>NW_023494803.1:38837264-39279764 GCF_904425465.1 Colossoma macropomum
TGGCTCCAGAGCCCCATGTTGTCGACCCCTGGCATATGACATATGATCATCTGCTATGATTTGTTTATGGCGTGGTTATGTCAGTATTCGGTAGCAGTGTTCAGGTAAAGTATTACCTGTTTATTTAATAGAATATTATGGTAACCCTTTCTATGAATGTCACCTTTGTAAGCATCTATAAACACATTCATAACATGTTATAATGCATTCATGAGGCATTATAAACATGGCTATAAATATTTATAAAAATGCATTGCACATTATAGCCGTGCTTATTATGCATTATGAATTTGTTAACATAATACATTATAAGTACTGATCATAACAAATTATAAGAGCATATTATAAGCAAATTATAAGTCGTATTTGTCCGCTCTAAGTAAAGTGAAGCGTACTGTACTAAAGCCTCCTCCAGTGTTCAGAGTGAGGCTTCAAGTTGAAGTATTTACTGAAGGATTTACTGAAACACTAAAACATTCACAGTAAAGCACATTACAGGCTTCAAATGTCAGAGTTTAAACTAGAGCTGCCATCAGTGTTTTACCCAATGTGGGAAAGGTAATGTACACCACCGTTAGCTTGGTATTTGTCTTTACTTTACGCTCTCCAAGCTGGGACTGACTTCTTTGGCACTGACATTATAACATGTTATTAGCACTACTTATAATGCATTATATTAACAATTCATAATGTGTAATAAACATGGCTATAAAGTGTAATTCATTTTTAGAAATAATCATGTTTCATAATCATAATCATGTTTATAATGCTGTATGAATGCATTGTAACATGTTATAAATGTGTTTATAGATGCTTACAAATGTGACATTCATAGAAAGTGTTACCAATATTATTAAAATAACCACATTTAGAGCCTTATTCATTTCAAATGATACTTCTTTTGCATCACTGAGGATTTAGGATGTAGTGTAGTTTTTGTTGTGTAATCGAGTTAGTGTTAGCATGGCCGTAACTTTGAGTAGCTACAATAACAGTTTGGTAGTGTAGTATCCTAACCACTTAAAATCCCAGGCTTATTATATACCAAGGCTTATTATTCACTAACTACAGGAACTTCAATGCAAACGGGTTGAACTGTTCTTGGGTTATAGAAGCATGTAATAAAGCTTTGGGCCCACCGGCCATGTGAGGGGTTAAACTGTTAATTCAGTATGACAAATATCAAATGAGACTGTTAGCATCAATTCTGGTTGGAATTAATTTGTGGGCGGAGCATAGACAGGGAGATATTGATAGAGATATTGCCATTTCTTGTGCCTCCAGTTACTTTTCCAGCATGTTTCCCTTCACTTGGTTTAGGTCCAGTAGATTTCAGTAAAGGAGTAAGAAAGTCAGCCCATGCCTGCCGGGCCTCGCTCCGGGAGAAGAATGGGCGTTTCCCTGTCCTGTGTTTGCCTTGGCTGTGCGTGTGAATGGTGCGCCGGCGTGAAACAGACGGTAAAGTCCAGCCCCTCTGGACCCTCTCTACAGTAGACGCTTTTGGCTGAGCTTCACTGCAAATTGCTTTGGGATCAGGCGTAAGGCAAAGCCCGCAGCTCTGAGGCGCTTTCTGCACCATGCAAAGTGTTCTCCTAAAACCCTTCTGCGCATTTGAATATGAAATTGAGTAGCGCTCGCTCCCCCTCGTCCGGCATTCCGACCTCGCAACCTTGAAACCAGATGTTGTTTTGCGAGCTGCTTGAGATGTTTTCAGTGCCTGGTATCGTTTATTTTAATAAAAATAAAAAGTACAAAAGAATACTTTTGCTTCATTTGCATTTTCAAACTGCAAGAAGGTAAAGCATGGTCTCACGTATCAGTCTTATTTTCCTTGTTTTCCCTCTCTCTCTCTCGCTCTTGCTGCATATGCATGAACCGGAGCGTGTTTACCAAACTCGGCTTTGTCGGAAAGCCGAAGAGAACTTTATGCCTCTTCTGATATAGAAGCAAGCGATTTGTTATTAAGATCCTCTTCTGCTGAGGTCAACTAAAGGAGATTTGAATAGGGAAAAGCAGCAGAGCAAGCATTCCCCCCGACCTCACACTTTAATTTGAATTAAGTAACAAAGCTACCTTTGCAGAAGGTGAATGCTGAATCTTAATTAAATCTCCTGGCTACAGCTGGGCTTCAATTTATCATAATATAAGGAGATCACATCTGTCGCGCAAGGCCATTCACCAACCAAACCGGTAATGCGGCGCACAGTAGAACGGCCACTTTTAAAAATGTATTTACTTATTTATTTATTTGTGTTCTTCGCAGCGGAGGAGCCAGGGCCGCTGGATAATTGCTAGAGTGGTAAACTGCGTGTGGTAGAAAGGCTGGCTTGACTGAGGTCAAAATAAAAGTGGTTAAGGTAAAGGACTTACGCAGATTTTGCATTTGCCAAATACTCTGGCATTTGTGCCCCGAGAGGCAGCAAAATTACAGGACCCCTATGTTCAGTAAGCAAGTGTTGCCCTACTGTCTTGATATTTCAAAATGACAGTCGTGAAATAACAGTGCACCTCCAAATCAGCCATTTGTGTGGCATTTTTCTCTCCGATAATAGCTTTAATTAAAATATCCCCAAGATTTCCCAGGATGGAGAACCTCTCTGCACTTTTCTAAAAGCACTCAAGCTGCCTCGCTATGTTTTTCAGCGCGCTGGAACATCGATCTGTATTCCGACTGCTCCGTTTCCCCTGTGATCGCGGTCCTCCTTCTGCAGGTATAACTGCATCTCCTGGTCCCCTGACAAGAGCGCCGACAAGCATCAATGATTCAAACTGGGCCCCGGCGGAATATGGCGAGACCGTTTCTCTCAATATCTTTTTTGGCTCATTTAGAGACTTCGCTTGCACTTGCCTGTAGAGGTCTTCATACAACTCTGTGTAGCTCTGTGATCCCCATTAGCAGAAACAGCCCAGGAGGCACTCTCAGGCTCTAAAAGTGTTCTCTTCACAAGTCTGTTGCCTGTTTTTCTCCGCTGAGTGACCACGCTGTCAAGGCTGCTCAGCATTTAAATGAGTTTGAAGTTTAAGGCTGGATGACACGGCTTTCTCCCCACTCTGGCGATGAGCGCAAATAGTCCTCTCCCAAATTCACACCTCCCCAGGTGCACACCTAATAAAAAACCACTCTTTGATCTGATGGGCAGCAGCAGCAGTCTTGTCAGGGCATTGATGTATCCAGTTGTCCAAAGGCGAGGCTCCTCTCCTGCTGCTGAAACAGGCTTGTTTAACTGGCCCCCTCCATGCATCTTTTACAGGCCTGTCAATTAAGCTGTCGGGTGCCACTCAGCGCTTTCATGTCCAGCAGACTTCCTTAATATCAGCACCATATTCTCAACATTTGATCTCTCTCTCTCTCTCTCTCTCTCTCTCTCTCTCTCTCTGACACACACACACTTTGTTTATATCTGTCATACATTTTTCTCTTTCTCTACTCTCTATTTCTATCTATCTATCTATCTATCTATCTATCTATCTATCTATCCTCATTTTTTCTCTTTCTCTCCTCTCTATTTCTTATCTATCTATCTATCTATCTATCTATCTATCTATCTATCTAACCTCAGTCTTTTTTCTCTTTCTCTCATTTCTCTATCTATCTATCTATCTATCTATCTATCTATCTATCTATCTATCTATCTATCTATCTATCTATCTATCTATCCTCAGTCTTTTTTCTCTTTCTCTCATCTATCTATCTATCTATCTATCTATCTATCTATCTATCTATCTATCTATCTATCTATCTATCTATCTATCCTCATTTTTTCTCTTTCTCTCCTCTCTATTTCTTATCTATCTATCTATCTATCTATCTATCTATCTATCTATCTATCTATCTATCTATCTATCCTCATTTTTTCTCTTTCTCTCCTCTCTATTTCTTATCTATCTATCTATCTATCTATCTATCTATCTATCTATCTATCTAACCTCAGTCTTTTTTCTCTTTCTCTCATTTCTCTATCTATCTATCTATCTATCTATCTATCTATCTATCTATCTATCTATCTATCTATCTATCTATCTATCTATCTATCTATCTATCCTCATTTTTTCTCTTTCTCTCCTCTCTATTTCTTATCTATCTATCTATCTATCTATCTATCTATCTATCTATCTATCTATCTATCTATCTATCTATCTAACCTCAGTCTTTTTCTCTTTCTCTCATTTCTCTATCTATCTATCTATCTATCTATCTATCTATCTATCTATCTATCTATCTATCTATCTATCTATCTAACCTCAGTCTTTTTCTCTTTCTCTCATTTCTCTATCTATCTATCTATCTATCTATCTATCTATCTATCTATCTATCTATCTATCTATCTATCTATCTAACCTCAGGTTTTTTCTCTTTCTCTCATTTCTCTATCTATCTATCTATCTATCTATCTATCTATCTATCTATCTATCTATCTATCTATCTATCTATCTATCTAACCTCAGGTTTTTTTCTCTTTCTCTCATTTCTCTATCTATCTATCTATCTATCTATCTATCTATCTATCTATCTATCTATCTATCTATCTATCTATCTATCTATCCTCAGTCTTTTTTCTCTTTCTCTCATCTATCTATCTATCTATCTATCTATCTATCTATCTATCTATCTATCCTCATTTTTTCTCTTTCTCTCCTCTCTATTTCTTATCTATCTATCTATCTATCTATCTATCTATCTATCTATCTATCTATCTATCTATCTATCTATCTATCTATCTAACCTCAGTCTTTTTTCTCTTTCTCTCATTTCTCTATCTATCTATCTATCTATCTATCTATCTATCTATCTATCTATCTATCTATCTATCTATCTATCTATCTATCCTCATTTTTCTCTTTCTCTCCTCTCTATTTCTTATCTATCTATCTATCTATCTATCTATCTATCTATCTATCTATCTATCTATCTATCTAACCTCAGTCTTTTTTCTCTTTCTCTCATCTATCTATCTATCTATCTATCTATCTATCTATCTATCTATCTATCTATCTATGTATCCATCTATCTAACCTCAGTCTTTTTTCTCTTTCTCTCATTTCTCTATCTATCTATCTATCTATCTATCTATCTATCTATCTATCTATCTATCTATCTATCTATCTATCTATCTAACCTCAGGTTTTTTCTCTTTCTCTCATTTCTCTATCTATCTATCTATCTATCTATCTATCTATCTATCTATCTATCTATCTATCTATCTATCTATCTATCTATCTATCTAACCTCAGGTTTTTTTCTCTTTCTCTCATTTCTCTATCTATCTATCTATCTATCTATCTATCTATCTATGTATCTAACCTCATGTTTTTTTCTGTTTCTCTCATTTCTCTATCTATCTATCTATCTATCTATCTATCTATCTATCTATCTATCTATCTATCCTCACTCTTTTTTTCTCTGTCTATGTAATTAAGACTGAGTGCAGTATTGCCAAAGCATGACACTGACAGCAATAATAAAAGCATAATCACATCATCATCAACAGGAATAACAACCGCAATGGTAATATCAATAATGCTAATCAAAATAATAAAATCAGATGCAACATTCAGCCATTTTAAAATGTTTGCAATTACACTGTATTTTTTTAACATTCAAATATTCATTGATTGGTTGTGAATCTGCTTTGAGCACTTAAAGCAAAATACCAGATGCTGACGTTATAGCACTATAGCACTGTGTTCATAATAGATCCTCGTGTGACTGAATTGAGTGGTAATACAGATGAGAGATCATATGGCATCATTCAGTGTGGTGTGTGAAAGACTGGCCCAAACCTGAAATGCTTATTTATGTTTCATTAAGCTGAAAAAAAGGTAACTGGACATGACTGGAACTGGAGGAAGGAGTAAAGTTTATTTATCCAGAACTGCTGCCAGGTTGGAATGGGTTTAAATGGAGAACCCTAGTTTTTGGCACTGTTAAACTCCAGTATTGTTCACAGCAGCACATGTCTTTACTTGTGGCCTTAATTTATTTTGAAAGTATAACTGGAGTCCAAATGTTTGATTAATGAGGAGGTTGTTTTATGTCAATAGAATGAATGGATAAAAGCTTTAGTTGTTTCAATCATGCTTTTGCTTTGGTGGAATATTTAATATGTTTGTTTTTTGACACTGTTAAGTCCTGCAATATTTCTGTGAGTTTTTTCATTTTATTTTTATTTAACCTTCAATTCAACCAGGGAAGTCATTAAGAACATATTATTATGTACAATTGTGGCCTGGCAAGCAACAGAAGCCACTTGAGCAAAAGGGAAATACAAAAGACGGATAAAATAACAGCAGAAAACCCAAAGACAACAGTCAAAAAAAAGACAACACAAAATGACAAACAACACAGAAGAAGTAACTGCAACAGACATATGATGGACCTAAAATGCCTGAAACAAACACCCTATAAATTCACACCCATACCTTCCATTCCCGTAATGAAGTGCCCCCATTTCCCACCGCCACCCCATCTCCTACCTGTTCCTTAATCCTACATCAGTCATGCTACAGCTATGACAGGGCTCTGGCCTTCTAGCTACAGGCAGATGCTGCCCAGAACTCTAGCCAAAGTTCTCAGAGTCCCCACCCCCTCCCATCAGTCTTCCCTCATACTACCACCACCATGTTAAAGACATGGTCCGAACTACATGTAGCAATAAAAATGTCCTTTATGAATTTGTTGAAATTGGAAATTAAGATCAATAATTCAGTTTTAGTGTTTTTTGTAGTGCATACTAAAATGACAAGGAGCCATAAGAAGTGTTTCTTTAGGTCATGTCAGTTGAATGTGAAGGGAAAACCTGGTGTTATACTTAGCAGACAATGATTGCATCAGGGTTTGTGATTAGGATGGTTACTGGCCCAGGAGGGTCTGGAAAATAAATGTAAACCAGTGTCTATTGCGAGGAGTGTGTAATTTACCAGAGAGTATAGTAGTGATGTATTCTAAAGGGGGCATTTGTAACAAAATGGACTGCAGAATTATAAAGAAAGAGGTTTTAACAACATTCAGTTGTCATAAAACATAAATGTTTGTCTAGGTTTATGTCATTTTTCATGAAAGACTTAAGTGTCACATAACCTTATTAATGCTGCTCTTCAGAAAAGTGCTGTTGAAAATGTAGTCAAATCTGGCCCAGTATAGTCTTTATATTCTACAAGATATAATAAAGACACAATACAGTCATGCATTCAGTGCAGTATGTCTTTAAACTCTGACCGACTCATTGCGCTGTGAAGACACCAACTGCCCAGGCATGTAAAATATATATATCAGCTGGGTGAGCATGGCGAAGCTGCAGAACAGCTGACTTTAATGGACTGTGAATGTGTGGACAGTCTCACAATGGAAGAGGGATGTGGGTTAATCTGAGCTGTGGGGCTGGCAGTCACCTGCCATTTACTCTGGCAAGACACAGCCCGCCCTGCTCACCATTTGTTGCAAATCAATTTCAGTCTTCAGAGCAGAATCTCCTTCAGGACAGCAACGCGCTCAGCTCACCCAGCAGCCTGTCACTGAGCGGACTTTACTCCAGCTGCCATACGTCCTGTACATCTATACTGCAGGGTAGAAGAGACACGCTGAGATGCCTTTTTTTTATAGCTTAGGCTGACCAAGCTCTGCCCACAAAGGTCCCACTTTATTTTAAATGTAAGTGTATCTAATCTAAGTGTATCTAAGTGTAGCTGTATTGCTAATGAGCATTGTTGTAGCTAATTGAAACTAGACCGAATGAAAACAACAATGAATTTTTCACCATGTTTTTTTTTATTATTATTATTAATTTAAAGTGATTTTCATATTGGGGTGGGGAGCATTTTTTACGCTGGGGCCTATAAGAACCTAGTTACACCATTATGGAGTGAGGGGGCGGTGTTTCACATACTTTTTGAGATGATGCAAGAACTTTCTGGCCAACACACAAAAGCACATATATTACTGATAACATGGTAATATTCAGAGGGAAACCCTTGAGAGAAGGCCAAATGATTTCTGGGAACTAAAAAATACATCTCTGCGATTTTTCATCAGCATATATATATATATATATACGAAGTGACAGAGGAATGAACCAGTCTTGTTTTGATTTTCAATAACTGAGATGGGTTTGTGTGGAAAGAAAAGTTAACTCTAGGCCTACTGGAAGTTCTAGATACACCACTGACTGTCAATACGAGTGGTAGCTTAATCAATCAATTCTGTGCTCTTTACTCAAACCTTCACTGTACAACTGATATTAGGGAAAGTGAAAGCTAGTATGTCCTGTTATAAGCTTCTAATAAAACATGTGATGTCTTTTAGAAGCTTAAAATTTCTGTTTTATTTAGAATGGCCAATAAACGTTTATGTGAATCCATGTAAGCTTAGCTCTGACAAACTACTAGAACAGCATAGGGATGCAGCAGATGTTAGCAAAATCATAGAGGTAGCTTTTTATGTTTTGACTGATATTTGACATTTAAGGCCTGAATTGAAGGTCTAACTCTAATACTCACCATTTGCTACTGGTGATAGTTAGTAATAATAATAATTTGAGAGTCATTAAATAGATAGTTATAGTCAACAATGAAAAAAGAGAAAGGATGAAGCTGCCCTGTCTGCAGTTCACAAATAGTTCACTTAGTTTTTGACTTACACCATAACATTGGTTAATATTCATTCTTATTTCTCCTTACTTATCATCACTTCTATAATCATTGAGGTATTTTGCTCAAATATTTATAGCAACATGCAAATCAGACTAGAGTTTCAGTGACATAAAAATGACATTGTAACAGGAAATAAAAGAGAGTCTCTATAATGAACATATCTCAAAAAATATATTACTATGCCTGTTAAGATTACTGCATGTTTTTGTGCTTTTACACTGACATATACAGCAGTAGACACCAAACTGTATGATAACGGTGAGCTTAGAGGCACTTTATTCACCTATTTTTATGTTTACATTGCTATTTGTGGGCAGTCGTGGGGTGGAGGTTAGGGAACCAGCCTTGTGACTGGAAGGTTGCCGGTTTGGTCCCCTGAGCCGACAGTACATGATTGAAGTCCCCTTGAGTAAGGCACCTAACCCCCCGACTGCTCCCCGGGCACCGTGGATAGGGCTACCCACTGCCCCCTAGTGTGTGTACTTTCACTAGTGCATATGTGGTGTTTCACTGCCCAGATGGGTTAAATGCAGAGGCAAATTTCTCCATTGTGGGACTAATAAAGGATAACGTATTTAATTATTTGTTGGCAATAATCAGACCAAATTTTGCACCCTGATTGTATTCATTTTCTTGGAGCTTATAATTAAAGAGACTTTGCTGTGGTTAAATAGATTTCATGGGTTATTTGCATTAAATTTCCAGAGTAAACTGCATCCTCAACTCAAATTCAACTCAAACAGCATATTTGTCTGGAACTAGCCTTTTATCTGTGGCCAAAAAACTGCACCAGTTTGGCCTTCTGAGGTGCATGCAAAATGTACTACACACATCGGGCTAAGTATTAAGAGGATCTATGATTACGGTGTATTACAGTAAGCCTTGGTAGAAGATGTTTACTCCTAAAGTGAAGCCAGCAAGCAGCTAAATGAGCTTAAAGGGTCATGCACAGCTATTCCAGCGCTAAACGCCAGATTCAAGGCTGTGTGTCAAAACACCAATGATCTTCTCTCCCCTCTGTGTGCTCTGTTATGATATATCAGTGGCTTGGAAGTTATCAAGGTGGGGCTGGACCCACGTCTTGTTTATCGATTCTCCGGCTGTGGAATTAAGTGTCCCATAAATCTCCACTCTGCAGCTCTGCAGAATCAACAGAAGGAGGGAGAGTGGGAGGGGGTTAGGAGAGAAAGAGCCACGCATGCCCCGGCATAACTCAGCCCACAAGTCTTTCTCTGTGGTTAATGTGTATTCATTCTGTAATTATACGCGCGAGGGGCTGGAGACACCCAGGAGAGCCGAGAGGAAATGTGTCTTTGATAATATCAGGGTCGTGGGCAGCTACATTAAAGGAATACCATTTTCTCTGCTCTCCCAAATGAATTTTTTTTTCAGCTCTAGGTAAAACGCAGGTGCTGCTGATGATGATAGCTGCTCTTTTGGAGCACTTTTCTGCATAGCCCCTGGACAATATATGTCCAGATTGTTAATTAGGCATCCCCTGTTTAAACGATTTCATTGATTAGCTTTTGGCTGCCGTAGCTGCTTTTATGTTTGCACTCAAACGGTTTTGGAGTGAACTGCCTACAGCTGATCAGTCCAGCTACTATTGAACATTTCTCAGTAAGTCAAATGTGCAAAGAGTTTAATTCCAAAATTCTGTATATTCATTCGGAACAATTTTGGATATAACATTAAAAAGGAATAATAAAAATAATTTAAAAAAAATAGTAATAGCTGATGTATAATGGAAAACAATTAATTTCTCTAATAAAATTAGTATTAATCATAGTGCAGCATTGATATTGCTTGTTTTTGTAAAGCCCATTCTCAAACAACAAATATAATTAGAAAAAAGAACAGGTGGTCTATGATGCATATGGGATTGAAACCCTTCCAATATACTGTCCAGATGATAATAATCAAGCTCATATAAGTCTGTCTATGTGCTGGTGCAATGACAAAATCTCATTTCATCACTTCACTGTAAACAAATGCTATAATTTTATGATCATTTACAATATAATTTACAATTACATATTGTTTTCGTAAGTTATGATATGTGACTGTATTTTGCTGTGAATGTTGGGAGCCAGTGTGTCATATTAGAGTTTACTATATAATTGAGAAAGTTCTCCGAATTCCCTGAAATTTCCACAAAGGTAAAATGGGAAAAATAAATAATTGAGCTCACCTTTACAGAAACTATCATGATTTGATGTAATTTCAATTATTCTAGCTGGGTATTTATGGAAAGATATGTCCAGTTTATTGCAGTGAAATAGTGCAGTGAAAAGGGACACAAAAAAGTGTTTAAAAGTTGGGGTGCTGAAATTTTAAGTAGCATGTACACCAGGGGTGTCAAACTCAACCACTAAAAGGGCATATTAAATATCTCAGCAAATCCATGGTCCAGAGAATGTCTGGGTTTTATTTCATTTTAATTAACATTTTGCTGTAACCCAAACTGGCACTTGTTTATTAAAAATATGCCAAATTGTCAACAGCAAAATACAGGCACTTGTATTAGACCTTGAAATATTACATGAATACTTGAAATAATCAATATTTAAATGTCCCCAGGAGCTCAGTCTTTTAAACCTACCTATTTGCTTGAACTGGACACCTGACATCGTTTCTGTGCCGCAAGTTCATTAATTCTTGGGCTCAATTTCTGAGAGTTGAGCTAACATTGTGTTTACGTTGGTTGAACAGCAGCTGAAATGCAGCTAGTGTGTTTGGTGATATGACTGGTGTGGAATTGTGTAGAATTGAGGTGTAACCACTGTCCCATAGACTGTTGTTGGGGTAGAGTCACAGCGCACATTACGTTGAAGTGCATGCTGAGGACTGTAGTGCAGCATGTTGTGAAACAGGCTAATATTAATAGAAAATTAAAATACTTTTCCGGGCCGGATAGGATTGTATCATGGGCCTGGTCTGGCCCGCGGGCCTTGTCTTTGACACATGGGAATGTGCACTGTGACATCATACAACATGATTTGAATTTTGAATATGCTATTCATGCGAATCATGTAGATTTGAAGAGTTTTTATTTATTTTTATTTATTTTTATTTTTTTTTGGGGGGGGGGTGGTCTGATGCCTACAGAGGATTCTCCCCCAAACACAGCACAGCAGCATTTCAGCCAACACTCAGTACAGTACAAATACAGTATTTTATCTCTGTAGGCCAATCAAAACTAAGATAACATTAACACAATGTGAAGAGAGAACTACATTTTGTGAGCGGTTTCATTTTTCCATATCTGGATTCCCCTCTTCAATAGTTACTGAACAGTGTGTGAAAAGGTTAACATGTATACATTGTCATTGCTAGCAACCAGCAATCATCTTTCATTTAATTTGCATCTGAAATTGATATAGAGCACATTGATTTCTGGGGACTGACAGCACTGCTATAAGAGCTTAGAAACCCTATGCAAATTACACTGCAATTGGTAATCACCTGGGTCCAAGTACTCTGTGTCTTATGGGGCCAGTAGGACACAAATATTGGGCTGTTTTTAGAATAGACTTATTCATAATAGATGTGAGGTGTCAAAAGGAGATGTGCCAAATTTTGTATATACTGACCTTTTGATCTTGGTACGGTAAGCAACACAGTTTGGATGAAAAAAACAGTACAACTCAGGGACTTCTATTCGTATAATCATAGCAGTTACCCCAGTATTTTAGGCTCAAAATGCAATGGAATTTCATATTAAAATCTCCTAGGAACAATGCTGCTGGAGACCACTACAGTAGACTGGTTTTTGAAGTTTTTACCTTTCTCACATTTTTGTCACATTTTTCCAAAATGTGGGCTGTTTTTATATTAAATGATTTTTCAAGTTTAAAGAGTATTAGCCTACTTTGGGGCTCAGAACTGGCCTACAACTCCACATACACTTTTACAATTGCCCTCCAGGCGTTACAACCACCTTGTGTTTTAGCATTACACCCACAAAGTGTCCAAGAGCTGGCAAGGGAAAAGATTTATCATTATTTTTAGCTGTTGCACTTAAAAATTCCTAAAATTTGGGAGTGCTGCAGCTTCCCACTTCTCATGTCCCTGGTTACTGTGATTTCAAGCTCTAAAATTACAGTAAAGTACAGCACTTAACTTGTCCATTCATCATGAAATGTTTACATAATGTAAAGAGGAGAGTTTTCAGATGGTATAGAATAAATGACAGCAAAAAAGTTTACAAGGTTTTGATATGAAAGCTGCAGTTTCTTTTAATATCAGTCTTGTTTGCTGTCAGTGCAAAACAACCTCCGTCCAGGCTTGCATTATGGATATATGTTATTATTGATAGACATGTATTATAAGAACGTTTGTTATAACTGGCGTGTTGTTAGCATGAGTGTAGTGGCAGTAATCACTCTCACTGTAATCACTGCTTTCACTCTATTGTATTCAAAGTGATTTTAATAGTTTCAATAATAATTGCTTTTCAACATTGGAAATGCTGTGGTTCAAATTTACCTTATTTTGGTCTGAAATATGTCCCACTTTACATAGAGCTCACAAATGCAACTTATAAGCTGTTATATCTATCAACAATAATATATACCCATAATGATAAGTATATAAATTCTGTCACTTGAAGTTGAAATATCTTGCAATATATTAAAGTGACTAAATGGTCTGTTCCAGATAAGTATAATTCACACGTTGTTAAAAGAAATCTTAAAAATAGCTCAGCCTGTGACAAGTTTGTTAGTTATAATGTCCCATGAAAGCTGGGACTGAGTTTATGTGGCACTGACAAATAAAATGTTATAAACACTACATATAAAGCACTATATTAACATTCACAATACATAATAAACATGCATACAATGTGTAATGCGTTTTTATAAATACTAATAGCCATATTTATGATGCCTCCACAATGCACTATAACATGTTATCAATGTTTATAGACGTCATTCATGTATTGTTGTTTGTTTTTTTTCAGTTTGTTTTGAAAAAATGAAACTTCAAACAAATCTACCAAATATAGAGTATAACAGGCATGGCCAAAACAGTGATGAACATAATATCATTAACACTGACACATGATGGAACAATTACCTTTATGATTTCAGTGCATTGCAAATATGTGGACATTTGGTGCCAAAAGTTAACCAAAAATGTTGCATCACCTTTGGCTTGCACTGGGGATTCAGTGCCTTGCTTTAGGGCACAACAGTGGTGTCCCAACAGGGATTTGAATACAAAATGAACAGCCCCATGATTACTGGTCCACAGCACTCACCCTTGAGCTATCTGTCACTCCTAAATCTGTTTAAAATTTCATGCGTGATTGTGGCTAAAGAGCACTTATTTTTTGCACTGCTGGGTAAAGTCTGACTTCTGATTTCCTGATAAACATTTGACTGGTCAGCGAAGAGAGTAGAGTGGATCCAGCAGGAATAAGGCCTGTGTTACACATAGCGATATATGTATATATATATATATATATATATATATATATATATATATATATGTGTGTGTGTGTGATCCAGAAATAGCATATTTTTCGTCTGACCCCAGGACAGAAGAGCAGTAGCACTGAGGTCCTCCTGAATCTCTGCTCAGCTCTATCTATTCAGCACAGCAACCACCGCAGCGCTGGCAGTTAATCTGCCCCTTCAGATCAATAGACCATAAAGAGCAACTTAAATGAGCTCTCCCCAAACGTGACCGGGGAAGCATCCTCCCAGACACAAGGGACAATGTAAACCACACATGAGCTGTATTAATAAATTGAGGTGTGTTGAAGTAATAAGCGACGCAATAATAAGAGATGATGTAGATTGATGTGTAGAAACTTTAACATACAAAAAATAAGCACCAATGCATTAGAATTTTAATTGTAAATTAATGCAAATGCAAAATTGGCAAGAATAAAATGAAGAAAGCTGGAACAGTAAGTCGTTGCAATGATAAAAAATAGATTTGGTTTCAGTTTGAGTCCATTTTTAGTGCTTATTTGTTCAATTATTTATTTATTTATGCCTATTTTCCAGCTCAGTCTGGCTGGCTCAGAGTTCGGTGCTCTTTTTTTAACCTGTTTGCAGGTGCTCTGGAGTTTTGCCCAGTATATTGACCAGTCCCCCAACACGTAATTAAAAGATATTCATCAGACGACAGAGGATAAGTGAATGGCAAATGTTGGAGGAATTGCCTCGGAAAGGCCTTTTGCAAAGCAGAAGAATTGTTTTCGGTTGTTTTGGAGCTGTGTTGAAGTGGAGCTCGTGTGTGGTGTTTAGCGAAAGGAGTTCATTCCTGTTTATATATTGTAAGTGGCCAGCAATAAAAATGTTATTTTACTCTTGCCAATTTTCACAGCGAGCATCATTTTCTTTCTGTGCTGCTTGTTTGCTACAATAGCAGAAAAGTGAGCACGTGGCTTTGAGTGCACTTCATCGAGGCCGCTGCATCTGGATACAGCGTCTCTACGAAGAAAATGGAGTAATCTTGCACTAAAGAGCTGGGAGAAGGGGTCAGCACAGTTCAGACACACAGCTCACAATGAAATGTGTTGTTTATTCATTTATCCTTGCTATCTGACAAGCTAAAATATAAAAACGAAACAAAACAAAAATGCTGTCTGCATGCGGCTTGTGCATTTGTTTTCATGCAGGACAGAAATATATGTGCTACTAACTGCTTGTGAGAAAAATAGAGAAGACAAGTCTAACCTTTAATGTTCAGAGTAAAAATACTCTCATCTTTATGATGTGCTTTTTACAAAAGCTCCATATTTTTCTGTTTATTTCTGAACTGAACTATTTGTTTTTGTTGACCATATATATATATATATATATATATGTGCATGTTTATTACAAAATGATAACTTTACAGGAGAAGCAAAAATGTTCTTAACTTGTAAAAGAAGTCAATGTTAAAATATTAGTGAAATTTTAACACAATGGAATTTTTAAATTATGCAAAAAAAGAAAAGAAAAAAATGGAGGTACAACTTTTTTGTGCAACAGCAGTGATATGTATAATACATGTGGGACAAAGCTTTTCTTTGGTGCTTCTGTGCTGCTAAAAAGCTTCTCTGACAGAACAGATATTGCAGTTTTATTATGATGAATGTTCTAACAAAATAACAATGAAAACTGATTTTTCAAGAATTCTGCATAATTCAGTGGCTGATATGTAAACAAAGTCATTCAGAGTGGTTTAATGTGAAATAGTTCATTGTAGAGAATCTTTTTGAATTCTTTACAGTGATGGTGATGAGAGCCAGGAATGCATTTACATGCATTGAATAATCCGATCATAATTGGATTTCTGCAGTTATCTGATTATCCAAATGATCATGTAAACAGCACGCTCCGATTTCTTAGATCGGAGTAAGGTCTCCAATCTGATTAAGAAATCTGATAAAGAGGCTGGATTTTAGCTCAGTAATCAGATTTCTCAGAGCATGTAAACTCTTACTCTGATTTCTTTCGGAATTTTCAGTCTGCGCATGTGTGAAAACAGACGGCGGTACCTGAAATAAGACAGCAGCGTCGCTGCGAGACACAGCAAAACACATTTGGAGCGTGAAACCAACTACATTCTTGACAAAATGAAGGATTTAAATATTCTTCATCTCCTAGATGATGTATGTTCACATTTTCAGGTAAAGTGGCGCAATGTTTTAAAAAAAAAAAACCCGCGGCATAAAGTTTGAGTTGAGTACATTACGTTTATGTCACGTCTTCTGCTGTGAGTTTATTGGCTGTTTGCAAAGCAGAAATCCAATTACTGCCTGACTCATTTAGACCTGGAGTTTCCCCATTATCTGATTACTCAAGTGCATGTAAATGCATTGATCGGATTACTGACAAAATCTGATATTCTGCAGTTATCAGATTATTAAGTGCATGTAAATGCATTTAATGTCTCCAACACAAATAAAGCCATTTTATTTACTATCCAGAATGAATGGTGAGCCTTCTGAGGTTTTCAATGTAATGTTGATGATGGTAAAACAGTGTTAAATCAGAAAAGAAAAAAAAAAGTCTCACAATGGTCTGCAGGTGCCCCTCCACCAAGAATGGATTTTAAAAATGTGTTTTAGGCCAAAACATCAGGCATCAGTCAGCATATTTATAGCTATTTGTATGTATGTAATAACATTCTGTTAGAGGCATTAAACTCTTCAGATGTTTCCTATCACCACCAATGTGAACACTGTTTACATCGTAACAATTTAATTATATCGAATTTTGAAAACATTGGTGAAATTCCCTCTTTTACATAAAGCACTCCTTATTTTTGAGTCAAAAAATGTACAGACTTGATAAACCACCATATCATGTTAACTCAAATCATAAATCATGTGAATTGGTACATCCCTAGTACTTTTGTATATATGTAATATATTTGGGAGAAATGTCTACCCTCATATCCTGACACTGTATAAAAACAAACCTGTGCATGTCTGTGTTTCTTTGTCTAAATATTCTACTTGCCTTTGTAACCAGCAGGATATTGTCCCATTCTTGAACGCTCTAATTGTAATTCAACCTTGTGTTCCTCAAAATGATGATGTTAATTAGAGGTTCTTTTAAAGTGTGATGTTAATTACTTCTAACATGAAGCCTGATTTAACCCTTTACTCCTTCCTCATTGTAGTCAAGGCCATGCTAATCTCATTGGCATTCGTAATATCCGTTATTGCAGGGATTATTTCCTATTCAGGGCCGATTTCTCAAACACCGATTAAGACTCGCCTTAAATTTCACAGTCAGTGGAGATTCTCCAGAAAAAAAATCCCTTTTTAATCATAGGACCAGGTTTAATCTGTCCGGGAAGCGGCCCAGAGAATTGCATGTGTTCACCAATTATTGTACTTATAGCCAAGGAAATGTGTGCAGGAGGTGGGCACAGAGTGAAAAAAGGCAGTTTTAAACAATTTCTAATATCCACTGTTTTGCAGATTAAATTATGCTAATAAATGGGCTTTTCATGTTCAATTTAGTAATGTTATGTCAAATTTCAAAGGATTTGATTACACTTCTCAGAGTGAAACACCTGTGACTGGCGCAAATTCCAGAATGGATGTTCATTCACTTCAAAGGCATCTCATTATCCATGCATATCAATGCCATCAAAAGCTCCATTTATTGTACTTACCCAATTAAATTGAGTTGTGATTCGTGTCCTTGGGTAAAAAATAAAGAGGGAATTTATCAGCTCTGATAACTTTCCTGTTGCAGATTACCTTCCAAAGAGGCATTTGTAGCCAGTTTAGCCTCCAGGTACCAGTGAAGTGATCTAAACCATGTCATTCTTTTTCGTGGATAATGAAAGCATATGGTGGATCGTCATTTTTCTCTGTGCAACATTTTTTTTTTTCTTGACACATATGTGATTTCAGCTTGATGTGTTTTTACAAATGTTTCCTCTGTGCATTTTATGGCTACTAATGCCATATTGGTCTCAGTTAAGACATCATAACATCATCTGTATGCTAGATCTCTGTCATGGCATTTTAATGGAAGACATGCTTGTGCAGCCTGACATTATGACTGCACTGACATTTTAGATATTAATGTTGTGCACGCTGTTTTGCATCATAATACTATGCTGGGAAATGTTTCACTTTGATCTGTGACTGAATTTCACAGCTGTTCGACAATGGGTCACAGTCTGAAAAGCACCCCGGTGGCTTAGTTTTGTGTTGATAATAGCATTTAGCTTATACAGTGTATATAAATAACCATTGTTTGTGTAAATAGCCAAACAATAAGCCAAATATCCATTATGTGTAAACACTTATGCATAGTTGTACTTGTTATGCTAATTATACTAAATGGACATAAAGGAAATCAAAGATGTACATTTGGTGGAGTGGGCATCCTTGTTCCTCAGCTTTTTAAAGGGGACCTATTGTGCTCATTTTCAATGTTCATAATTTTATTTTTGGGGTCCATTAGATTAGATTTACGTGCCTCAGTTTTCCAAAAACACATTATTTTTCTTCTATTGTACATCTTTATTTACCCTCTGTCTGAAAAGCTCTGTTAGAGCTCCTGTGTCTTTAAGCCCCGCCTCCCAATGAGCCAAGTGTGCTCTGATTGGTCAGCTCGCCCACTCTTTTCTTATTCGTCAACCACCAGAGCAGCATTCTGCTGCAAGTGTTGCCCCTACACCGCTGTAGCTGTTCTTACAATGGTGTCAGTTCGGCCGTATCAGTTTGACCCAGAATCTGATCCTGAAAGTCGGGTAGAAGAAGCTGGGAGAGCTAAACCACTTTCGGAAGCTAGACTGGAGCAGGACGTTTCAGAGTGGTTACTTTTCACTTTGTAGCTGTCTGTATGAGGACATGACAAGATTGCTGGTAGGCGTTTCAGACAGTTGAGAAAAGTGGTTTCTGTGGGAGAGAGTTTCTTGATTGGATTAAGTGCTTATAACAAATAATTAAATGGTTTAAGAATAACAATAAACCGTGACTAATTAAGTACATTCATATTCGTATTTACTTCTTCAAAAATGCAATTTGTGAAAAACTAAACAAAAATCTATAAATTATTTATTAAATATTCTTTGCATATCAAATAAATGCATAAACCACATTTAGAAATCACTTTATTAAATGTGTAGAGCAGATTAAACAGCATTAATAGCCACGTTTTAAGAGTTAATTTTTACTGAACTACTGAATTTGCTCTGATAAGAAGTTGATGCTGTTACACTCAGACAGCTGCAGCTGCTTTAGTTTCTCTATATATCTATTGATATTAAATTCATTATAGTCTCTCTTAAAATATAAGACACACACATTTTCTGGGGTTCTCAATGAAAAATATATTAAAATTTCCCCAAATCTCCCCAAATTTGCCGGTTCTCAGTGTTGAGTTTGTGCTTTATGGCTGCAGCCTTGACTAAATTCAGTAAATGAAGCTGCAGGTTTAGTCAGAGAAAAAAGGCTCTTAAATTTTATCCAACTTCATTAACACACTGCGGTACATTGCACGGTAATTTTGCAGTGCTGCTAATTAAAATCTGTCCATGGGCTGCATTTGGCCCTGGGGCCGGACTTTGGACTCCCTGGTTTATGTGCACAAAAAAACTACATAACACACTAAAGAGAAAAACTGGAAAGGCATAATAGGTCCAGTTTAATGATGTGTAAGGATTGCTTTTGGTTATTAAATTTGGCTTTTTCTGTTAATCCATTGACAGCAGTATTTTCCATCAGTCTGTCAATCCATCTGTCAGTCTTTACATCCTTGCACAGAAAAGATGGACGGAAAATGTAGTCCAGTCAGCAACATCTTTAATGTGCTTTTCTGTAGCAGATTGAGCTAGCTACACTTCTCAGATGGTCAAGAAGGACAAGGATGTTTCAACGAGAAGTAAAGCGAACAGATTACCTGTGATAATGCAACAGTTTCAGCTTCTTAGCCACTGCAAGCTGTAGTCCTCTTCAGGATTAAAAACACAAAAGACTGGGCAACACTTTACTTGAACCCTGCAAGAGATTTGATATTCAGTGTCTGGTATCATCATCAGTAATTTTCATGACATTCGTCATAGTGCTTGATGTGATCACAGCTTAGGTCCCATGCAAGTTTTTGCTGTGTACTCCACTAATGACATTCACATTATGGCATCTGTTTTCAGTCGTGGTAATATGACACTGTTACATTACTGGAAAACTAATGAGAGCATACAACATCTTCTATGACATAGTTATCTCAGTGTTATAGATTAAAGAACTGTTGTGCCAAATGTGTTAATATAGTGCAAAGTGTTACCACAGTGCACATTTTTACACAGAAATCAAAGGCTTTCTTGATGCATTTGGGAAAAAGATTCATTGGGCACCATGTAGCAGCTTGGTATTGTACACTGTTAGAAATAAAAGTTCTATTCAGGTACGTTTTTCATTCATCAAGGTACAAACAATGTAAATGCTATTTTAAAGGTACATCAGTGGTTTTAAGGTCCAGTTGTGAAGTTTTTCTAGGTGAAAAGTTTGTATTTGATTCTATAATCTAATGTTTTAATACAGAACAGTAAAATAAAAAGCCTGGAGATGAGACGGGGTGTTTGGAGAAAATATCATTTCAGTGGATTATGGTTCAGTTATGTTCCCTGACTAAAGGTACAGAGATGGACCCTTGAGGGTCCCACCCCAGTGATAAGAGGGGCACTGCCCCAGTGACAGTTTAGCACCTTTATTTCTGAGAGTGTACGGTATTGTATTGGTACATTTTTTTTTTCTTTTCTTTATATTCAGTGTTTTGATAAATACAATTAATATAATATAATATAATACAAAATCTTATCCTTTGTTCATTTTGCTCATTTGTTTTGCCATCTGGTGTCGACCAGAGGAGGATGGGTTCCACTTTTGAGTCTTGGTTCCTCTCAAGGTTTCTTCCTCTTGCTCTTATGGAGATTTTCCTTGCCCCTGTTGCCCTTGGCAATGTTCACACGGGCTTAGACCCAGATGTTTGGCAAAGCTGCTTTGTGAGAACGTCTGTTGTTAAAAGCACTATATAAATAAATTTGACTTTGACTTTGACATCACAAATGAGCTTGAACCTATCCCAGTCCAATACACCACACTTAGATAAACAGTATTGTTATTTAAAACTACAACAGTGTCAAATTCATATTTTATATGTATCTAACAAAATGCCAAATGTGATGTGGAGCTGTTCTAGTAGCAGGTAGCATTTGACTGCAGTAGTTTAGTATGCTGCAGCTTCACCACAGCACAGCACAGGTTCATTCTAGCTTATTGAAGCCTTGCTGGTGCAAGTCTGAAGGAGAAAGACTCATATCTAAGCAGGTAAATCTGGGTTTTTGTGTGTGGAGCTGTTAGCTTAAGCTACCATTGCTCAAACATCCTTGTTAACTCTGAAAGCTAACGTTAGCTTAGTAAGACACCCTGAAAAACACACAACAACACAGGTTCATTCAGGCTCATTGAAGCCTCGTTGACTCAAGTTTAAAGAATAAGAACTCTAAGTCTGAGCAGATAAACCTGTGTTTTTATACGTGGAGCTGTAACACGAAGCTATTTTCAGTTCATATTCTCGTTAGCACCAGAGGCTAGCATTAGCTTAGAGAGAAGAAAAGGCTAAACCACCAGCAGTTCCAGCTCATTGACACTGCACTGAGGCAAGTTTAGAGGATGCAGACCCAAATCTGAGCGAGTGAAATGGAGTGACTGGTGCTGGAGTAACATAAAAACAGTATCGTTCTGATCATGAAAGCTACATTGGGAGCTTATTTCTGTTTCTGCTCTTCCTTGTGTGCAGGGCATCAGGGGAAATAGGTGGGGTATAATATGTATAATTGTGCACATTCATAGATCTTTGCATTAGCATGAAAGACAAAGTTAGAATGTAAATAAGGGAAGAAGGTCAGATGCTTTGTTGTTCTTCATTAACCAACTTCAGCGTCTTAATAGACTTGTTTAATAGACTCTCATGTCTGGGATCTACGTAGATCAGTTATTAGTTTCTCTAATGCTTGCATCCATTACCTCCCATGAGGGAAACAGCTTGTTAGTTGTAAAGGTGTTGTATTGAATAACTACAAGGCTTTATGATAACGAAGTAAATGTAATGTTGCCCGAGTCTCTATTGATGAGGCTGGTGAACCATTTAATAATTATAAAAGTCAATGTTAATGAAGTCAATAAAGAACACAATTACAGCACTGTCATGGTGCTGCATTATACCTGTGCACAGTTCTGGTGAAAGAACGGTTGATAAACTGTGCAACATTTTTATTTAATAATAATTCAAAGGTTAGATTTTTTTTATTATTATATAGCCATTTATCACACATTCCTAGCGTAACATCCACAATATGGACAAAGGTAAACACCTACAGGAGCTTTTATGACAACCCAAAGAAGAGCATTTGTGAGGTCAGACACTAATGTTGGACGAGAGGGCCTGGCTCACAATCTCTGTTCTAGTTCATCCCAAAGGTGTTGGATGGGGTTGAGGTCAGGGCTCTGTGAGGGCCAGTCAAGTTCTTCCACACCAAACTCACCCGGCCAGGCCTTTATGGACTTTGCTTTGTGCTCTGGGGCTCAGTCATGCTGGAACAGAAATGGTTCTTCCCCAAACTGTTCCCACAAAGTTGGAAGCATAGAATTGTCTGAAATGTCTTGGTCATTAAGATTTCTCTTCACTGAAACTAAGGGTTCTTGGCCAACCCCCAAAAAACAGCCCCATATCATCATCCCTCCTCCACCAAACTTTACAGCTGGCACAGTGCAGTCAGGCAGGTAACGTTCTCCTGGCATTCGCCAAACCCAGACTCGTCCATCAGACTGACAGATAGAGAAGCGTGATTCATCACTCCACAAAATACGTTTCCACTGTCCAGTGGTGGTGTGTTTTACTAAAAATCGTGTCCCCAAAGCTGAAATGAAACCTACAGCATTGATGTAAATTAATAAACAGTTTTACGCAAATCTCTGGACACCCTTGGTCAAATAAGATTTTGCTGTTTTTCCAACTGCATATAGGTTAAAACATCCTCTACAGTGAACACACAATAAATATGGCAATTTTTTTTTGTCAATTTTAGTACACACATTTTACTTATTTACCTGATATAACATATAAAACATAACATTTTTGCACTTCCCACATTTAATGTCTTATTTTATTTCTCAATATTTTAAATTCAGCAAAATGAGCAGAAGTGAGATCCATTACTCAGGATGCATCAACTTACTTTCACTAAGTAAATCAACAATATATGTAATTTGACCAGTGTTCCTTAAATTTTGCACATGCCACACTTAATGTTTTATTTTTTTTATGTGTAAAATTTAACAAATAAATAGAAATTACATTAAAATCTGTGTGTGATGAGGAATCTCTTTTTTCATTTCAACAATCAACAAAACATGTAATCTGACCAGGGGAGACATATCTTTGCATACAACTGTATATATTCTAGTTATATGTTAAGATTAAAGGCACACTTAGAGTAAATCTGCTTTGATTTATAGATTTAATCCTCCGATTGCTTCCAGAAGGCAGTCCATTCACCCCCCCATACTCAAAATAATACGTGAAAGGTTTCCTGTTTCCTGTAAGAAACCGAATTGATCCACCACTTTGACCAGCTGTTCCTTAATCCATTCAACACTGATGAGGATGAACTCTAAGGTTAATTGATGAATCAAATCAAGCAAAGGCCCATTTTGTGACCTTCACGCCAAATCTATTAGCTGTCCATCATGGCGGGGCCTGAGTAGCCGGACAGCGGAGCTAGCCCAAACCTGCTGGGACCAATGGGCCATAGATTGGAGTGATCAGTGTGTGATGAGGAATTGGACAGGAGTTAGGATTGGGCTGTGGGGAGGCTCCAGCTTCATTACAGCGCTTCATCTTCTGTTGTGCGCCCACGTCAGCTCTTCCCCCTGAAGTCTGCTCTGCTGGCCGCCGCTGCGCCCACTCCAGCCGCCCTAATCACTTTGCAGGATGGGATGGCCTATTCCGCTTCTTGCTGGAGGCAACATCTCTGACAGCTCGGACCATGTGCACTTCCGACCAGATGCTCACAAGCTAGTTGGACATACCAGCCGTAATCTGTTTGATTCATTTCTAAAATGGCCTAATTTCTGGTTAGAGGATAACACATTTGCCAGCACTTTTGCTGAGAGGCTGGCGATCTCATTGTGAAAAAAAACAGTACTTGGAATTTACTTGCATCAGCCCTTATGAAAGGAACAACAGAGCAATAGTAAAACAACAGAAAAGTCTACAAGATTCCTGTAAGAGTTTGTTTGTTTCAATCAATGACTGAAATGGTATTAATTCATATGTATGTCCCTCTAGTTGCCAATTTATAGTCCTTACAGGAGAATTTTATCAATTTTTCTTTTTTTTTTGCATAATTGAATGGTTAATTAAGATAATTCAGAGTGGTTTGGTGTAAATTGTTCCGTTCTAGAGAAACTTACAGGGTCAGAATTGTTCACAGTGGTGGTGATAGGAACCAGACGTCTACCTCTAAAAGCTCCCTTACAAAAAGTTATTACATGAAATGGTTATGAATACTTTGTCTAATGTCTGAGACACTGGTTTATAATAGTTTTTGAGAAGGTTTTTGCTGAAAACATATGTTGTAAAAGCCATTCATGTTGGAGGGATTCATGCAGGATGTTCTAGGGCAAAATAGTCCCCAGAATTTATATTTTCAAATTTTCCACTATTTTACCATCATCAACATCACAGTCTAGGAGGAAGAAGACGCGTGTAGGTTCACTGGTGGTTTTGGATAATAAATAAAATGACTATGTTTATGTTGTAGACATGGTGACCCCTAATTTGCTAATCTTAGATGAGACAGTAAACTGTGTGGATTTGCTCTAGAGTTATGTGTACTGACTGTGTTGATCAGCATGATTAGTTTTGATGGCTTTTCCATAGAAAACACTGACGTTAGTGATATTACTGGCCGCTGGACACTGAACTTATTAAACTTTGTCATAAAAAAAAGTTCAGTAAAGCTATTATTTGTTGTTTTCTGTTTGTTGGCACATAGAAGGTATTTTAATTCTCCTGGTCAAGAAAGTGGCAGCCCAGTCAGGTCAAATCAAAATTATTCATATATTAGTAAACTGGATCAATTTTTATAGCTTGCTAAGGCTGCTATACAAGTATAATGGTAACATTTTATTTTAAGAGTCTAGGAGATCTATAGATGTTGATCTTGCCTTTAACTGTCTGTTGAACACAACTGAAATTTAAGCAGATTGCAGTAGATTCCATTAAAAAAGGCCTGTATCCTATATTATTCTTCTTTATTTCCCCCTCAGGTTCACTTTTAGTATTTGTGTGGTTTTATGTATCAAAAACAGTTAGAATTCACTGTTACATGACAATTTTCCAAGCACTCTTTATCCCTTAGAATTAAACAGGCTGTTTCTGTTACTGTGTGTTTACAAGGGGTATATGTAAATGAGCTCTGCTCTTATTGCAGCACTGCTGTGTCTGATCCACTCAGACCAGTGCAACACACACACACCACCACGTCAGTGTTACTGCAGTGATGAGAATGATCCACCACCCAAATAGTACCTGCTCTGTGAGGGTCCATGGGGGTCCTGACCACTGAAGAACAGGGTAAAAGGGGGCTAACAAAGTATGCAGAGAAACAGATGGACTACAGTCTGTAACTGTAGAACTACAAAGTGCACCTATATAGTAAGTGGAGCTGATAAAATGGACAATGAGCGTAGAAACAAGGAGGTGGTCATAATGTTATGCCTGATCGGTGTATGTAGGTAATCTATAATGATCTAATCAAAGTGACTCAGGTATTACAGATTTCTAAGACAGTACTACAGAAGTATTATATGCTAGTGAAAATGTTAGTATTATAGTTCTATCGAAAACGTTTAGTTTCTTTTTGTAGTTCTTCAGTCAGATGTGTAGCCAAGATGTGTCCAGTTTCACCCTAGTGTAAAGCATAAGCACACTTTTGGCCATACCAGTTTTAAATCACTTCTTCCACAGCGAAAACTATATTGCAAAATGTGGTTATCCGGTTCATAGCATTATTTCTTTGTTAATCTGCTTAGAATTTTGAATTATTACCACATAAATAATTTCCCCAGTACCTCTCATTCATGCTGTATCCCTTTAACATCCTTAGATTCATCATTAACCTGTAGCTAGGGAAGCCTTAATGAGTGACTGCTAAGGCCTATCTGTATGAAAAGTATTACTTAATGCTGTGCACTGAAAAAGTGTTGCATTGGATTTACATAATTCAAATGTGTACATCAATTCGAACAAATGAAATATATTACATCAACACAGTTTTATACTAGTGTAATTTTAATGCAGAAATTATACAGATTTATGTACAGGGTACATTCAGTGCATCGATTTATACAATATTTTAATAACTTAGGCCTAAATATGCCCAGAAGAACATTTTAAACGTTTTTTTTTATTTTTTTTTTTCCTGGGCAGGTTGCCACCACAATAAAGTCATATGATCTGACCTGGCTACTCAACTGTTGGCCAAAAATCTGGCTACAACCCTGTCTATATTTTTTTTTAAGGAAAATGTGTCTGCTACTTATACAAGACTAAAATATAAGACACCAACAAAATTTTTGCCAAAGATACAAAGATGACAAACCCAAAGACAGTAGCTGTGTTGATATTCATTTTATTCATATGGACTAATAGACTTCCGTTCAGAGCGCTCTCAGAGCAGATATCAGTCCTGGAAGTGGTCGCGTATCGGCCCCTGTGAGTATTGAGTTCATCTGTGGGGCGACAAGTTGTAATCGCCTGTAAATCTGTGTCCCTCTGAGATCAAGTGAAAGTTGCATAAGTCTATTGTCAAGGATTAGCCGCTCAATAGCTGTCTCTCAGCAGCCAATGCTCGGTTTGGATACAAACAGTTCAATATCCAGTCATGTTTTCCTCCATGTCAATCACTGTGCCAGCGTCTGCAGAGGCCTGCGGAGGGACAAATTGTTTTTCTATGATGTGTGATTGAACAGCGCTGGTACAATACAATATTTCTATACGATTGTGACACTGACAAACAGTAGGTCAGAAGTGGAAAGGATTAGTGGCAGCATTTGAAAGATAGAGGGAACATGAAGATGAGAGGAAGTAGAAATTAAAGGATGCATCTGGTCAGCGATGTGAAACCTGTCACCTCCAAAGCCTTCATCATGATTTCCCTTCAGATTTCGGATTATTGGTTTCCTGCAGGCAAATCCCTGTCAGGTGCTTTCCTGGTCACTCCTGGCCTGAAGCCTATGTAGTCCTAATGCATTTCCAATGCACTTCCAATTCACCAGCCTGTTTGGCTTTAGAGGTTCAATCATAATATTCAGAAGTATATTTTTTACACCATCACCAATACAAAATGCAACAAAAGCCATATTGTACATATTTATGTCATGCGCTGTGAGAAAAACCTAATAAAGTACCTAACCTGTCTGCCTTAAAATTTAGAGTTTGTTAAGTTCATTAATATTCATGTTAATATTTACTTTAAAACAAATTCTACTAACCTGTATTTTGCTCACCTTTTTGAAATAAAACACTTTGATATAGAATGTAAACAACCCATACAGTCCATATATGGAAACTAACTGTCAAATACAGCCTGATTTGAATGAACTGTTTTGGTGATGTCACAAAAAACAACATATTTATCTCCCTATTCAGTCTATAGCTGTTCAGCCCTGCCTATTCACACTGAAGTTCCAAAAACTGCTTTTAGAATGAGGAAATCCAGGGCAGCCAATCAGAACAGAGCTCATTTACATACATCGAATTAAAGGCACAAAAGTAAAAGCAGCCTGTTTAGTTTAAAGTCATAAAATGAGGCAGGAAAATGAATTATGATTGCTAGAAGTGGGCCTCAGCTGAATATTAAAGGGCCCATATCCTACATTTTTCTTATATCTGCTTGACTTATAATATCTGCACGTTTTTTATACCAAAAACAGTCATATTTGACTTTTACATGACCATTTGTAAACATCCCTTTATGCCTTAGAATGAAAGAGGCTGTTTTTGTGACTGTGTCTTTAAGGCTGATGTGTGTAATTAGCCGCTATGGTGATTTACTGCACTGCATTGTGCTTTATTCAAAAAACTGTCTAGGCTGAAACACTCCTTGTAATTTCAGCATGAGTGGGCGGGGCTAAACTGAATAGGCGGATATGTAAAAAAAAACAATGAATTTAAAAATAGGCTGTTTTTGCGGCTTAGTTTCCACATATAGACTGAATGGACTGCGGAAAAAAGCCTGGTAATTTTTGAAACTTTAACAGCATTTATATATTACATCAAACTCTTTAATTTGCTTGTCCAGGAAATAGGCTCTTTGTTATCAAATCAATTTTTTAAGACTGCAAAGTTACTGATATTTTTAAATTTTGGTATTTTGATATTTTGATCATTACATTGTTATAAATCAGTCATTTATAACAATGTAATAATCAAATAAGCTATAACATGCGCTCAAAAGTACATTAAACATATATCAAACTTATTCACATGGATGCAATATTCTTATTAAACTTAATTGCCTGACCTCTCATAACAGTAGAGTTCAGAGATGCATTTGGTTGCTTCTGCATTTGATCTTTGTTTATTATTTATCTATTCATGTATTTTTCATGGCTCAATTCATTCTTAATTTCAAATGTCAAGCCTTGTTTTGGCAGAGTGAGGGGCGTCGTAATCGATTTGCATAGAAGTAAGGTGGAGCTTCCTTATTGGTCCGTCCTTCGCCTTTCATGTTATGAGTTCTGGGTCAGTGCAGTTGTGTGATTTATTCTTTTCCATCCCCAGAGAAAATGTGAAAAGGGCACTGAATGTCAGCAGAGACTTCCTGATTGACAGGTCCCCTGCTCGCTTGGTCACCCTGTGAAATACGAACACAATTATCACCGAAACATACCGCAGTGTCATCATCTACTGTTTATGATTTCTGCAGTTCAGGTGAAACTATTGAGAAGCTGGTTTACTGTTTAATCAAGTGCACTAGCACACATGCATACAGGGTCATTAACGATATGTCTTTCTTTGCATGCGTTTAATTGTGTGTCTAATTCTAAGGTTTCTAATTATAAAATAGCTAAGTGATGTAAGCTTATGCTCCACAATTAGCATTGTGCTAACTGCATTCATAAATCATTGCACACTTGCTTCAAACTGTGTACAGGTGTTAGGTAATCGCTGATTAACTGTAGGGCATACTGTCGTCCATATTAATGGATATTACATTTGTAAAAGAACATTCGTAAGTCTGTTTGATTACATTGTAAGTCTATGTGAGTAAGTCTGTCACGTGAAACTGTCACTGAAAGTCTTCAGCAGTTTGCTTTACATTTTTACCAAGTATTTCATCAGTACTGGAACAAATCCTCCAAAATGGTAGCTTTACAGGAGAATGGAAGTTAATGTAACAAGGTTTTTGGACCATTTCTATTAATCCATTCATCATGAAATTTAAACGCAATGTAAAGAGTTTGTGGACTTTTTAAATTATGTAAAAATAGCAAAAATATTCTCCAGTGGCACTTATACATACAGTGTCATTATGTCGCTGCTATTTTTTAGCCACAAAGAAAAGTTTATCTTTATATATATATATATATATATATATATATATATCAGTGTCAGAACTACAGAACTAGTTCTATTTGAGATTACTTAGCACTTGCCACAGTTGAAGGTAGTGAGTGATGATTTAGACATGCTGTTTGCATGATACTACTTTTTGGGATATTATTTTGTTATCTACACTCACCATAAATCTCCTGTTTATAGCTATGAAATATACTTTTGTATATAAAGCAGCCAAGCCTTTCATTTTTACCAAGTATATTCCCCAATAGCACACATAGGGCCATTCACTATGTTTACTGACTGTTCTCCAATGCATGCCTTTGAATTTCAACAAGTAATGGAAGCTTATACCCCATTAATTAATTGGTGTTGTTAAACAATTTGAAATAGACTTGCTCATGTGGTTTCTGACTCAGGTATGACATACTGGCATCTGTAAACATGAAGTCAAAAAGTACAGGGAAAAAATCATCTTCAATAATGCGGTTACGACTCTGTTTAGCTTTGCAACATACTTTCGTTCATTTTTATAGAAACAGTAAGGCATAAAGTGTCAAAAACCACCTAAGTAAGTCTCTTTGAGATTACTTAAGCACAGTTGATGCTGCAGTTGATGATGATTTAGGCACGCTGTTAGCACAATGTTAATTGGTGGGGATATAAGCTTTAATTGCTTGTTAGCTACATTAGCTTTGTAGCTCCTGTTTTTTGGTAGTCAATGTACAGAAACTAGATTAGTAAGTCTCACTAAGATGATGTAACAGCTTTATGTTTTACCAAATATATTGCCCAAAGGAATACATATAGAGTCATTAACTGCGTGCAGTGACTGTCCATGGCATGCTTTTTAATATCTAATGTAGCTAACAAGTAATGAAAGTTTATACCAGAAACACACACACACATTTTCTATACTGCTTATCCTTCTGGGTCACGGGGGGTGCCAGAGCCTATCCCAGCAGTCATTGGGCTGAAGGCCCGATACACCCTGGAAAGGTCGCTAGTCTATCGCAGGGCAGACATACATACATACATACATACATACATACATACATACACATTACTCCAGAAACTGCATGTCTAAATCATTGTGCACTTGCCTTCAACTGTATCAAGTTATTAAACAATTTCTTACAGAGTTATTTTTGTTGTTTCTGACACTGTATGACATATTGCTACATATAATAATAGAAAAATTTACAGAAAAAGAACTCAGGCGACAAAATGGCTGTATTTTTAGCTATACAACAACCTTTTGTCCATTTTTATAGACAATAGTCATACAGTGTCAGAAATCACATAAACAAGTTTGAGATTACTTGCCACAGTTTGAGACCACCGGACACAGTTGAAAGCATGTGCTTAAAGGTTTAGATGCTGTTAATACGATGTTAATTGTTGGAATATGAGCCTCCATTGCTTATTAGCTACATTAGCCTTGTAGCCCTTGTTTTTAGCTGCATAATTATAAATGCTACACTGTTAGAAATAAAGGTGCAGGTATGTTTTTCATTCATCAAGGTACAAATAATGTAGATGTACCTTCAAAGCTACAACAGTGGTTTTAAGGTTCAATTGTGAACCTTAAATAAGTTTTTACAGGTGAAAAGTTATTATTTGTACCTTTTCATAACCGAATGTTTTAAAACAGAACAGTAAAATAAAAGCCTGGAGACGAGATGGGGTGTGTGGAGTCAGTACAGCTTAGAGCATATCATTTCAGTGGATTATGGTACAGTTATGTTCCCTGACTAAAGGTACTGAGATGGACCCTTGAGGGTCCCACCCCAGTAACAAGAGGGGCACTGACCCAGTGACAGTTTAGTACCTTTATTTCTGAGAGTGTACTTTATAGAGAAACTACATTTGTCTCTTTGAATTTACCGAACAAGTCAGGTGAAACTCTTCAGCTGCTAACTTTGCCTTTTTTACCGAGTATATTTTCCAGTGGTACACAGTTATTAACTATGTGGACTTACTGTCCTCCACTGCATGCTTTCAAATGGAAGCCTACATCCCAACATTAAGCATCATGCTAACAGCATGCTTTTGTTGTTTTTGTCACTGTAAGATATACTGGTATCAATTAAAAATTATCACGTTAGTAAAAGTACATTAGTAAGTCTAATTAACTACAATTTAACAACTTAGGTGAAACTATTTAGCTGTTTGCTTTGCATTTTACTGAGTATAATCTCCAGTGGTACTGATACATACAAGGTCATTAACTATGTGTTGACTGCCCTCGTCTACAAGCTTTCAATATGTCCCACTCTTTGTTGCAGTGTTTACATTAGCCAGGCATCTGAACTCTGAACTGTTTCTGTTGTTTAGCAAGCTTTCGGTGAGAAATGTGCCTGCCTTCGCCACACGATATTGAAGGCCACTGGTAATTGAAAGGAATCATTTATTAATATATTTTGATATGAATCAAAACTAATGACCTTCCCTCTCAGGAAATTAGAGCAGCAGGACATGAGTGTACATTAAGGGTGTGGGGTGCGGCGCTGAGCGGCATTACTCACTCGCCAGTGTGTGCCTGCTGCAGAGCAGGCAGGGCTGTTAATAAAGGCGCTCTGACATGTTCTCCATCACTCCTAATAGAGATATTGTCATAGGCTGCCATTTCCAAAGCCAGCGGCCCCCTGGGCGAATAGATGAGGCAGGGCCACAGCCCCCATCTGTCCTCATCCCGGCCCATGACGCAAACACCCGGCTTAATCACGACAACAATGCCTTACTTCCAGCTCCTCATGTGTCACAGCAGCCATTGAATACAAGAGCACTTAATGCAAATTACATTCTGTGGAAAAAAAAACAAAACATTATGAGATCTACTCTAAAGCGTGCTGAAGCATGTGCAGGCAAGAAAATACACTGTTCAGAAGTTGGGAATCATATTCATATTAATGAGTGTTGTTTTTTATTCAGCTTAAAATCATTATAATACTACTATACTTATACTAATACTATAATAGCAATAATATAATAATTAAGCAATAGAACATGAGAGGGAGTGCGTTATCGTGAAATAACATCACAGCCATGACGTTATTCGCGATCACACATGACCTCAAGTGTTCTATTGCTTTTATACAACAGTTAAATAAATAAAGTAATAAATTAATAAACTGGGCCGTGAACGCGGCGTTTAATATGTTTTAATGTTCGCAGTTCCTTCACCAAATTATAGTTCCTTAACAAGCAGCTTGTCGCTACGTCAGAGTAACGAGCTCCGCCCACTCGCTGCACAGTCTGCTGTAAGCCTCACCTTTTGAAGTACAGACTGAGCCATAACTGCCGCAATATCAAGTTCAGCTCAGTTTTGTCATTTTTTGCCAGATCAGTGTTAATGTTGTTTTGTTCCAGCCAGTCTGTAAAGCATCTCGGCGAATGGTATTGGGTTCATTTCTGGCTGATTCCAGGTTGTTTAGGTTTTCTTCTGTCACAGCTGCCGACTGAAAAGCTGCTCAGTGGTGATGACAGTTTGGGAATTTAGTGTGGTCTCATCTTCAGAGTCTGACCAAATTGGCTGTCGGTCAAATGTGATCTTAAAAGTGTCAATTTTCTGTTTGTGACAAAGTAAGAAATAAAAACATTCAAATGTCTCATATCTGAGTCTCCTACAGCTGTCAAAGTCGTTGCTTAGCAACGGCATCTCAGTGGAGTGATACAGTGTTTGTGTGTAGAACACTTCTTAAACAATCAGCTTGTGTGACCGGAACTAACTGTTGTATAATAATGCTATAAAAATAATACTATACTGGTTCTTTGCTAATGCTAATATACCAATATTGTAATATTATACTAATTATAATTAAATATTCAGCTTAAAATTAGTATAACACGACTATATTTATACTATATTAAGAATAATACAAGACTAAGGCTATAAAATGGTACTATACTAGTTTTTGATAATACTAATATGCCAATATTATAATATTATACTCTATGAATAACATAATAATTCTACTATAATAATGCTGTAAAACATTCTTGTACACTAGTGCTGTAAAAATACATATATACAAATACTATATTGATACTACTATATTAAAACATGACAATACTACTACAACAATGCTATACTACTAATTATAGTGATGCTACAATAACATAATATTACTATATGAATGCTATAAAAATGCTGCTATACTGATGCTGTATTAATACTACTGTATTAATACAAATACTGTAATAATACTACTATACTAATTCTATAATACTACTGTACTAATGCTCTAATAATGGTACATTAGTCAAGTCAAATCAAGTCAAGTGGACTTTATTGTCATTCCTCAATATAACTTCTTCCGGCCTGATGGTGCAACACACAACAGCAGCACATTACACAGGACTGCATAGAGTGCAGATACACAACAGTGTTAAATAAGTGCAGAATATGCAATAAACACACAAGACAATAAACACACAAGACAATAAATACATATGAAAATAAATATGAGGCAGAACAGCATAACAATATTTACAAATGGGCATCATGTACCCTGCAAAGAACCTTTTGTGGCCCATCTAGCTTTAAGAGCGCAGGTGTCCAAACTTTTGACTTGCACTGTATGTGCCACAAAATTGGTTTTATATTATTAAACAGTGATTCCAAACTTTTTGGACTGTATTGTCTGTGATGTTGTGCGGTTGCTTATTCTTATTTATATAAAAAAGGAACATGTGGCTGTTTGCTGTGCTCTTCCTACTCTCTGCATTTCTGAATGTTTGTTGGAAATGAAACCTTCCACTGTGTCCCATGAATCCAGCACAGAATCGCTCTCTGTTTTATTGCCGCAATATTCTCTCTAAATAATCATCAGAGTTTTATTGCCTTGTTCATGCTTAGAGCCGAGAGAGAGAGTCTCTGCCTCGCTCGCTTTATTGTCCCCCAAGCTTTGCTTTCCAATCCTGCCCTCTGTCCTGGAAAAAAACATAAAGGGCCTCATTTATTTTCCTCCTTATTTCATAGTCCACAAGGCCCATAATCTGCACTGACATAAGTTTATCCTAAATTTGATGCCCTCAGCTTTCCAAATAGACCAATAGTAATAGCGGTGATAATAATGGCGTCCAGCCTGGAAGGCTGCTCTGGCAGAGGCGCTGTGAAGGTTGTGGCTTTGATAGGGCATCTATTCTGGGCTTGTTGTAAACAATGTGAATAATCGGCGACCTGTCTGCTTTGGCCGCTGTTCCGACGCAGTTTACCACCTCTTTCTTCAGACCTAATGTGACATCTGATGAAATAATGAGTCGCTGTATTTCTTAGGAGGCCCAGCTGGGTTCAAGGATACACGTTGTGGTCAGTTTGAGCCGAGACCATCCCTGGCTGAGTCCGCTCCCTCTCATTATCTCTAATGACAAGAGCTGGCTGCACGAAAGGCGGGCAAGCAGATGACTGGCGATTAATGATGAGCTTTCTCTTCATTTTCCCAGTGTCTGCCGAAAGGTCAAGGTTGCTTTCTCATGTCCTTTACACATAGAGGTGCAGGCCATAAAACGCAGTGAGATAGAACGCGCTCGGGAAACACGACCTCCGTTCACATTCCCACCGCGCACACACACACACACACACACACACACAGGTTTGTTCGCTAACTAAAAGTTACAGGGCGACAGCAGAGTTATGAAACCCAGGTTTCATAATGATCAGAACAACCTGCTGTATGATCTCAATAAATGTTGACTTGCTTGAAACTTTAACTTCCCAGCAGTTTATTTTGTGCAGGATTCAGCTCAAAGCGAAGATTCAGACACAATTCATGCGAATGATTTATTCTCAGATATTATTTCACAGCAGCTATTTTTGAACTATTTTTAGCGGCTAGTGTCTAGGTCAAGCAAAACTGGCTGTGTCTTGTTCAAAGTCAGGGGTAGTGATACGCCAATTAAACAGAGGGGAGCACTCAGTTCCTTTCTGGGAAATAAAAAATACATGACTGTAATTTTTAGCTCATTTTTGTTCGATAGCCTCGTGCTTGTATTCAAACTATGCAAATTTTACACTGTTTTAGTTTCATTCTTAAAATCTGGATGGCAACAAAAGGGTTAAATTCTTCAAATACCTAGCAGAAAACTGGCCAATTAGGCACTGGTTTTCTCTGTGGTGTCTAGATAGATAGGGGCAGCGCAGGGAAGAACCTAACGCAGAGCACAAATTAACACAGACTTTTTATGTTGTTAAAAAAGATCAAGCAGCGTGAGCTTCTGGACACATGACCGCATTTCCTAGCCATGGTATCCCACCAAAATTCAGATTGATTTGTCAGCGTTTTAAAGAGATCTGTGCCAAAGAGTGTTTTTAAGGCATGTATAGTTTTTTTGTTTTTTTTTTTTGGTACTGAGCTGTTTGTGTAAATCACAAAATCCATCCTTATATTTCTGTAATCACCACCTTGTTGCACCATTTTGAAACAGCTGACAAACTCACAGCAAGTGCTAATTATGCCTAAGTGTTGTCTTTTTGTCTCATGTTTACAGAAAACATCAGAAAACAGGGATTTTCTTCAGCTTTATTAGTATCTTTCAGATGTTAGCATTTTGGTTTTAATAAGTATATTAATGAAATTGATGTTAACAGTTGGTAAAGCTGTAGTTATTCAGAAACAATATTCCATATTTTACTGATGTGTGATGTTTTTATTTGCTGTTCTTCACTGGACAAAAATATATTTGTCGTTGTTTGAGACACACAGTCTTATGTCAGTTTTCATATATAATTTGATGTATGTGTATCAGTTGAGCTGTATGTCTGTCTTATAGATAAAAATCTGTGATGCAGTTTGGTTGTAAAATATTTTTGTTTCTTACAACATTATACTGAATTAACTTTGTGTGCGCTGATTCATCAGACTTTTCTAGCAGGTGTTAAACTGACCCTCTGTCTGTTACAGTGAACCCACCCATTGGGTAAATTGTAACATTGTGCTTCCCGTCATTTTCGGTGGAATTGTACATGAACGGTTTGTGCTAGTAACGTAGCTACCCCTAACATCGGCCGTCCCCCAATATCGGCCACTTGTGCGTATTGCGCAATTCCTCTCTCTCTCTCTCCGCCAATTGCTCAGGCGAAATTCAAAACACATAAGCTTGCGCCTTACAAGGGCATCTACACTTTATTCTAGCAAAAAATCTGAAATATCTGAAAACAATATTTAAGTATCACTAATAACGTTGTAATTCTGCGTGTACAAAACCGCATGGAACACACAACCCATTTTCATTCCACGATGGATATTGGTCTGTGCAGAAAGTTAGCTTATCGGTTAGGCAGTTATCGGCTTTCTCTTCTCTGAGGTAAAAAAAAAAGTTTGCCGCCATGGTAGTGTTACGTATATGGCGTAAGGGTGCCCACAGAGGACAAACTGAACCTCATTGTGAAGCATTATAAAGCATTGAGTCTGGTAGGAATGATGTGTAAATGCGATTTCTCATTTGACTGGCACAATCAGGCACGCAGCAAAGAGCTGAGCTCCATACCTAGTTAAACAAGCAAATCAAGCTGAATAATGAAACAATACAATGTCACATTTTACTAACAAATATATACATATATTTTATGTTTTTTACAATTTTATACGCTGAATTTTAGGCTGAAAGATGAGTTACGGAAAACCGGAAGTGAGGTGGCCGATATTGGGGGACCCCCATCATTCTAGCGATACTAGTGTCAAAGTAAACAAAAACATTATTATTGAAAAAACTGTTTTCTCATCATGTCAAATGACTCTTGGACATTAATCTACACACGTATCTCTCCCGAAAAACATTGATTTGGGTGAGTAAAGTGCTTTCATTTATTTACAGTTAGCTTAGATTCCCGATGTTTTGTTTTGAGGTGGCCGATAACAGGGGTACCTACGCTACCAAATTTCAAGCATTGAGTTGTAGCAGAGATGTATATGTTGCTTGTATGAATTGATTGGTGAAGTCTGAATGTGTCAGATTAACAATCAGCAGAAGTGTGTGAAAAAGCATCACTCCAGGCCTCTCAACTGAAAGACTCAATGTGAAAATGCTACAAGGTAAAATATATGCTAATATATCTGTTACAAGCTTCAAGTAAAACATGGAACATCTTGTAGAAGCTTTAGTGTTTAATCTAGTGTTTAATCTAAACTAGTCCAGCCAAAAAAAGTTCATGCAAATCACTGTTAGCTTAGTGTTAACAAAGTACTAGAAACCCATAGGGACATTATCAGAAGTTAGCATTGTCATAGACATGAGTTTTTCCTTCGTGTTTTGGCCTAGTTTTGACATTTGTCTCGAATTGCCTAACTCTAATAATCGTGGTTCACCACTGCTATTAAATGATGTTTTCCTGACTGGATATTTTAATCTAAATAGATTCTGAAAGGATCACTGTGTTTTCTCCTATATTTTTCAGTCTATACAGATTTGTATGAGTTTCAGAGAGTAAAATAGAAGTAATGAGTAGTGAGATTACTTTTTCCTTGACGTAATCAGTGCAGCAATTCCATTAAAATTTAGAGAAGTAATAAATTATTTGTTATTGATTCCTTTCTTGAGTAACTAACCAAATGCTTGTCGCTAAATAATCTCTAATAGACTCATTTGTGTGGTTTCTTATGCTGTGTAACATGGTGTGGTCCAAAAATGTTATATTGCATAGCTGAAAAAAGTAGTCGCAGCCATTTTAGTGCCTGTATTCAGTCTGTAGTTTTCTCAATGTTTATAGATAATAGCATGCAGTGTAAAATCATGTTAAGCCAAACGTGAGAATTATCCAGAAGGAGTGAGTCTTAACTCTTATGAACTGTTCAGATTTTGGGCTTAAGCTATCTGGATAAACGGAGGAATCCTGCTTTGTGAAACGCCACCCAAGTGTTCAGAAAGAAGAACTAAGCTTGGACGTTCATCATAAGGTGATTTGAAAGTTTATTTATTAGTGTTTTGTTAGCGTTTGTTCAGCACTTAGCGCTCAATATGGCTAACCAAACGGAGGCAGCTGGCTTGTCATTCCCCCCATGTTCCGGCCTGCTCTCTGTGAATCTGCCGCTGTGTGCAGAACTGTCACTGCAAAGCCTTCGTCCTCTTCACCTCCCCCCCAACCACGTCTTCTCCGCTCACCGCATGCATATTCAAATTGCAGCCAAGACTGATTGGTTAATTAAGATTCAGTCAGGATGAATTTGTGGTGCTGGGGTAAGGGAGGTGGCCGTGCTTACCAAGGTGTGCTTAACAGTCCAACAGGCATCGCTTAGGTCTACTTTAATCTGGCCTTCGCATTTCACTGTCAGAAGCCCTCCGCCTTACAGACTGGCTCACACTGTGGCCAAGAGAATGAATGCAGTGCTTCAGTTTAGTGAACTTCAGCATTTTGTCCCTCACTAATCCACACCACTTGCAAGTCAGGAGGTGTTTAAAGGGAAAGATCACCCCACTGTTCAGAAGAGCAGCTTAAATGAGATATGAAGCTTTTAAACTAGTCAGCCTTTTTTAAAAGACCGCAGAGGTTATCACTGTCCATCTGAGCTCCATATAGTCTCCATCATGAACTGCGAAAGGGTTCAGTGATTTTTGCCGCTGTGTCTTTGTATTTATTTCTTTTTTTTTCAATGTTTGCATTCGGTATTGTCCATTCTTAGATGCTCCAATTGACTTCGCCATGCTCCGCCCACAAATGCACTCTTTCAGAGCAACTGTTGCTTGGTTGGGCAAGTTCTACAGAACATCGCCACTGAATTAAGATAAGATTTTAGCTTTGATATTCAAACTTTGAGATTCTACGCCACCAAGCTGAACTGTTTTGTTGAAGCTAATTGAACCTTCCTAACAAAAGCTCAATTACACCACCGAAAAATACACCCAACCTGTCTGAAAAGTGCAGATTGTTGACTCCATTCAATGTAAATATCTTTTGAAACTAACAACACTCTTAATTTAGGCACTTTGGCATTTAACTGAATACACACTAAAACATACAGTAATGGATGGTTAACAAACAAATACAAAGGTGTATCAAAAATTGTTTGGTGTCTGATGTTTACTTCTATAATATTGCACTGGCTACAAGACCTAACATACCAAATAAGTAATGGAATCTTATCACTAATTAGCAGTTAGCATTGTACAAACTGAGCCATGTGCACCAGTTTCTGGTTGAGTTTGAATGTGTTTTTATAGTGCTCTGTAAAGCTTGTCCAACCTGGCAACAGTTGCTATGGAAGAGCACATTTGTGGGCAGAACATAGTTGCACCATTATGTTAAAAAAAATTATCCTGATTATGTTAGGGGCTGCATTTACTTACTAAGATTAGAGATGCTCATATAAAGAACTTCCAGTAACACTTTCTATGAATGTCACCTTTGTAAGCATCTATAAACACATTCATAACATGTTATATTGCATTCATAAGACATTATAAACGTAGCTATAAATATTTATAAAAATGCATTATATGTTATAGCCATGTTTATTATGCATTATGAATTGTTAACATAATACATTATAAGTACTGATCATAACAAATGATAAGAGCTCATAAGTCGTATTTGTCTGCTCTAAGTAAAGTGAAGTGTACTGTACTAAAGCCTCCTCCAGTGTTCAGAGTGAGGCTTCAAGTTGAAGTATTTACTGAAGGATTTACTGAAACACTAAAACATTCACAGTAAAGCACATTACAGGCTTCAAATGTCAGAGTTTAAACTAGAGCTGCCATCAGTGTTTTACCCAATGTGGGAAGGGTAATGTACACCACCGTTAGCTTGGTATTTGTCTATACTTTATGCTCTCCAAGCTGGGACTGACTTCTCTGGCACTGACATTATAACATGTTATTAACACTATTTATAATGCATTTACAATTCATAATGTATAATGAACATGGCTATAACGTGTAATTCAGTGTAATTCTTTTTTATCAATATTTATAACCATGTTATAATGCCTTATGAATACATTATAACTTGTTATAAATGTGTTTATAGATGCTTACAAATGCGACTTTCATAGAAAGTGTTACTGAACTTCCTTCCTTATACAGTATATGGTAGAACAAAATATATAAAATAAAAAACATAAAAGGGACACCACAAGTGACCAAAATATTGACTACACAGTGCAGTGTGCTACACTGAAACTACCATCCAAGTACACAACAGTACAAAACTAGGCTCGGACCTCAACTATAAATATCAATAATTGTAAATGACTGTTTGTTTACTGTTTACTGATACAGTATTATAAAAATTACAGTTAGTTTCTCAGTGGGGAAATTCACAGTGCTACAGCAGCAGAGATAGCAAGGCACTCAAGAAAAGAAGTAACAAGAAGAAAATTAACAAACAAATTAACCATGATAATTACTTAACAAGGTTACAGTTTGTTACTTTTTTATAATACTTTTTTATAATTCTAAAGATAAAAATATAAGATAAAAAATAAAAACTCTATCATTCACATAAATAACAATTTACATATATACATACATCATCTAAACCGCTTATCCTTCTGGGTCACGGTGGGGTACTGGAGCCTATCCCAGCTGTCATTGGGCGGAAGGCAGTCCATCGCAGGGCAGACAGACAGACGTACACAGTGACACACTCACTCACACCTAGGGGCAATTCAGCATGTCCAATCAGCCTGACTGCATGTTTTTGGACTGTGGGAGGAAACCGGAGTACCCGGAGGAAACCCACGCAGACACGGGGAGAACAGGCAAACTCCACACAGAAACGACCCTGGTCACCCGGCCGGGAATCAAACCCAGGCCATTCTTGCTGTGAGGCAACAGCGCTACCCACTGCACCACCGTGCCGCCCAATAACAATTTAAATATAATATTTACACTATAATGATATTTTACCCAAATTGCACATGGAATATTGCACATTCAGTATTGATTATATTACAAATGCGAGTGGCGATGAATTAACAATATAAACATTATAAATAGAAAAGCAAGAAAGTCTTTATTTCTATCTGAGTGCTGTATTTGCTGTATTTATACAGTTTTTCCCACATTTCTATGTGGTGAATGTATGACTCATATGTGCTCTACTGTGCACCCACAGCTGTTTAGGACCCTCAATTTTGCTACATTATGTAATACAATAAAAGCAACTACCACAAACTTTCAACTTCTGGTAGCAAATACTTGAAGATCGATGTCGACTGTTGCATAGTTAAAAGAACCCAGAGGAAAGAAATATTCTAAATGAGATCTCCTCTTGATCTCAGGTACTTCTCCTAGACATGGTCCAGTTTGAAATTAAAGTGAGACTTAAGCTATTTTCTCCTGTTACAGAAATTTGGCTCGTGAGAAATAAAACTCAGACTTTCTCACTTGGATCAAAATGTTGTCACACAACTCCTTTGTGTCTAGCTTGTCTCAGCCCAGTCTCAGCTGAGTAACATTTCCATAAGAAAAGTGTGAGATCTCATCGTTTTCTTATAGAGCTCTGTTCTATATTACAGAACTCTCTCAGCAGTCTGTCGGTGCAGAAGACCTCACTCTGTTCTCCTTGATCACCAAAACCTCTCCCAGTGAAATGCTGATGTTAATCTCCCCTTTTCTCCTAAGGGGGTTTAGGAGAAACAATTCAGAAATCAGTGATCATTAATATAATGTTGAAATCTGCTTTATTTCTGTGAACGTTCATATTATTTTACAACTGTAACAGTGGCAGACGGAACCAGACGCTCGCAGACGAGACTTGAGTGAAGAGCTTTAATGCCAAAAGGATGATCCAAAACCACAGTCGAAAAACAGAAACAGATCAGGAATTTAAAACTGAGCTAAAGGGCCAAGACAAAAAGCAAAGTCATAAATGGAAAACAGGTCATACACGAAAATGAGTTAACGGACATAAAGGACCTGCTCTGTATGCACGACAAGGTGCTGATGCTTCCCAAAGTGTGGGTGCAAACAGACTGATTATATACACAGAGAAACAGGTGTGAGTGATTTAGAAGTCCAGAGAAGCTGAGCGTCGATAGGTGGATCTGTATGAGTCCTGAATCATGTGATGGAGTGAGGGGGTCTGGGAAACGTAGTCAGAGGCAGCCGCACTGGCTGTAGTTTCGGCCAGGCCGGAGGGAGGCGTGACAACAGCATAGGGTGGTTTATCAACCATACCATGAACTGTGAAATGAATGGTAGGTAAAAAAGTGAAAGCTAATAAAATCGAATCAAAATTCTACCCACATATCCCTCTGGCGACGCTCATGGGGGCTTGGACCCAGATTTCTTTCTGTAATGCTGATTTCCTTGTAAAGCTGCTTTGTGACAACACCTGTTGTAAAAAACGCTATATAAATAAACTTCGCTTGCTCGCTTGCTTGTATAATGTTCAGAGATCAAAAACTGTACAAAGTATAGGTTGTTTTCCCAATATGCTCTGCTAATAATAACTAATTACTGTAAAATCCAACATTTTAACTTCTTTAGCAAGAAGCTTGACCGGATTTCCCCAGAATGCAGAATATTTAGAGAAATCTGCTGTATTTAAAGAATATATTAGATTCCTGAAGTGTTTTCACTATAAATTTACATCATTTATTCACATTAAAGACTAAATATGTAAAATGCATAAGAACTATAGCGACATAGCAAAGCACAACTGAACTGAAGACCATGACAGATAGCAGGATAATAATAGATTGTACCAGCAAAATAATGAGCAGTCCTTGAGTGGTCTCAGTGCCGTCAGTGTGGTCTAATAGCGCTACTGTTTGCTGTTATTGTTGCTGTTTGAAAATGTCTCTTGTTGAAAGAACCAAAACTGGCAGCCGCTTTTGCCTCGGACATAAAAGAGCCAGTTCTGCAGATGGAGATGGTGCAGAAATGCCTGAGATTAATCCTGAAGAGGTAATATCCTGAAAGACAGAATGACCATGATTATGCTTCATGTTAAAAACCCCCTGAGATGAGAAGCATTCACAATATCTCTCTTAATCACGCCATTGTGTTCCTGGGCATGCCTTCACGTGCCAAACGGAGAATATCAATAAACGTGAAGCACAAGCACATATGCCGGCTCATTTCCCGATGAGGCAGAGAAGGTGGGTGTGGGGGAGGTGGGGAGGTGGGGGTGAATGAAAAGGAAAGAGATTTGAGAGCTCATTATTTGAAATTCAGGCTGGCTTTGCTGAATTCAGCCACGCATTTGACACACCTCTGGTGTCTTACTAATTTCACTGTTGAGTGACCTGACTAACCAGATTTTCTGTTCAACACCCCACGGTGCAACGTTCACCTGGAACAAATATTAAGAATAATTAAATAATCATCCTGCCATCGTCTGTCTCAAAGCGGCTGCGTCGGCAAAGCACGTCCATTCACATTCAAACACGTCAAATATCATAAGACACGTGGCTCATAGCTCATTTTAACCTCTAGAGGTTTAGATCTGTGGCTAACATTTTGATTAGATTATGATTCTGTAGAAACAGATCCATCTTAAATTTAATCACAGTTCAGTTTGCTTTGATTATTTATGTATGATTAAAACTATTTATAGAAATGTGTTAAATGCACGTGTTTGGAGGTAGAATTTATCCAGTAGTGGAAAACCTGACAATAAAAAACAAAACACTAATCCTTTTTTTTATTTTATTTGGAAGATTTGCATTTAATAAAATCATTGTGGCTTAAATACTTTTTTATTTATGTTATTTGTTGCCTATTTTTCTCCCTAATTTTGTCACTGTCAGTTCCCACTCACTAGCTTGCACAGGCTTCCTCTGAATCAAGTGAAGCTCCACCGCTGTGTCACTGCACTCATGATCTCCCAACAATAGAGCAAACACTTGGTCACACTACTCGGGGTTAACACTATTGTGAGTGGTCCTTTGTAGATCATTAATAAACCCTTAATAGATTATCAGTAACAATTCAGTAACATATCAGTGAAGTAGCAGTAGCGAGGCATCTGAATACATTGAGGTAAATATCTTGATGATGTGTTTTTGATACATTACTTACATTAAGTATCTGTATTGTTGATATGTTACATGAAGTAGACTTAACATGTTTCTTCCATTACACAAAACCTAACCTTACCCAACCTCACCCAAAGCCTGATCCTAACCCTAACCTTGATCTCAACCCAGAACCCAACCATAATCCTCACGCTGGCCCTAATTCTAATTTTAATTTCAACCTAAAACCCAATCCTAACCCTCACCCTGGCTCTAATCCTAATCCTAACTTTAACCAAACCCTAATCCAGTGAGGCTTCAGGTACAGGATGGTGTCAGTGTGTCTATAACAGCTTGTTTAGATGATCTGTATTGAACCTGTTACCTGTTCAGCGACCTCTCAGGTTAAACGTCCACAGATGTGAACTTGGACACCAAGTGAAAAACAACTGAATTCAGCAAATTATAAACAAAATGACACAGTTAATTAACAGGCTCTTGATAATCTACTGAATGTATTCACTGCTGCTTCATCTTTGATATGTTGTTGAGATGTTACTGACAGTCTGTTGAGTGTTTATTCTATCTAAAAATGACCCCTCCAAATAAAGTGCCCTCTGTGTAGCTGAATCACTATCATCAGATTCATGCATTTTTACTCCCTTGTTAAATATATATATATATATATATATTATATATATATATATATATATATATATATATATGGATTATTGTACTGAATTGGGTGAAAACACATTTCAGACTTTTACCTGACTTGGATTTTAGACTACAATTCTTCTGTTATGAGTGACCCTGTACCTGAATTATGTTGATTTTATTAAAATAAATGAACATTTCATTTCACCACCAAAGCAATCAGAAGTGACTTTTTTCAGTAGTGACAATTTTAGCAATTCATGACTAGCAAACACAGCTTTGAACAGTTGTACACACATAAAATCATAACATTTTTCTTTAAAACACAGTAAAAAAATAATTTAGTAAAAAGCTTTACTTAATTGCAGAAAATATGTGTTTCAGTAGTGACAATTCTGTTCAGACTTTGGGACACATTTACTTCAAAACAATGGGATCTAACTGCTCACAATGTGGCAATGATGCAGTCTGACGTGCTAAAATAAGGCAGTGTAGTGAAATAAACAGGGGACAGCATGATAAACTCATGATACATCTAAATTTCACAACTTTACTTTAAAAGAAATAAAAACATAAAAAAACACTGAAAAACTTTCACAAGCGTAAATGTAGACGTTAGAATGTGGGATAGACACCTCCCAATAGAAAGTACAATATTAAAGAAAACCCTATACATTTTGTATATATTTATTCTAGTACTATCTCAGTGAATGCCTTCAGTTTAATTTGATCAAAGCTGAATCCTTGGAAATATCTACGGTCTGAGTGCTTTATTTCACTGTAGGATGGTAGTTTGAACTAACTCAGCAGAATGGTCCACATATATATTTGAAAACAGCACAAGAATTAGATTCTAGCCAACCATTATATTATTATAATCGATTATAACATCCCAAAACGGACACATCGCCATAATCGACACATCAATGCATTTGTCCAGCCCTCCTCGACTCCCTTGTGTGTTGCGCACTGATTTAGCAGGAGGAGAAAGGTGAGGGTCTGCAGTCGGGCCCAGGCCAGCTGTGGCTGAGGCGCTATCACGTTATCTCGGCGGCTTTGGGTGGAGGAAGCGAGCGTGGGCTGAGCGGGCACACAGCTCTGCCAGGCAGCTGATAAGGACGGCGGGAGCAGCTGGCATGGAGTGGAATCATCTCCTGCCAAGGCTGCTGCTGCTTCTAGCCAGCGCGTCCTGACAGGACGCCACCGAGCAGAGATGCAGCGCTTCATTAATATTCACACAAGCAAAATGTCAGAGAAACTTATTTCCCCCCCACACACACACATACACTCTCACGCAGCACAGCATCAACAAGCAGAGAAAGCCAATAAAGCAGCGCTGCTCTGAGCCTCGGTGTGTGTTCATCTCTGTACCCTCTCGTGTGATCCTGTATACATTTGTCAGAAACACAGCCGACAAGTGGACAGGTTGACTGCCAGGTCCGTCCACGACAGTGATTGACAGCTAGCGCCTCAGTTTTGAAGGCTAAAGTTAAGTATGAGGTTGGTTCAGAAGGACGTTGTACAGAGCACAGCATGCAGAATTAAGATTCTAGCAACCAAACAAATGTATTATCAAACTGCGACAGCTAATGATCATTTTCATCATCATTGCTAGAGAAGTTCATTAAGTACAGCTAATGGTTTCATTAACTTGTCTCACGTGCGGTTTAATGAAGACTTTCAGTGCCTTTTCCTGCCCTGTTCAACTCATAATCATCATTACAGGCATAATTTTGCATATTTTATGTGCTTCCAGTGTTGCACAATAAAGACACAGCAAGAAACATTTCACTAAATGCCTACCTTGGGTACAAACAATATTACGAGCACCTGTACAGAATTTCTGTAATTTTAATGGAAATGTCCTGTGTTGAAGCCAGTATGATAGTTTAAAGATGTTTTACATTTTGAATTCTAGAGAAAAAAAAATATTTACGGTACAGATAGATTTACACTGTATCAAATAACGTATTGAAGGGCTCCCGAGTGGCGCAACCGTCTAAGCGTTGGCCCTATCATCAGGAGATCGCGAGTTCGATCCCTGGTGATGCTACAGCCATCCGTAGCCGGGAGTCCAAGAGAGCACAATTGGCCTCGCTCTCTCTGGGTGGGTGGGATGGCTGCCCTTCTCCCCCCATCACTCACTCAGCACGATGCTGGTCAGCGCAGGCGTCTGTTAGCTGATGTAACAGATCTGGCGGTTGGCGCTTTCCTCCGAGCGCGTTCAGCTGTCCAAAGATGTTGCGTGAGCGGCAGTTCGAAAAGATGCGGTGGCTGGTTTCACAGGTCTCGGCGGAAGTTAGCCTCGCCCTCCTAGCGTTGATAGCGTCGTGTGTGATTGGGGGAGTCCTAACTAGCGGGTGAATTGGCAAAGACTAAATTGGGGAGAAAACCGGGTAAAAATTGGAAAAAAAAAAAAATAGCATATTGAATGCCCACCTTTATCCTAGCAACAATATTGTAATAGTACTTCAAAACATGCAGTGTTAGCAGCTGTGCTGTAAAACTTGGCACCAAAAGAACTGAAGCAGCAAACGATCATCTACAATTGAATTTTGGTTTTCAGTTTTCCTTTATTTAACGGTTAAAGACCTGCATTAATATCTGTGAACCAGAGTAAACACAACAGGTTCATACTTAACTAATGATGAAGTTTGTTAACATTAGCCTAGCTAACTAATGCTAGCTAGCTATCTAATAGCATGCTAGCATACCTAACACTGTACCAGTGGTGTACGTGTCCTGTTTCTTTGTAAGTATCTGATTACTACTGTTATGGTAACCTAATTTCAGTTAGTTATGGGATACAGCCTCTGTGGGATTTGCAGTGTCTTGTTAGCAGCAAGCTAACGGTGGTGTACATTAACTTCTACCACGCTGAGTTTAGTATACAGCTCCAGTTTAAACATTGACCTTTGGAGCTTGTAAGACATGCCTGTAACATATTATTACTTTGATCCCATTTTTTAGCTGATCTTTTAATAAATACTTCAAAAAACTTCAACTTTAAGCCTAACAGTGAGTATAATCAGAAAAGACTTTAGGCTGTTAGCTTTTGAAAGAATAACTTTTTACATTTTTTTAAAAAAACTAATAGTTTAGCTCTTATATGTGTGTGCATTGTTAGGTACAGTAATATGTATCTGCAGTCTTGCAAAACATTTGTCTATTGCATTTGAAAAAACAGTATGGTATGTCAATACAGTAAACATTACAATATGACTATTGAATATTAATTACAGTGTCTAACTGGCAACTCTACTGCCAGTAAGTTACTGTAAACTGAGTACTTTTTTTCAATATTTGGTACTGTGCAAAGGTCTGAGATCACCTTTTATTTATTAGATTTTGTGTCAAAACAGCCATTAAATACAAGTTATTAATTTTTCAGGAGATACGAGAAATAGGCAACAATGAAAGAATCTAGGACTCTGCTGGTCTGGACTGACCACCCCAGAGTCCAGACCCCTAACACTATTTGAGATTATTTGAGAAAAGCAGCAAATCAACCAACTTCTAAGACTGAACTTTAGATGTGTGACTTTTGTGTAATTTTCTTTTACCGAATATTTTTTGCTGCTTTTTTATACTGGTGCTGAAAAATCAATGTTTTGGCTGGAAATTAAATGAATGAGGAATAGTCAGTGACTTTTGCACAGTACTGTACAACCTTATGCAAGCTGAAATTTCAGATGTAACAGCTCTCCACTCAAATCACACTCTATTCCACTTGACTCACACATTTTTTTTCATTGTGTGCCTCATACAAAGTATTCAGATCGCTCTGCACTGAGATGCTTCTGCCTGTTTGTACACAATGACCCAAAGTCCTGGGCGCCGTGTGACTCCTCAGGAATAAAATCACGTCGGTTGCTAGCACAGCCGGATCGCGCCATGTATACAAAGAAGAAGACAAAAGCACGGCTATAAATTACACTGTGACAAGGAATCAGCAAATAAATCACCTTGGGGTGGCCTACACACAGAGAGCATAATTCATTTTACTCTCTAGAGGTGAGAACATTTAAGCAAGAACCTTCAGTGCTGCAGGATGAATTGCGTCTTTTAAACATTCTTGGTGTTCAATTAAAAATTAATGTCTGCATTAACCACAACGTAAAATCCTTTTTTAGGAGCAAGATAATGGAGGACAGATAGCATGACAATGTCGAGAGAGCAGTGCACAAGACATTTAGATCTAAAGCATGGCTTAAAGTCAGGGGCATAGCTGGATTTCTGAATGTGTAAAAAAAGAATACCAATTAAAAATATTCATACATTTCATGCATTTTTATAATACATGATGAATCCAAAGGTGCTGAGTTCTTGCACCGTTGTGATCACCAAAGCTCGTTTTTGACCATCATCCCTTTTTTGCAGACTCTTTACCTTAAAAATGTAACTTGACCCCGCGACATAACATTGACATAGCCATGTCATAAACATGTTATGGCAGATATTACATGCTGTCATAAATTGTCATGACAGACAGTATTCAGTTCAGCTCGGTATTATAAAACAGAAAGTTCCAGTCCTAAAATCCGATTGGCTGAGCCTCACAACAACTAAATTGTGTATCACTGTGCCACAGCATGAAAAGCCCCTTTTGTGCTGTTAATAATCTTTGACTCTCGTGCTGCTCACATGGACCATATAGTATATTGATGAAGTAAGAACATTTTTTAATTTAAACTGAGGGACTGAAGACTTAAGTTCTTAAATAGAACTCGGCTGGTCAGCTAGCTAACAGGCTAAAAGAGCCAACAGCCTGAACAACACCATTATTAACATCACAGGCTTGAAGTAAAGCACTTATGGTATGATTCACTGTAAAACATCAGTATAAAAGACTAAAAATGTTACTTGAATGTTTTACATGCTTCAAATGTTCACGTTTCAGTCAGGAGTTGAGTCCCAAATGGCTCTGTACTCCCTAAATAGAATGCTAGCCATGAAAGCTTAGAAATTCTGGCCTCTATAACCAAATAATGCATCATTTATCAAGTAAGAATTTGGCTGAATTCTGAATGACTATTTCTTAACTGTATTTTGCACCGTTAGGCTGCAGAATCCAGTATTGAAATTCCTATGTAGTGCACTATGTAGGGAGCAGTGAGCCTTAGGATTTTCTAAGGTCTGATCTCATAGATGTTTAAAAAGTTATCTGTATTTTGCTGAGTTATTTTTACTTAATCAAAGCAACCCAACTGCAGTTTGATTGATATTACCTGGAATGCCCAATAAAAAAAGAAGCATGATTTATGAAAAATCATTAAAATAAATTAAAACTCTTTATATAATGAGTAAAGCAAGAGTGGAGGATTCAGGATTGGTGAAAAAAATATCAATAACCTTCGATATGCAGATGATACAACACTTGTAACATAAAATCTGGAGAGAACAGAGTGAGAAGATGCAACTCAATATGAAAAAGACTGAGGTTTTGACAACAGGAAAGATCACTGACTTTACCATCGATGGTAATGGCGTAGAAGTGGTGGACATTTTTTGCCTACTTAAATCAATTGTTAAGGACAAAGGATCCTACACTCAAGATATATGACATGGATTGGCATTCTGCAGAACAAATATGAAGGAGCTTGGAAAGATCTTCAAATGCTACGATTTGTCTCTACATACAAAGGTCAGAATTGTCCAGGCTGTGGTCTTCTCTGGGGTTCTTTTTGGAAGTGAAAGCTTTACAATAAGCAAGCAAAACAGAAAAAAATAATGCCTTTGAACTTGTTGGCTAAGACTTTTGAGAGTTCCTTGGACAGGAAAGAAACAAATGGATGTTCAACCAAATCAAGCCTCACCTCTCGCTTGGACACATTCTCAGAAGAACCGATTCATTGGAAAAGACCATCATGCTTGGGACATTCGAGGGGGAAAGAAAGAAGACGATGACCAGCTACAAGATCGATTGATACAATGAAATGGAGAGAAACAAAAGGATTAGATGAAGAAAGCTGCCAAGCAGTAACAGTGAGAAATAGTGTGAATTAAGTCAAGCTTTCAACAGCAGAGTTTCTCTCATGTGTCCTGTCAGGATTTATTCTAAATGCATTCTGAATACATTACTTTTTGATGTATTGTAGTGGAATACGTTACTGAAGAGGACAGTGTGTTCAGTATTCAGCCATCACTTCTAAGTCACAGTATTGCCCCAAAACAGAGAACCACAGTCTTCAACCTTTCTCCCTATACTTTTATAAATAAAGGTTCTGTGCAGTTCATTAAGGTCCAAGGTCCATGTAAATGTTCCCTCAAAGGTACAACAGTGGGTTTAAGGTCTGACTGTGAACCTTAAATAAGTTTTTCCAGGTGAAAAGTTCGTATTTGTACCTTTTCATAACCGAATGTTTTAAAACAGAACAGTAAAATAAAAGCCTGGAGGCGAGACGGGGTGTGTGGAGTCAGTACAGCTTAGAAAATAGAATTTCAGTGGATTATGGTTCAGTTATGTTCCCTGACTAAAGGCACTGAGATGTACCCTTGAGGATCCCACCCCAGTGACAAGAGGGGAACTGCCCCAGTGACAGTTTAGTACCTTTATTTCTGAAAGTGTAGATGTCCACAGTTGAAAGGTAGGTCTGTGGTTCATTAGCCTTTACTTGCCATGGTATGACGTCAGTTACAATAACCAAGCGTTTAATGCCAGATCAGCACTGTGTTTAATTTTTATCTCTCTGGTTATGGTTATAGTTCCAGTGAAGTAGGCTGGTTGGTGGTTTTCATCCTCGCTATAGTGATATCTCAGAGACAGATTGCTTCCTTGCAGCCCCTCTCAATTTGTAACCAGGCCCACCCTAAAATGAAATTCCTGCAACAGTACTGCTTAAATTATTCATGACCTTTAGAAATGTTGTACTTCTCTTGCCATGTTGGTAATGTGTTGACATGAATATAGCATTCGGTTCTTGTTTCTTTGCAGGTGAGGCTGTGTAAAAGCTAACAGAGATCCAGTTAACTGCCGTGTTCATTCCGGCAGAATGCCAGGCTGGCAAGCAAGCAAGCAAGAGGACGTTACATAAGATCATTCCAGTTCCAGCAGAAGTATATTTTTATTTGGACGCCGCACATGTCTGATCTAGAATTTAATAAATGCATTCACGCCAAGTTTTTGTAGTGCATGTTCAAACCCTGCTCTCATCTCTGGGACCTGCTCTACAGGGAAGCTATCAGAGATGCGCTTTAAACACTCCTCTCCCCTGCCTCTCTCTCTGATGTGCACTCATCTAATAGTATCTGAATGCAGTTTCGCCGTGCTCACTTGGCTGAGGATGAAGCCTGTGGACATTCCTATTCTCCGCTCGAGCCGTGAGGCTGGAGAGGGGTGCGCGTCCGGTGGCAGGCCAGCCTGTGATCTCTCAGATGTTTCCAACACTCCAAAATTGCTTTGCCCACTCCAGTCTCCACGGCTGCTTTCATATTTCCCCCCGGAGTGCAATGAGCTCGCTCTCTCTGAGGCTGATATTTTCCTGATTGGTTTATTTGACTCCGGAGACCAATCAGTGCCAGCAGGATGAAGTTCAGATGCTTCTGGAGGCTGGCTAGATCTTTGAATGACCTGAATTTGGCTTAATCCTTTTCATAATGGAACAAACCATATGGCGGTGTTAAAATGACACAAGCACATTGAACAAGTATCATTACCTGCATTTAACCCCTTAAACTACAGCCAGATAGTTCAGTTATTCATTTTGAAACTTATTTTTCTGTGAGTGCAATAAATTACATGGTAACTAAAATGGATAATACTTTATTTAGAGTAGTTCTTTGTAGATGAATAATAAACTCTTAACAGATTATCAGTAACATCAGTATCAGTAATGAATACACTGAAGTAAATATCTTGTAGATGTTCTGTTGATACATTAGTTACATTAAGTAGATGTGTTGTTAATATGCTACTTCCATTACGCAAAACCTAACCTCATCAACCTTACCCAAAACTTAACCCTAACCCTGGCCCTAATCCTAACCCTAACCTTAAACTCAACCCAAAACCTAATCCTGATTCTCATATGTATTGAACATGTTACTGAGAGTTTGTTGGGTGTTTGTTTCAACTAAAAGGACCACTCAAAATAAAGTGTTACTCTTATATGAAACTAATGTTCAAGCCATGAATCACATGTTTCTTGCTTTTTTTGGGGTTTAGACATATAAATGTCTTATATGTTTTATATAATTTCCAATATCAACTGATTTAGTCATGTATGCAATTATGGATACACTAATATCTTTCAATTTTTACATAAAAATATGTCTTTAATAACATTGTATACTAATTCAAGTAACCCAAGGAACCCATTTCAAAGGCAAAGTCAATTTTATTCTCAACTTGCAACTATAATCCTTCATCAACTCTATGAAACTTCAGTTTAGATTTCTCTGCATTTGGACCTGCTACCAATCCAATATCCCACAAGCCTGGAGGAATGTGTCCTGCACCACAGCAATGGATGGTTTCCATTCTAGGAGTGCAGCAGTGGTTAATCTTCCATCCTTGGTGGCTAGAAAGCCAAGCATTCTAGTCATCTTCAGAATTTAAAGAAATGTTAATTAAAATGTTTTTTTGTGCAATCGTAATTATGTGTCAAAAGCTGATCATTCTGAAAATGTTCATTAAAAGCTTGCATGCTGTGCCAGTTCAAAATTCTGTCATGATCTTAGTCGCCTTGGACCAAAAATTCATCACCAACTACAGGCTGCAGAAAAGCATCAATTAAAGTCTAATGCAGACTTTGCGCTATGCCCTCGCAAACGTTTTCCTGCAGCATTAGATTAAGTGTTACCTTGGCCGACCCCCGCTGCCACAACTTTTAATCTTGTGTAGTGCTGTCGTGCCCATATCTCAATAATTGTGGCATTAATTGATGAACCTTATCTGTCCTTCGACCCACACTCACTTTTTACCCTTTTTCGAACTCTGTTTCAGTTTCCCTTTTTATATACTGTACATCTATACTGTCCACGTACACAGATACACATTGGAGACCCAGAATAAATAAATATGAGAAATAAACTGCCTATCTGTGCCGGCTGAGTGCATGGCGCCTGGCTCCGGATGATAAATGGAGGTACATGGCTAAAGCATCATTTGGAACTGAAAGCATCAGTGATAAACCAACTGGGCTGGGCGAGCGACAAGATACCTGGAACACCTACCTCGCATGACATGGGAAAACAGCGGTATAGCATCTGGGAAACAAGTTGAGAGAGAGATAGAGAGAGGGAGAGAGAGAAGAGAGAGGAGAGAGAGAGAGAGAGAGAGAGAGAGAGAGAGAGAGAGAGACAGAGGGAGAGATGCTGCGCAATACCAAGCGCCTAATAGAAGGTGAAAGTGTTGCTATGTACAGTATATCCATGCATGTAACTTGTAGCTACTAATTAGCAACAACATTGGGGAAAACAATAGTGCGAAATATGGGGGTTTCGGGGGTCCAGGAACTCCTAATAAACCCTTTGGACTCCCTGAAAGTCTTATAAAATTGCCTTATGATGTCATGCTGTCTATTAGGGAAAAATAGAAGCTCAAATGCAAATTCAGGTAATTGTTGTTTTTACTGTTTTTGAGCCTGCTTTATTCATGAAACGACAAACTTCTGTCTCCATTCTTCATAACTAACTAGAGCCACAACCTCAGACACTCAACTCACAGTGATATAGTGCCCGTTAAGCTGACCAGTTGTATTCTAATTGGCTGTTCCCAAATCAGTGTGTTCTCACTTCCATGCACCAGTTTTAATCTGTCCAATGGAAACACAGTTTTGTGAACTGTTGCTCTGTGCACCATTTTGGACCAAAATCTAGTATCTGGCTTTAAAACATTCATAGCATCACCGCTTTAAAAGGTATTCAACTGTTTTCTTTGAAATCTTTGGAGGCAAGATATCCCTTCCTGTGGGTGTGTTTTTGCTGTAGCATCATTTCGAGAATTGCTCTGCAACCACACATCAAACAAAACAACAGTCTGTGGTTCATTATTTTGTGCGTCAGTCATTTCCTTTTAAAGTAGGTGGTTCTTTATCACATTAAGCAACAAAACACACCACACTGACAATAGGCCTGTGAAACCAGCCTCAGGGTGGTGCAGTAGTGAACTGGCTCACCCAATGAAGCCTTCTTAGCTTTGCAACTGAAACCAGACATCGGCATATTTGACAGCTGTCAGAACTTCACAATGCAGCAGTGTTGGATACCCAGCATCCCAAGAAGTTTAGAGGACGGAGTGAAATTTTACCCATTTCCTAAACCCATTTCTGAAAATGCAATATGAGACTGCATTACCAGTTAAACCAATCAAAACTCCAAGGTGCACACTCTCACGTCAGTCTTCAGTACGTTTATTTAGGGAACATAATTGTACTGTATTCCATTGCAGTTATATTTTTTAAGTCATTTTGACTCCACAACCCGTCTTGATTCCGGCCTTTTAATTGTATTGTTCTGTTTAAAACATTACATTATGAAAAGGTACAAATATCAGCAGTTAAGACTACATTTAATGCCTCAGCTTCTTGTTGGAATTTCCTTATTCCACCTTAAAAGGTGCAGCAGCTAGACTACATTCAGGTGCCTCAGCATCTTATTTGTATTTTTCTGTTCCACCTTAAAAGGTTTAGCAGTTAAGACTACCTTCTGGCGCCTCAGCTTCTTGTTTGAATTTTCCCGTTCCACCTTAAGAGGTGCAGCAGCTAAACTACATTGAGGCGCCTCAGCTTCTTGTTTGAATTTTCACATTCCACCTTAAAAGGTGCAGCAGTTAAGACTACATTCAGGTGCCTCAGCTTGTTGTTTGAATGTTCCCATTCCACTTTAAAAGGTGCAGCAGTTAAGACTGCATTCCAGTGCTTCAGCTTCTTGTTTGACTTTTCCATTCCACCTTAAAAGGTGCTGCAGGTAGGACTACATTCTGGTGCCTCAGCTTCTTGTTCGAATTTTCCTTTCCACCTTAAAAGGGGCAGCAGGTAAGATTACATTCTGGTGCCTCAGCTTCTAGTTTGAAATTCCCATTCCAACTTAAGTGGTGAACACACAATAGTTTGTGGGCGGTCACTTTCTGGGGAGGGCAAAACAAAATGTGAGGAGGGCTGACATTTTCACAGGGCGGGACTAACATGTATGCATGGCCAGATCGGCGATGAAAACGAAAAACAGGGAAGCTCAGATTACAGCAAACACAGAGGGGGCGTGGATAACAGTTGTTTGCTGTTATATTAATGTCTAAAATGTCCCGTCTGTATATACACATGTCGCTGTTGTTCAGAAGAAAACCTCATATCTCCGAACTTCATAGGAGAACAAAAAAACATACTTTACTTTTAATGTAAGTCAATGGAACCAGACTTTTTTCCAAGTTATTTTGGGCCGTTTACTTTGGGCGGTTCCTCATGAAATTTACAGATAATGTAAAGGACAACAGGTACTTTCAAATGATGTCTAAACCTGAAAAATGACAAAAATAGAGATACAAGGTTTTGTTCCGACAGCAGCGCTATATATAGCAGCCAGCCAACACTGTGGCACTGATAAGACCCTCCCACCCATCCACACACCTCAAAACTCATCCACATAAGTCTGGTAGTGTAACTTTTTAAACTTTTTAAAACTCATTAGACTTTGAATTGTTATGAACACTCTATAAAGCTAGCGCAACCTAGCAACAGTAAAAGTTTAGTGTGTGGAGCCTAGAGAGGCCAATTGTCCCTCTAACACTTGAAATTCTCAAGCAAGACTGAGTTGAAATAGCACAGTTCCTTGTAGATGTCTGCATATTTAATACACATCCCCACTGTACCTTTGTTTGGTTCAGCTATTGAGTGCACTTGCGCCTCATTATGAACCACAGCCTCGCCTCAGTGTACTCTGTATTTTACACATTAAATAACAAACGCATGGTAGTCCTCCTCGTACACATTCAACCATTAACCATCAGTAAGCAATTTGCTGCCGGCACTGCGTTTATCTTTTAAATCATATAAAGTGCTGCCAAGGCAAAAGCTCACTGCAAAGCCTGTTTAAATGACTGTGTAACATATTACAGATGCCTCGTGTTTGAGTCAGTAGTACCATAATGGCATTAGCAATGTAACTAGATGCTCCTGCCAGTCCTTTTTCACACTGAGCATTAATTACACTGAAAAATTCTGCAGAAAACTCAAAATTGCACTACTTTGCTAGTGGCTATCTGTACCAAGGTACATTTACATTGAATCAAAGTCTTAATTCAGTCTTTTGCCATCTTGACAGAAAAAGCAGGCAAAGTAATTTTGCACATTTCCTCCAAACAGGGCCTCAAGTAGGGTAATTTATTCTGCTCGTGAATAACGTTGTCCAGTAACTTTGATCTCTGGTTATTGTCGTTCATGTTACGCTGCATATGAAATTGTTGCCCCTGTAATTATTGCTCTATCAAGGATTGATGAGTCACTCGGAGACATTTCTTGTCAATAGTCCTTCAGATATGCTCCCTATCCATCACCTAAAGAGGTTAAGCAATGCACATTTGAATGAGATCAATTAGGCTTGGCTTTTACCATAGACTTCATAATTCACTCATGCCCAATGATGACATGTAATGATGCAGAGAGACTGAGATTTCTGCTCTGTTTTATTTATAATCTAATATGTAATTGACTCAATATGCTGTGTTCTACTACAAATTATGCCTTTATTAACTTGTGTTAATACTAAGGCTGTTAAACAATCTTATTTGATCAATTTTGGCCCTAAAGAAAGATTCTTTTTAACTTTTGAAAACATGTTTTGTTATAGCCATATGAATGGACAACATTATTGCCCAGTGAGTGTATATATCATATGTATCTATTACTACTATGAATTATCCAGTATCTACTGTGATTTTTTCAGTATCTATTATAAATTATTTAGTAACTACTATGAACTGCCCAGTATTTTTTATCACAGATAAAATCACAGTACCGCATATTCTCTTGTGGCTTATTGCTTTATTAGATACTGGAATTGAGTGAGGAATTATGATGTCTAAGGTAAAAATCAACTCAATTTTTTTTTTTTTTTGGTCACTAAATTACCACCAAGTCTTATTTAGCACCAATCCAGCAGCGCCCCTCTTCTCATGCTGGGGCTGTATCTCAAATGGCTCCCTGCTCCCTTCATAGTGCACTATGTAGGAATTTAAACACTGGATCCTGCAGCCCAACTGTGCATAATATAGCTAAAATAGTCATTTGGGATTCAGCCACATCCATACTGGATAAATGATGCACTATCTGGCTGTAGTAGCTGGAATTTCTAAATATCCATGGCTAGTGCACTATTTAGGGAGGACAGAGCTATGTGGGATTCAGCCTGGGTTTAACATGACTTCTGACTGAAACATGGACATTTGAAGCGTGTGATTCATTCAAGTGACATTCTTTAGACTTTTAGATTGCCATTTTGCAGTTAATTATACGATAAGGGCTTTAATTTAAGCCTAGTTCTATTTAAGAACTTAAGTTGCCAGCCCCTCAGTTTAAACAAAAAAACAGGTTCTTACTTCATCACTACACTCGGTCGTCCATGAAAGCACCATGGGAGACAAAGATTATTCCATTAACAGCACAAGGGTTAATTTGTGACATGGTGCAGTAATACAGAGTTCAGTTGTTGTAAGGCAGTCATTGATAGTCATAGACATGTATCATGGATTTTACAACAGCTTCGGACGCAGCTCAACCAATCAGATTTTAGGACCTGAATTATCCATTTTATAATAAAGCAATAAGCCATGAGAGGCCATGCATTACTGTGGTTTTATCACACGGAAGAGTGTTCTTAGGGCCGACATGAAGCAGAGTACTGGAACTGAGTGAGGAATTATGAGGTCTAAGGTAAAGGTTCCTGCACCCGAACAGCAAATGATATAGCCAAAAATAGTCATTTGGAATTCAGCCACATCCATAATCGATAAATGATGCACTATTTGGCTGTAGAGGCTAGAATTTCTAAATATCCATGGCTGGCACACTATTTATGGAATACAGAGCTGTTTGGGATTCAGTCTGGGTTTGACGTGACTTCTGACTGAAACACGGACCTTTGAAGCGTGTCAGTCATTTAAGTGACATTCTGTAGAGTTTTATACTGTTAATCATTTCGTAAGTACTTTAATTCAAGCCTGTGATATTAATGATGGAGTTATTTAGGCTGTTAGCTATCTTTAGCCTGTTAGCTGGCTGACCAGCCTAGTTCTAGTTAAGAACATAAGTTGCCAGCCCCTCAGTTTAAACAAAAACAGGTTCTAACTTCATAACTTCATCTGTACACTCAGTGGTTCCTGCGAGCAGCATTAGAGTCAAAGTTTATTCCATTAACAGCACAAGGATTTTTCATGCTATGACACAGCAATTCAGAGTTTGGTCACTGTGAAGCAGTCATAGGTGTGCATATATTGTGGCTTTAAATGTGGCTGAGCCAATCAGATGTTAGGACCAGAACTATCCTTTTTATAATGTGAATTATTTAGTGCCCACTGTAAATTATTTGAGGAATACTATGAATAATTCAGTATCTGCTATGAGTTATTCAGTAACTATGTGTCCAGTATCTACTGTGAATGTTGCAGTACCTCCTGTAAATTATTCAGCGTCTACTATAAATTATTTAGTAACTACTGTGGACTGCCCAGTGTCCACTGTGAATTATTCAGTACCTATTCTGAATTCTTCACTGCCCACTGTAAATTATTTGGTGAATACTATAAATTATTCAGTATCTGCTATGAGTTATTCCATAACTGCTATGGACTTTTCAGTATGTTCTGTGAATTATTCAGTATCTACTTTAAATACAATAAAAATAATGTGTAAGTTCTGTAGTTATGGGACTAAGGAACTGACGTGCAGACCCACTTACAGACCCTTAGAGTTAAGAGATTTTAAAGAAAGAGAACATTTAGATAGTTCAGCTCCTCCGTAGAAGAAAGACAGAGAAAGAGAGAGACCGTGAAGACAAACCTCAGAGTAACAAAGTATTCTGAATGATAGATGTTCTGTTCTTTGATAACCTTTCAGAGGAAAATTAAGTTACACATCTGCCATAATGGAGAAGGGGAAATGTGACTTAGCTGATAGATGAACTGACACTATCTGGAGCGGCCCGAAAAGCTGTGTCTATCGCCCTGCTCTATATCGGCGGATTCCCAGTGTGCGGGTTTGAAGTGAGCAGAAAGGCCGTAGAGGAGGGAAATATGGGCTCCTCGCTGCTGTCAGTCTTACAGGATTATCTGGGTTGCGGTTGAGGTTTGTGTTTGCTTACTGCAGAGTACTCTGTCATGGATTTTCTGTCTTTATCTCAGGGGTGACTGATAAACTGAGTCCTTTTCGCACACCCCAAGATGCATGGGTGCATCAGTACAGAGCACACTTTGAGTAGGGAGAAAATAGTGACAGATAAAGTCAAAATGAAAGGCAATGCCACTCAGCGAGATATGCTGCATCCCTGCCCAGACCATGAATAAAGGAAGGCGAGTCTATATATATAGTAATAATACATTGGAATACATTGGAATCACTGTTTTCATAAATATAAATCCATTTTTTGCAGGTGTGTGTATAAAATGATTCTAATATGATGCTAAAATTGCAGAGCTGTATATAGTTCTATAATTACTGAGAAACTTGACAAAACTGATAATGAAATATCCAAAATCCTTCGTAGTGGAATACTGAGGACCAAATGTCACAAATAGCTATTCACAGCAATTTTATGATAAGAAATGACTATAAATAGACTTTACATCATTATTTGTTTATTTGTTTGTTTATTTTAAGGATTCCCATTAGCTGCTATCGCGAGAGCCGCTATTCTTCCTGGGGTCCAGTAGACATACTTTACATTACCAAATAGTGCAAGAACAATCAATGAAACAAGTCATACAAAACATGAGTAAAAAATAAAAATAAAAGAAACTGAAAGAAAACAAAACCTGTGAAATGTGGAAAATAACATAGTAGGACAATTAAAAACAGAAAATAACAGTAGAAAGACTTGAAAGTATTGGACCTATCTAAGAGGTCTTCAAATGGGTTCAATAGTGTCTTTTGAGTGTGTTTAGTGTTTTTTGTAATTTTTTGTCGTATGTCTTGTTGTATTAGTTTCTCTACCTTTTACATGCGTTGATCATAAAGATCTGCTGGATGTTTTTGTTCATAAGTAGGATCATCTTCCACCTATCTTCTACCCGTAACCATTCAAGTCTATGATGCATTTTATTTATGCTGGTTCTGTATGAACATTGTAATGTTGTTCTTGCTGCCTTATTTTGCATTATTTGCAGTTTCATCAAATGTTTCTTTGCTGCATTTGACCATATTGCAGCAAAATAGTCTAAATTGCATAGTACTAATGACTCTGATGCTATTTTAGTGACCTCTGTGTTTAAAATCCTGCACATCTCATTACTGATGACATTAAATTAAATTAAATTACATATTTAATAACACTTGTTATTTTTATAACTTCTTATTATTTCCAAAATGCTTTAAATGATGAATAATCCATCTGTTTGTTTTTGTTGTCTAGTTTGTAACATTTCAGTTATTAATGAATGACGATTATTTCATGATGCTCAATTCTTTCATGATATTAAAATTATTATAGACCATTTTTAAATAAGGAATAGGCTTTTTAAGCCATATATGCAATACATATGTGTTAGAGTATTCCAAAGTCTACATAGATTATGTTACATGCTTATTAATTTTCATTTTGTGGATCAGATTGAACAATTGCAGATTGTCATATAACCTTTTTCCAGATTTAATTCCCATAATAGCTAACATTTTCCTCCATGTACAAGTAAATATTCTGATTTTATTGCATTCAAATGGGTTCATTTTGTGATCATGCCACAGTTGATGGAGAGCTCAGCGTCCTTCATAACATGATAATTATTGAATTCATCAATCAAAAGAGTGTCAGTTCCTCCAGCAATTACAATTAGAGGCAGTTTTTGGAGTTTGCTGGGTTATTAGATCTTTTTTGGGTCTGTAATAAAAGGGTCAGCTATTGGGCGTGGGGTAAAAGAGCCGCTGTTCACTAACAGTGGGGCATCTAGGGCCAGTAAGTGGAGCCTCTTTTGCTTTTCGCACAGGCTGCATAGGTTTCTGTGCAGTTGCCATGGCAACTCCTGGTTTGCATCCTATGCAGTAGTCCTGTAAAAGGACACGAGACCCTGATAACACATCTGACATCTCGAACATGTATAATGGTAAATATAATAGTTCACGCACAAGTGAGAGATTAAAAGCTGCTATTTCACTGCCAGTATAATTTAGTTCAGGATTTTTTTTGAAAGCCGTGTCAGGTAAGGCGAGTGTGTGAGTCAGGAGTGGAGCCAAAACCTTTAATTGCTCAGCTTCCTTCAGTCTCTGAGCCATTGTTGTCGATGTGATGAAAATGTATTAACCTCAGGGACTTCAGCCTTTATTCCTGGGACAGAGGGACAAATGGCATTTAGAGACATGAGCAAGGGAGCTTAAAATTCTGCCTAAGAAAATTCCTGTCACCCCACCAACTATTCTTTTACCACCAATGTGCTTTAGCCAGTAATGAATGGTCAGTAATTACACATTAGCAACTCTACCATTTTAGAGCGATGCCTAATTGTCTTTTTTTATTGTGTCATGTAACATTAGCCCTGTTCACGCTCTTCCTTTTAATCTCACCAATTAAAAAGAAGTCCTTGTGCAGAGTAAATAGCAGAAGGTTCATAACTCAATAAAAGCAGCATTCGCAGAATAAGTGGGCCACGTTTGCAGTGGCGAACAGTGACTATTAGAGCTAAGTCTTCAGCTCGGACCTTAAACATCAAAATTGGGCCAAAATGGGAAAAAAACATCTCTACAATAATACTAATTTCTGCCAGCACCCCTAATATGTTAGCACTACGCTAATGGTGATTAACTTAAACAGTGTTGCCTGTTCTAGGTTAAATACGAACAAGAAGCTGGTAAGCATCACTTTTATAGGGACTCTTTCAGTATAGAGTCATGGCATAGAGCTGCTGCCGCTGTTTCGCATTTCTAACAACTGACTGAAACCTGGCTAGACTACGGCTCATATTCACAGTCAGTGAAGTGTCTAGAACTTCCAGAAGTCATCAAATTTGTCCCACGTATTTTAAATCAAAACATGATTAGTTGATTTATCTATCAGTTTCTGATTATGTTGGTAATTTAATGTGTAAAGCCTTCAGCTCCTGAAGCCATAACCTGTGGGACAGCAAGCTGTATTTACCGTTTGTCTCCAAACACAACTTAATGATAAAATGAGAGTAGAACTACAATATTTGTCTTGTTTAAAAACAACAGGAATTATGACTATATTAAATAAAAATAAGCTAAAAAACACAGATATTTATTTTTTATTTCAGAGAAAATGGTAGGCCATTGCTGAAGGCCTTAATGACTCTGAGGGTTCTTCTCTACACATTTACCTCACTTTGGCTCCACTCTGAGTCGGCTCAGCTCCATGCTGGATTGCCCCGCTCTGTCCTGCCACAGCTCCACCCCGACATCACTCGTTGCTTTTGAGATATTTCCCGGATTGTCTTCACCTGTGATAGTTGATGTTTGGTATAAACACTCACAAAAATGTTGTATAAAAATGATTTCCATCTTGACCAACCTTCATCCATTTTGTGAAGATCACTGAAACCTTTTTTTTTGTATGTTAAACAAACAAAAAATGTCTTCCTGATTATATATATTATAAAATATTTTGCAGAAAGATATTGAAGTAGAGTATTCTTAGTTAATAGAAATGGCAGACAGCTACATTTTGGTATGTTATTTGAATGTGAATGACAAGTATTAATAATAATAATAATAAAAAGTCCAATTTATATAGTGCCTTTCTCAAACCCAAGGACGCTTTACAAAGAGATTAGAAAATAACAAAATACATAATTAACAATAAACAAAACAACACAGAACACACACACACACACAACTCCATGGCTCCAACAGCTAACAAGGGGAGATTATAATGACCACAGCATAGAGTCACTTTGCCAGCCGGAAGCCTTGAAGGCCGAAAATGTCCTTAGCCATGAAGGGTTACTATTTTCCTGCAGCCAAACACCACCAGTCCAGGCAGCCTCATAGCTGTAGTGCAGTGTCACCCAATTGGCCGGCCGGCATGTAACTGCAATGTAGCATCGCTTAGGCAGCTGGCCCGAGAGGCCTCCTAGCCACGGCGTATAGTATAGCTAGCAAGTGTCCTGATGAGGATGAGGTGGGTTGGCACATTGATTTTGGGGTTTGTTGCCACACGTTTCAGTCTGCCCAAGCAAGAACCTATTGTCGTAAACATATATACATACAAAATAGCATACCAAATAACTACAATGCCGTACTCAAATTACTATTTATAGTAAATTTTCATGAAATTCACAACAAGTTATTCTTATCTCTAAACTGTAGGCCATTTGATAAGAAACAACAACCCAAATTATGGGTGTAGTATGACCTTTCATTCAGTTACAGGAGTTGTCTGCTTTGCCCACCAGTGTTCAGTACAAGGCAGTGAAAAAATAAACGAAACATTCTGAATGTGTAATTGATCCAAAAATGTTCAGATTGTTCTTAAAATGCTCAGATTATTTTCTATGCATTGCTTCATTCCTTGAAATTATAGACATTTAATAATTGTTTGACTTTTAAAACATTCCCAGAACATGCCTCATGTTGGAGTTGATTGGCACAAGTATTTTCTGACATTGAAACTGTTCTGCTTTCATTTGCTCCAAGTTGGGTTATCCTAATGCATGATATGCCTGAGATATACAGTAGAGAGTTAAACCTGTGCCAACCAACCTCGATCTTGCGTGCTTGCTTGCTCAGTTTATCTTTTGAGTTTGAGTTTTCCCCATGTGTAGTTCACCTATTTAACATGCACTTAGGCCATGAGTTCTGGAGAGAATTAATAAAAGATACTGAATCTATGACTTCAGTACTGAAAAACAGACCCACAGATTCATAACTGAACCATAAACCTGCAGTTGAAGGGGTTAAACTGTTCTCTGCCTGCATGAGCTGAGGTGTCAGCACTCCACAGCAGGTTAGCCTATCACCTGTGTCATCCTCTGTCCTGTTTAGCAGCATTGATCCCCAGTAAACAATAAGGGAGAGTGTGTTTTGGAGGCCCTCCAAACATCCATTCACGAGCGGCTCTCAGCAGGAGCCAGGGGGAGCAGGAGCGCTTAAGCACCGCATCATCACCTCCACTGGCCCAATGTTTCAGTTCATCAGCACAAAAAGGCCCGTAAAAAAGGTTTGATTGACACCTACTGCATGCAGCTTTAATCCAGGGGGCCAGTGTGGTCAGGGTTATTAGCATCTCCCTCCAAAACCCAGCCAGCTCAAACTCTTTAACCAGCGTGATGGGCAGATGGGGGACAAAGAGGAAGAGCCTGTATCCCTAATGCAGGGTTCACTCTGAGTTTACCTGTCTGTGTGAATACAGCCCAACACCCATATAGGAGAAGCGATCTATTGTGCTGATGGGAAGAGATGTTTCTATTTAAAACACAGTTCTTCTTCTTATACAAGGTGTGTATAAGTATGTGTGTTTGTTTTTATATATTTTCGGGACAAATATGTGAGTTTGTATTAAAGCCTAGTAAACCAGAGCTAACCTATAAGAGCAACAAAATGCTCCAGACTTTGTAAAGTGCCTTATATAAAAGCTCCATGTATATTTTAATTATTAATGGGCAAACTATTTAGTTTTGGTTACTGAGGTTCAGGTTTAGATTTAGAATTAGAAAATTCTGTCTCATGTTATTGAATATTTATACTCCACTGGAGCCCCCTATATATTATTTTATATTACATTATGTTACTAATTGTTGACAAACTTTCTGTTGAAATTTAGTTGATTCTACACAATGGTGGGGTAAGGGTTAGGATTTGGACCAGGGTGAGGGTTGGGTTTAGGTTTAGGTTTTGGGTTGAGGTTAAGGTTAGGGTTAGGATTAGAGCCAGATTTAGAGTTAAAGAAAATTATGGTCAGTTTATTAGATTGAATGTAACTTAATTATCTACAGAGAATCTAAAGTGGACTGTGCAAAAAAAGTTTTATCTAAAATTCATATTACATATATTTACATATAATGCATATGGGTCGTAATAGATGTAGACAAACACACACGCATACACACACACACACACACACACACATATTACTGCCATTTTTGTTATTTTTCAGTTTTTTATATAATCTGAAAATGCCTACTGTCCTTTACATTATATATAAATCTCATGATGAATGGACCAAAAGAAATGACCCAAAATTGCTTGGTAAAAAGTCTGGTTCCATTGACTTACATTGAAAGTAATGCAGGTTTTTTCCTTCTCCTGTAAAGTTCTCATTTTGGAGATACGAAGGTTTTGTTCTGACATATTTATATATAGGTACTTACATATATAATTCATGTGAGACATTATTATTACATATAAATACGCAGGCGTATTATACAAAATAACACTTGAGACACATTATCATCATTGCATGTAGGCACTCACAACATACATATGGAGCGAATGTTTAACTAAATATTTTGTTTTATGTTTTAATGACCATATTTTCTCATCCCTAAAATATTGTGTGACATGGCTGATTGTGACAAAATGGGACACATTCATAGTACAGATCTGCTTGCATTGTAAAGTCGCTGATAAATGAATGTTGAATTGAATTCTAGGGAGTTTCATTTGTACCAGGTAAGAGAGTTTAATTGCCTTGAACCAGAGGATAACAAACATGTTGTGATTTTAGTGAATATCTTTATTGGACTGCAAGAATATAAGATGACAATGTGTGGTTGACCTTTGTCTGCATTGTATCGTTGTTGTCTTTGCGTGTACCTTTCTTTCTCAACAGTTTTCCTTTCTCTCGCACGGACGTTTTCTCTCGTGTGGTCATGTACCTTGGCCTTTGGTAGATTCAGTCCATTGTGCCTATATGTGCCTTGCCTGCATAGGATGATAAAATGAAAACAAAACTGCTCTGCCCTCGCGAGGGACATGACCTTGCGGGTCTTTCGTTTTCATTGCGGCTCTCAAATACGTTGAGCCGACTACAATTAGACAGATCGCTAATTCATTCCAGACACGCTGAACGACTTTTTCTTTGCCTTCTCCTCCGTTTTTCTTTGTCTTTGGTTTTGACAGTGCAATAATGGACTATTCTCTGGGGACGCAGCTCAGTGGCAGTGCTGTTCTGCGCTACGTTTCAATGCCATCTCTCTTCAAACTCATTGCAGTGTAGCTCATATGTAAATGCCCTGCACAGAGTCATTGGAACTCATAGGCTCGATAGCGAAGCTGGCGTATCTCTTATCTTTGCGAGAGGAAGAGGTAGAAGGGGGCGTCACGCTCCAGCCTAAATCAAGACACCTTTATTGATTCCAGTTTAAACACCTCTCCTAAGAATGATTACAATTCTGTCCAGCTGACTCTTTGTTGGAGGACTCAATCCAAACTGAATTATGCTGTATGGTGTCTAGACCTGCGCTGCATAACATTCAAATCAGGGCCACGCTTTACGACTCGCTCTCAGAATCCTAAAGAGCCTCGCTCTCCGAGCCTGTCACCTAGCCGTGGAATTAGTAAGCGAGGCCTATGGTTTATGATTGATTACTCCTATCTACTGTGTTAGAGTGAGTTTAAATTGATCTTGTCATTTAGCAGTAAATATCATGAAGAGGGGAAAAGACTCTGAGTGGCCATGCATGTTCATCGATCTGACCCCACGGATCAATTCATTTTTCCTTTTGCGGTCCACGGCTAAATTACACCCCACCAAGAGGAAATGGACAATCTATGCCGAGCAGACCTCTGTCTCATTCTTTCAATCTCATTTCAGGCCTGTATCTGCAGATTACACTCTCTCTGCAAGCACCGCTGTATCAGATCCTGATACATTAACCCTGTCATGCCTAACGTATGTGAACTCTGCAGATACTTTGGCCTTTTCTCCTTTAACCCTCCACAGTGGGCTGCATTTTGCTGTGATGACCAGGGACGATTGAACAAGGTGAATTCTGAAAGAAAACACAGTAATTGCAATGCTTGACACGAATTCCATATTAGATCATTACATATCCAATTATAAGATATGTTGGTAACAATACCAATGAATCCTATAGTGATAATGCATTATAAATGCCTTTATAAGGCTTTTTATGGCATAAATAATGCCTCACAACTACAAACATCAGCTTATGTAATTGCTCTTAAGTAGTTATAATTACATGCATAGCACTTTCGATAGTATATGACTTCATAATGTCAGCTTACATAGCACACTATAATATCTGTTCATAAGAACAGTGTATGTGCTAATATAGCAATGCACTATAACACTTTATAGAGCTTTATTACAGGCTTTCAGTCAAGTGAGTTTTTTAACATCTTTTAAATGTTAAGGAACTTTAATTTCTGTGCATATAATTTTAAAGTGTGTGGGAATGTCACTCTGCAGTTCATGCCATCAAGGGGTCTGCCTTTCACCCTGAGCATCATATATATTAATATAATATATAATAATAATATTGCTCTTCTGCGATGCAGGAACTGTTTAAAGCTTGAAAAACTTCAGTCTAGCAAATCTAGACTCTGCACATATAGATTGACATCTTTTACATCTTCTATCTATCTGTATCTTGTATAATCTGGAATATATAAATTATTATTCTATCCCCTGTGTACTGTATCCCCTGTATTGTGTAGATTTTCACTCACCTTCGCACCTGTGTAAATGTGATGTGACAATAAATGTAATTTGATTTGATTTGACTCCAGCAGCACTGCTGTGTCTGATCCACTCAGACCAGCGCAACACACACTAACACACCCCCACCACCACATCAGTGTTACTGCAGTGCTGAGAATGATCCACCACCCAAGTAGTACCTGCTCTGTGAGGGTCCATGGGGGTCCTGACCACTGAAGAACAGGGTAAAAGGGGGCTAACAAAGTATGCAGAGAAACAGATGGACTACAGTCTGTAACTGTAGAACTACAAAGTGCACCTATAGAGTAAGTGGAGCTGATAAAATGGACAATAGCCTAGATGTATCAGCTAAGCAGGTCAGCTAGCCTGTAATTTCTGTTTTCCACTTCCAAATAGTCTCAGTCCCTCAGCTACACTGACCTAATGAGTCAGTGAGAGAAATATGCTCAGCTTTCTAATGCTGAGTATTATTCCGCAATCACAACTAAAGCCAAACAAATGGACTTCTATTTGGTTATTTCCCTTAGTGTAAACACTGTTTATCTCTTACTTACTACTTAATGTCTCCTATTTCAGTCTTCAGCTCAGTTCAGATCAAAGAAATAACGAGGCTTGTGAAACAGTAGCCAGAGAGGGTTCTAAGGCTTCTTAGTGTTTAAGGGTGCAGCCTTTAGCTAGATCCCATTCATTGCTATACTCTTAAAATATGGTTCTTCAAAGGTTGTTTGGTAAAGAAAATGGTTCCATATAGAACCGTGAACACACCTTTGCATGATTACATGGTTCTCTGCATGGTGAAATCGTTCTTCAGATTAATGGAGAAAGTGTTGTATATGGTTCTAGATAGAACCTTTTTGAAAATGGTTCAATGTAGCACCAAAAAGTCTTCTTATATTATAACAAATTTGACATTGTAACAACAAAAGAATCCTTTTTGGTGCTATATAGAACCCTTTTCAGAAAGATTCTGTGTAGAACCATATGCAACACATTCTGCATTAATCTGAAGAACCATTTTATCATGCAAAGCTCTATATAGAACCTTTTTTTTTTACTAAAACACCCTTGAAGAACCATTATTTTTAAGAGTGAAGGAAATATTCAAGAACTTCATGTTCTTGTTTTGAAGTGAGACATTGCAACTACATTCATTTAAGTTACTAGACTTGCAATCAGCTATATTATGATATATAATTGAATGACAAGTCCTGCTAGCAAGCAAACATAAACACAAATGGAGAGTTGTGTCCTGATGTGGTTGGGTTGGTTGGCACATAAATTTTGGGATGGATTTGTCAACTTGTCTAAGTGTAGAGCTGAATGTGAAATAATATAATAATACAATGCACAACATGAATTCATTCACATAGTTGGGTTATCCTAATGTATGACATGCCTGAGATATATGGCAAAGAGTGCAAACTGTGCCGACCAATCCTGCTCTCCTCTACTTTTTGACACATTTGTAAGTCAGTGTTTGCTCTGCTATTTGTTTGCATTTTAAAATTAATGCAGAAACAGAAATGAGACATGTTATTAAGAGGGAAGAGTAGATTAAAAGGCAGAAATAGACACTTCTTGCCTTGGCAAAGGTCAGTGCCCTATTGGTATCATGATTAAAATGATTAAAATCGTTCCCGTTTTGAAAAGGTGTTGCACAAAATTACACCTTTCAACACTTTTAAAAATGACCTTGCAGCAGTCATTGAACCATCTTACTGCAACCATAACAAGAAAGGTTCTTAAAGGGTTCCTGGATTAGCTGTATAGGTCTAGGAAAAAATTGATTGGCATAGAAACCTTACATTGTGTGGAGGTTGAACTACTTAAATGGCTGGACTCAGTAGCAGTTCTGCACTTTTATTTCTATAACTTAATAACAACTCAATCTGCTTGCCTTGTACTCTATGTACTGAATAATATGCTTTAGTATATTAATGAGCCCGGGATGTTAACCCTCTGGGGTCTAAGGGCATCTTTCTTTCAAAGGCACTTGCTTACAACATGTTATATATCAAAATGTTCTTAATATACCCTCAGTTCTCTCTACAATGAGGGCGCTTTGACCTGGAGCACTGTGAAATGAGATAATCCGACCCTGAAGCTGAAAAGTTGAAGTCTGGTTAAAGAAATTATTAATATCTCTTGTGAAAACAGCTTTACTCATGTGGACGAATTGCTTTGGTGCACAAAATACTGAAATGAATGAATAAAATAGTAGATAAATGTTATCCTCATCGCTACTTTCCAAAACTGCTGCAGTAACTTTAGAGGCTGTGAACGTTTCACACCATTTCACATTTGAGTCTGAGGCGACTGAGTGAAAATGTGTCTATTGGTCAGTTTTACACAAAATTTAGATGGACGCATGAATCACAACAATTACAGGTGAGGGGAAGATGATGGACACACAAATACACCAGTTACAGACAGAGAAAGGGAGATGGTACGTATCTCAACTTCTCTTCATCGCCTCATGAATTTGAATGCGAGTTACTTTTGATCTCATAATAAGATGGAATGGAAAGAGCAACTATACAGATTCAGGAAATGTTTCAACCATATTTATGCGCAGTAATATCTCTAAGATATTAATAGAAACATTGAGAAACATCTAATTTGATGCGCCAGTGCATTCGACCCCAGAGGATTAAAGTTTAAAAGGTTCTTCAAACACGCACACATCTCACTTAACAAAATGCTTCTCCATAGCAGATGTTCCCAACCACCAGGTCGCAACAATGCACAGTGAGCAGAGGGAGAGTTAGCAGGCTTACTGCCGAAATCCACTATTTTATTATTAATAATGTAAGTAACATTAGCATGATTGTGTTTTTACTTATCAATGCATTTCATGACATTTTAAACATATTGGTCTACATCTTGTCTCTGTTTGGCCTGAGTGCTTGTAGGTTGCTACTGAGTGCTTCTAGCTGAAGACTAACAAGAAAATGGATGACCTGACAACATTAATGAAGTCTGTTAGGTCTCCAAACAGAGAAAAGGACAAGAACAAAAAAGTACCAGTATCAAAAAACAATCTTTCAATTTAAAATTTAGGAAGGAAAGTATGAGGAGAACGATCTGTGGTAGATCTGTCCAGAGGCCTCACATGTTCAGGAGAGAATCATCGGAAGAACCACATTTAAAGCAAATCCACTAAAGATTTACGAATTTCCCACAAAATATATCCCATTCCTAAGTGATGCAGACAAACCCTCCTGTGTAGCATTTCATATCGAGCATGTGCAGCAACCAGTGTCTGTGTTTACATGCAAAGATCTTTGCCAATCCGATTTAATACATTCCGATTATAGATTAAGACCGAGGTGTTTATGCTCACTCTACTCGACAATCTGATGGAAAACCTTAGTTTACATGCTCACTACAAGTAATCCGATGTAAAATTATGCGCATGTGTAGAGAACCACTTAGTGTAGACGTCACCTTGACAACAAGCATCCAGTCCAGTCAGAGTGAGATGAGCAGCAGTGAGCAGTGCTTGTGTTTTTAATCACTTTAAAATGATGTCAGACTCAGGAAAACGTCCTTCACACGTCCTTATTAAAGAAGGCCGAGAGGAAGACGTCGTGGTCTGAGACACATAAGCTGGACGTCCGTCCCACCGCCGTCTTTTAAAGATCAGAGCGTAAACCTCGTCTCCTCTGCAGACCAGTTTCTGCTCCTCCATGTTGACCGTTATAAACTTTCACTATGCTGTGACGAACATGATCAGAACGTACTTAAACTTTCTGATAGGGAATGTAATCAGATACAGGCGTTTACACTGATATTATTCTTCTATTTAACGTATTATTTACAGGATTACCCACCTCGTTCAATCAGATAGAAACTGTATTCCGAATGGCCTCAATCAGACTAGTCTATTCCGAATGAGGTGTTTACATGAATGTATTCTATTCTGATTGAGCTTTTAGTCAGATTATTAACGGATTATTAGGCTGCATGTAAATGTGACTAGTGTAGCAGCATGCTTGAATTTTAGTTTAATGTTGTTTTTTGTCACAATAGACACATACACAAAATAGTGGGTTTAGATGATGATTGGCTGGTGGGCCAGCCAAAACTGAGATATGCTACTTTAAAGTACTACCCATTGAAATGTTCTTTAGGGAACAGAACTCAATTCCTCTATGTCATCACTCTGAACACTTTTTGCCTCCTTTATTTTGTAGCCATGATGAAAACTGATATATTTTATATGACAAAAGTTTGAAATTCTGCAAGGAGGAGGCCATTAAAGCAGTCCGATAGATAGACTTGTCAGAGCAGTAAATGCGGCGAGTCACAGTTTGATGCCCTCAAGAATAACAAACATGTATTTGGTAGAGTGGCCATGCCTCGGTGACCACATGGCTGTATGAGAGTGTGCATGTGTGTGTGTATATATATCTTCACCCTTCTTCACTTTTTAACTTCAGTATTTTAGAGTGAAATAGATTGCGGTTGCGGACAGATCATCCAGGCCACAGAGATAGAGCCGATGCACCTCATTTCTGTCAAGAAAGCCCAAAACGCTCCAGAAGTGTCAATCCTGGGGGCATTGCACAGCCCCTGGGTTTCTGACTCAATCCTCTGCACAGCCAGCCAATTCATCAGCCCTTTCTTTCCTCCACTTTTAGATGTCATAGAAGATATGAGCCCCAATACAGGCGTCGCTTAACAACCCGAGATACGGTGCATTCTCCAAAGTAGCTCCCCATGCAAAGGCCCTACTCTCCATAAATAACACAAGCCTCCTAGGGCTCTATTATTTCTTCAGTGAGAAGACAGATGCCTTCCAAGGGAGAAACCGAAGAGACAGGGACTGAGTAGGAGGGCTTTTTATTTTTTATTTTTTCCTGCAGGCCAATTTGGGTAGATTATTGCATTTACAGATGAGAAGGTCACGTTCCTCATGGTTTTGTGATCCAATGATCCAAAGCCCTCCTTGCATGACAGGTGACACTATTTTGTTTCTTAGCTGTCGTTTTGAAGCATTCCTCAAAGTAATTCACACTATACGAGTGGTACATGTCTACCAATATCTTTCCTCATGTGGATTTTATGCTAAAAGTAGACGCTTTTTTCACACCTGATTCCTTTTCTGAATAGTGAATTTCAACTACTGGCTGATCCCTGACCAATGCAATTTTCTCCTTCTTGTAAAATCATATACAAAGGCTTCATGTGGTTTTATTATTCTTTGCATGTTTCCTGTCCACCAGAAATGCCTTTCCCTGGCATTCACCTAGGATGAAATTGGTATGAGTTGATGAATAATTGACCTGTCCATGCTGCCCAGCAAGTCTAAGCAAACTTATAGTTAAAAATAAGGAAGGCCATTTTTTCTGTACGGTAAGTGTTTATGTGTTCAAACACTAATATTTGATTAAATATAAATAATATTAATACAATAAGTAGTGATTGTATATGCATCAGTGTTTTAGTGTAACACCTTGCAAACTTCTCTTTGAAGAAGGCCAGTGTTGGTTGTAATTATCCTCCAATACCTGGTTAATCAATACTTCATTATCCTAAATCAATTAAGCTGGTGTTGTAATTTAACAAACCCATGCAAATAGCTGAGGGTGTCCAGGAGAAATTTGGAACCAAACTTTGTTCTTGAAACTAGCTCACAAGATTTCAACATTTTTGAAAACAAGCAAAAGTTACTTTTACTGTATTTATGTTTATTTGCATTTATTAAAATAGTATAAGGTGTTTTTACAAGCATAAACACACTAGACCAGGCCTTCCACATCATGGCTACTGATACTGCCAGTTAGCTTAATATTGTTCCAGGAGAAGAACTGGCATGCCAAATGAACCAGTGAATAGGGAGAACCTTCTAGAAGTTGTCAACAAGGAAGAACCTTTGAGAACAGTGGCCATGGAGAACATTCTAGAACAGCATGAATTCTAGGACAGTGTGAATTGATGAGAATAACATAAAGCATATATAGGATAACATTCTAGATCCGTGTGAACTAGGAAGAACATTCTTGAACAATTTGAAATTGGAAGAACGTTGTAGACCAGTGTGAATTGTGGAGAACATTCTAGAACAGTGTAAGCTGGGGTGAACATTATATAACAGAATATACTGGACCAGTGTGAGTGGGGAGAATGCAGGGTTATGTGCTCAAGGCTTTCCAGTTTAAAGAGTCTGAAAGAACATGTAGAAAGACAAACAGACGACTGTGTGTTGGGTGATCTCAGTGCCAGGCCTCATGCTGGTTTCTTCTTCTTCGCAAAATAAATGCCAAGATAAACTATTTTAACAATTTGCTTAGAAGCCTGTTGCACAGTAATGTATATACTTTTGTACTAACTCTGGCTAGCTTGGTTAGTCAAGCTTTGCAAAAATGTTGGCAAAAATCTCAAATTCATGAGAAATTGTAACATATAGTTGATTTTTTTTTTTTCAAAATATGTAAATTCTTCAAATATGTAAATAGAGTGTTCGTCACTGCTGTCCGGACAAAAGCTCATATCTCCATTTTTGATGTTTTTCCATTTTTGACATAATTTGAAAAGGCCATTTGCCTTTTATGATGTGTCAAAATTTCATGATGAACAGATCAACAAAAATGGTCCAAAATTACTTTGTTTTTTTATCCATTTACTTTTATTAAATGTGAAAATTTGCATTCATTAAAAGAAGAATGTTTTTCCTCAACCTGTGAAGTTACTTTTTGGAGATATGAGGTTTTGTTTAGCAGCAATTTATTATTATTATTAGTAGTAGTAGTAGTAGTAGTTCATATAAGCTCTGTGCTAAAGTTGAATCAACATTAGCCTGATGTTGTCCTTTCTAACCTGCCTAACTTCGATTTGCTGCAATAACATGGTCCAGCTAATGTAGTGTAGCATTGGAAACTCAATGTTACACTGTAAAAAGTGGCTCATCAGATCTACTTAAAAATGACTTCATGTGGTAACAAGCAAATTAACTAGTTTTCTTCAACCTAAATAAATACTTTGAATGAACGATTCTTCCAATCAAAGTAATTTTTTGAGTTGAATAAAACTAGTTATTTTACTTTTTACCACAGGAAGTCATTTTTTAAAGTAGATCTGATGAGCCACTTTTTACAGTGTATGAATTGAATCTAAACTACAAACTAAAGTCATTTCAACAGTTTCAACAAATTCAGCAGTTGCTATACATGAACACTTGTGGGTGGAGAGTGGACAGGTCACTTATACAATACCAGTAGTTTACTTGGTAACACTTTGGTAACACTTGCTATGAATCCTTTATTGCATATGCATTAATATGTTCTAACAACCTATGACTTATACTTACATCTGAGATGGAATAATATATTATAGTTCTTATTTGATGTATTGTAATGTCTTTGCAAGTTTCAAGTAAAGTGAGTCATTTGATAGTAAGTAAGTAAAGTTTATAGGACTATTAGTCATAATGCATTACACAAGCTGGGATTCTTTGGCACTGATATATTGCACACTGTAAAAAGTGGCCCGTCAAATCTACTTAAATTGCTTCATGTGGTAACAAGCAACTGATCTAGTTTTATTCAACTAAAAAAATTACTTTGATTGAAAGAATCAATCAAGTATTTATTTAGCTTAAATAAACTAGTTAATTTACTTGTTACCACATGAACGAGCCACTTTTTACAGTGTATAATGAACACATAATGCCCTGTGTCAACAAGTCATGACACAGTTGTAATGTGTAATGCATTTTTATGTAATGTATGTTTATAATGCCTTATAAATACATTATAACATGTTAAGAATGTGCTTATAGCATGGTGTTCATAGAAAGTGTTGCCATTAACATTTATACCTTGTGATTCCAACTCATCTAGCAATGTCTGTTAGCTGCACCATTGTGGTCATATTGTTGTAAATGAATCTGGCCAAAAGTGAACTTTGTTGTTCATCATGATAATGTTTTTTGATGCTCATTAAGAGTCATAATTATGAGACAAACATTCATTTCATTTAATCATTCTGTTCATTCCATTTAATCATTGTGTTTATACAAACCACTTTGAGGAGTTGCGCAGTGACGCTGTCTTGAGTGAAGCTGACAGTTCAATCATCTTGTTGTTTCCAGCATAAAGTGACTTTTTCTTCTTTTTTCAATTAATTAATTTATTTTTTGCTACATCATGGTGCAATTTGCATCTTTTCCATTGATTGGCGCTTGTATTGTGGTTGGCGGTATGAATATTCAAGTGAGCATTTCACAAATAACATTTCATTGCAATCTATTCGATACAAGTTTCCAACTTGTTAAGCTAACGTGTTTGGAAAGGACTTCCACGGGTGAGAGAAGTCGTGGTGCAGATGGGATAAGCTGTGTTATCTCTCCATGTGTGTGTTTTATCTCTGTGTGAGGGGATAATTTCAGAACTGTCAAATGAGGCTGAATGCATTACCAGAACCGCTGGTGGTCAATTAGCTTTTGATTAGCTGCTGATGATCTTTGATGGAGCTTTGACAGACATCTGTAGCCTCTTTTGTCTGAGTTCTGTAATCAGTAAATGTATCAGTCTCACAGACAAATGAACTGAACGGTATCACTCGCCCTGACAGCCCTGCTCGTTCTCCATTACTACATCTTAAACTAGACAATGTGTCTTAAATCAGATAAGGTGGCGTTCGGAGGAGCCGTGCGATTGTTCCTCTGCGGCATTTAACTCAGCAGATACAGAAGCGGCAAGAGAAGCCGAGTTTTACGTCTCGGAAAGAAAAGGATTTGAAGTCGCAAAGCTTTACCGCTGGCTGAAAAGTAATGGCAGATAGTCCGGATCATTTTGTAATGATCTCTACAGTGCGGGGAGTCCGCAAACCAATATATGACATGACACCAACAGAGTAACGTTACGTAAAACTGTTGAACGCTCGCTTCAGGTATTAGATTTTTTTCCCTCCCAATTTTCTCGCAGAGAGAGCAGATTGGGGCTCAAGGCAATTCTGGAAGCAAATGAAAAATGAAATGGTAATTAAGTCTGGGATGGAAGTAGCAAGGCTGTCAGAGGAAAGAAATTGAGGAAGTGAAGGCATCGGGTTTCCGAGCATTTTAAACGAATTCTCCTGCTAGCTCATGAGAGCACTCTGGGCACAGGGAGCCATTGTCTGGCCCATGACAGATCTCAATAAAGCCACACTAATTTATTTCAAGAGCACCATTATTCCCTTGCCCTCACAGGTGTTGCTCTATTAAAATGTAATGCATTACCCCGGTGGAAGAGATTTCCAGCGTTTCTACACGAGCAGGCAAACTGACGACACCTTCTCTTTGAATGACGCCTCTGTTCAGACGTGAATTGTAAAAATATCATGGCTGGAATGTACAATACCCTTTTATTCACCTTTCACACGTTCATGCATACTGACTGGCCATTTTATTGGAAATCCCTCCCTTCCTACAGTCAGGCTGCATTAAAGGCAGTGGTTACATAAAGAACCGTTTGAATGCATAAATGGTTCTTTGCATGCACTGTAAAAATGACTCGACAGTTCTACCTAGAAAAATGACTTCATGTGGTAACAAGTAAATTCACCAGTTTTATTCAACCTAAAAAAATACTCTGAATGAATGTTTCTTTCAATCAATGTCATTTTTTTGAGTTGAAAAACTAGTTCAACTGCTTTTTACCGCATAAGGTAATTTTTTTTTAGGTTGATCTGATGAGCCTCTTTTTACAGTGTAGAGACTGTAGTTCATCTGCTGATGCACAGTTTGTGTTAGCCATCCTGTAGCTTTTCATCAGTGGTCAGTCATGCAAATAAGGCTTTTCCGTCAGCTCTGTACAAGAGAATAAAGCTTTAGTGTCACATCTGTGAAGCAGACTTACAAGGAGAACTGTGAACTAAATTTACAGAGAAATCTTTACAATTTGGCAATTTTACTCTTATTTTTCTCTGTGGGAACAAAATTAATGACCAGCCATGACTTTGTAAGAGATAATTAAGTTGTGGCCATGACTTAGTAAGGCATGGGAATGAACTCATGCCTTTTTAAGCTTTGGTCAAGGCTTAATTATGTCATTTCCATGCCTTATAAGTTGTGGCCACGACTTTATTAAATCATTCCTATGCCTTACTAAGTTGTGGCCATGCATTATTATGTCATTTTGTTAAGTTGAACTGATGAAATTTTGTACTATGAGAAATTTAATGAGCTCAAAATTTATGTAAAACTATGCTAAAAGTTACTTTTTGTCAGATTTAAAAAAAAAATTCAATTTCCATCAAGTCTTGTTTTAGAAATGCCAAAATATGCATAAATTACATTGAGGGAACATAGTTAGTGTCACTACTGTGCTGAGAATGGTCCACCTGAATCTGTGGTCAGAAACTGACCAGTCGTGAATGAGGTGGATGGCTAATGCTTAATTTGTTGAACAGACTCTCGTTTTGCTTCTAAAACAGCTTCCACACATACCTTAATTCCTGCCCCTTATATGCACCCTGAAGCCTACTAAATGCTGTCTAACAGTGTGGCACTTCAGGGGGGGTGATTAACTCAACGTGTAAGTGGGCTTTGATCTGTGTTTTCCCCCAAGTACCCCACACCATCTGTGGCTTCCCTCTACAACACCGAGCGCATCCAGGGGAAGAGTGTAGAGGAGTTTGAGCCGAGTGAAGCTGCGTGTCTGATGAGGAGGCAAGGCAGGCACTGTGAGGGGAAGGCTCTGTTTTGCTTATGAGTAAATATGCCAAAGGCATCAAAAAAATTATGCCCACTCAAAAAAAACATCAGTATGAAACAGACTGCATACCTCATACCACACCCCCCCACCAACCTTGTCTTATGAAAGTTTCTATCAGAATAAATATCAGTCATGTTTCTTGGCACTTTGTAGAAATTATCACTCACATCAAAGCTTCCATCTCTTTGCGAATACATACATAAACCAACACAAACTTGTAGCGTTAAAAAAAGGAAGGCGGGAGGAAGCGTCTCTAATCTGCATCTGATCTCGGAGTGACACTGATGTTGACTGTTGACTTTTTTTGCATTTTATTTTTTTCCATACATGCATTTGGCTCTGGAGGAAACTTTTGGGCCGGGAGTGTTGATAGTCGGCTGTCTGTGGAGTTGATTGTGATTGGTGAGATGTGCTGGTGCGATGGTAAAGCGCTGACACCGTGCCGCAGCCTCTCTTATTATTAGTGAGTGCTCAGTAACCCAGTGAGAAGCAGGGGTCTGGGTAATTTCTGGGCTGTGACAGAGCTGGGGAGGAAATTGCACGGGTGGATGCTCCTGTGATTGCACCGGCCCTTCTGCACATCTTATTCTGTCACAGCGGCGTGACACTCTTATTGCCAGCGTTCCACCCCCCCTCCCCACCACCCCCCCCACTCATGACGCCCTCTTCGCCGTTCTCTCCCACCATGCCCCTCCTGCACCCTCGTGGTAACAACGGGGCCGGATGAAATTAGATCATCGGCACAAGAAAGTCATTTGTTTCCAGTGTCAGCATGTTTTGTGCATTTGTTCGCGGATTGAATTATGGTTATGAGATAGGCAATAATGAATTTATGAGCTATTCTACTCAGAGAAATGTCAGTGTGAGGAGAGTCCCTAGACACATGAAGGAGCGAGTGAGGCTTAGTTTGTGGAGAAATAGTTGAGCATAATGGGATTTTTTCACACGAGACTTCCGTAAACTGTGTTTTGGCCAGGTTTCTGACAGAAATAGGCTAAATCCTTTACCGAATGTAATCTCAACCAGCTGGTGAGCACGGTAACCTTCTGTAGGCCACCAAACGAATCAGATTTGTATTGATTACTTTCACAGCAGCCATGTACTTTTTTGGAGCGTTGTAAGATTTTGACAGTTGAACTAATCTGCAGCCCCAACTACACATTCTTTAAAGCCACTGGGAACATAAAGCCGTGTTTTAGTTCTAAGTAGGTTAATCTCGCTCTTGTGGGCTCATAATATACGTACAAAATGTGTCCTGTGAATAACTTTCCTATGCCCAATAAATGGCCCATGTATTTTGGCAACGTTCTCCTCTTTCAATCCGGGCTGTCCTAATCTTGCGATCTGGGAATGGGCAGTCCTAATTATGGGTAACACATACATATCGCTGCTGTCGGAGCAAAACCTCATATCTCCAAAATGCTAACTTTACAGGAGAAGCAAAAAACATTCTTTACTTTTAATGTAAGTCAATGGAACCAGAAGTTTTTTAGAGTCATTTTGGGCCATTTTTTTGGTCCATTCGTCATGAAATTTACTTACAGTGTAAAGGGCAATAGGCATTTTCAAACTTTGTTAAAAACTGAAAAACGACAAAAATACGAGGTTTTGTTCCAACAGCAGCGATAAGCAGAGTCGTCACCAATCACAGAGCTGATGTGGGACCTCCTCCCCACACAGCTTTAACACAATCCCTCCATATATTCCCTTTAGGGTTTTTCTGTTTGAGTCAAAAAACTCACCAAGCGAAACCTAAAGACAAGCAAAAGCTAACCTCGTTTTTTTTCATCTGTCCATCCATCCTTTCATTGGCTGGTTTGTTTCGTTTGTTCATTATTACTTTCATCCATCTATTCGAACATTTGTTTGTCTGTCTAGTTTCCTGTAGATGAATTCAATTTTTCATTCATTTGTCCATCTGTTCGCCCATCTGTCCATCTACCAACTGGTTCATTCATCCATCCATTCATTAGTTCATTTGTCCATTTAATCTTTTGTTTGCTTGCTTGTCCGTCCACATGAATGTTCGTATAACCGGCCACACCACCATTTCCCGGATGAACATCCATCAGTAAAGTTAATAAGAACCTTCTTTAAGATGTTGTTATATAAAAGCTGGATTGTGTTTTAGTGAGTGATGGACACAGAGGGGTCCACAACACCACCGGTGGAACCCGTTTCACTCATTTCTCATCGATTTGCTCACGCTGTTGGGTTTAATTGCCTCAGTGGGGCCTCAGGCAGGAAGAACTGGACTGAGGGCTGTCAATCTTACATGCTCATCAGAACATCATGTGCCCAGACAGTTCTCAGATTAGTCTGATAAGCCTTTTTTAAGCCATGTTTTAATACATTTCTTTTTTTTTTCACCCAAACTTTGCTGGATGTTTAACATAGTGCTTAATTTCAATATAACACAGACATTTTTAACATTTTACACCGTGTTCCCTGGGACTTTAATAATGGCTTATGTCATTTGAATGGATGAGTTACTGACTTAATGGCTCAAATTAAAAATACATCAGGCCAAATAAAGCCATTACTGCCCTGTTTGAGTTTTACAGGAATCCTGTTCATGTCTGTTACCATGGAAATAATAAGATTTCCATGCAGTTTGTGCCAAAATAATGCATAAACTCTCTACCAGGTGAAGCTAGCGTTTTTGCAACATACAGCATTTCTGTAGCCCCTTGTTTAACCGAGTATATGTGCTGCAAAATCAGACCACTTCTTCAACCCCCCCCAGGGGTTGTTTTTTTTCCTCCGAGGACATTTTTCCCTCCCTATTTTACTTTATTTTTGCAATGAAAGGATAACATCACTCTCACCGTTCCCAGTTTCTACAGACACTGAGGGGAGATAAGCTCGTCCATGCGCACTCCTCCACCCAGGCCCTGTCCATGCTCCAGATTGGCTTGCTTTGTAGAGGACCCCCTCTGGTGCCAGCTTGTGTCAGAAGTGAAAATGACTGGAGGAGGAAAAAAGGAAGAGCAAATAAAATATTGACAGACTAAGAGAAATGAAAGACTCCGGCTGCTTATAAATTGCGGCGAACGTCGAGAAGGAGGAAGCTGATATTCATTTTGAGGAGAGCGAGGCAGGCAGCGTGATGAAGGCATGAGAGGGAAACCCTTTGCTGTGGAATGAATCCCTTTCACTGCATTGTTCCTGCTGCCTTTCAGCTTTGGGCCGAGCTGAAAGGGGTTTTTGGGCTGAAGCGTGTGATAAAAACACTTTCTACAAGCTGGGCTTACAATAAACACACCACTCACTTCTAAAACTAGTGAAGAGCTTGCTGCTGGCATCGAGTCGCTGTCATATTCTAACTTTCTATATCCTAATTCCTTCTCAAAAATCACCACCTTCATGTTCTGCGGTGAACCAGAGGGTTCCAAAGCTGTTGCATTTTGCCGTACGTACGTTTTTTCCCCGAATGTCACTGGATACTCTGAATTTCGAGCACTGTAGCAAATTGCTGTAGTGTTTACAGTATTCCTTATAATAACGTACTGTTTTTCTTTTTTACAATCTGTAATTGTATTTTGCAATGCATCATGGGTGCACAAAAGTACTACAGTAAGTAACAGCATTATTCGCAACAAAAGATGAGCACAGTTACAGGCAGGAATATGCTTAGTATTTGTCTTGTTTTTTGTGGAAATTTTAATGCAGTGTAATTTTTTTGGGTCAATCTTCATTTATAGGATATGGTTAGAATAAATACATTTTCCAATTTTTTACTTTAAATGTAATTTACCACAACTTACTGCCTTTTTAGGGCTTCTACAGAATTTTATTGGCAACTCTTGTTGCCAGTAAGCTACAGTATATAAATATCTATTACAACAAACTGCTTTAAACTGGATTACAAGTAAAATGAATAGTTTCCGTATAAAAACAGTAAATTGTAATTTAACTACGTGAAAAAACTGTAACTTGATATCCAGTAAAATACTGTAATATTTTTTACAGTAATTAACAAAACTTCTTACGGTAGTTTATTGGCAACTTCTTTGCCAGATATTTACTGTAAATTCGAAGTAATTTTTTTACAGTGAGGTCATTAATGTATATATATGAATAAAAATATATATGAATTTTGCAACACTCAAGCTAAAATTGCCATGCATTGAATTGACATCAGAATTGAGACCAGCAACCTCACCAAAATACCACAAACAAGCCAGCAAGCTATGTCCAATGTGGTAGCTGAGCTGCTCTGGAAGCAGCGGAGTACTTTTATTGTAGATGATGTTATTATATAATGGTGGTGTTTAACAATCAAGTGACTTCATGTCAATATTCAGGAGTGTAGCTTGCTACTAGCATGGAGGTAGCAAATTTTGACTCCTTAATGACTTTATAATTTAGATGATCCAGTAGGTAAAATGTATGTAGTATAAAACACATCGAGTATGGAACCTTTTTGTTTACCACAGGGCGAATAGCAACATTTTTTAAAAATCCTCCAACATATTCCGAGGTCTATTTGTACGTCCGTAGTTATGAATGTTAGGAATTAAAGTGTGCACCCATATGCTGAACTTTACAGTTTTAAGGGTAAAGATCCATTAACCTTTTCTTCCCCCTGTAAAGATACCATTTCAAAGATATGAAGTTTCCTCATGACAGCAATTTGCTGGTTCTCATCAATGCGAGGCATTTTCAGACTCAGAGGCTGCAGACTCCATGCCTGTGATTGTTTTCCTGTCTGTGCGTCCATATAGATGATGATCATGTCCTCCGTTATGTTGTTAGAGAGGGCTGGAAGAGAGTACAATAGCAAGAGAAAGTATCATATAGACGGATAGCCTCATGCGCGAGCGCACTTGATTACGGAGCCTAAATCACTTTTGGACACGTCCCTCATGCAAATAAACGGAGCCGCGAGATTTAATGCAGTCTTGAGGGTTCTCATCAGGAGTCTGCTAGACAAGAGAATGAAACGAAATGACTGTTTATTAAATCACGCTACTCCCCGACAGATCCGCTAATGAGAAGGACTTGTGTGACATCAGGGGAGAAAGACGTGTGGCAGTCTAATTCACTACACGCTGACCTCTGCGCTGACCCGCTGTCATCAAGCTTACCAAAACTAATCTGCTAGCCCATCTACGCACTCGTGATGGATTGCATCGTTTGAATGGATTGCTTTTTCTGAGGCCTTTTACCTATTAATGACGTTCATTAGAAAAATATTAACCAATACAAATAAAGCTATTATTGCCAAGCTCAATTACTCCTAATCCAATTACGTATCAGTATGTGAGGTTCTCTCTTGACCGTCATTACTTCTGAAATTGAAACACTAGAGCATTGTTCATGTCTAAGACAGAGCTGGTGTATATGGGTGTCTCATGTCTGTATGTATAAGGATAAAGCTGTGCCTCCAGTAAAGGCCAGAACACAATCCTGGCCGGGTTTATTCTATTTATCTCTGGTCAAGTTATCAGCGCATTTTGCAGGTTACCATGGCAACCTCGGGCATTCAAATCTGTCACTTGCCTTTCCGATGCTTCTGGAAATGACTGGATTGTCAGCATTGGTTCTGTACAGCTGAGCAATGTTTACTAATCTGCTCAGTGAATAATTTCGTTAGATTGTCTCCAATAGTGCTGCCTTACGTAATCGCCAGATGAGTTTTATTTATACTCAGTCACCCAGCGCTTCATTGCTACAGGAGCAGATGTGTGGATCTTGGCTAGCAAAGCTGATTCCAGTCAGTGATTTTGGAATCACTCTCCTGAAGGGTGGTATTTGTAAGGCTACGGGTCACCTACATAAGCCTTTGAAGACAACTGACAACAAACCTACACTGACATTGAAAGGCTTAATCCAGCAAGCATTAGTTGTCATAAAGGTTGCTGGAGTCCATTCTGATGTTGTTACAGCAACTGATGCTTAAAAATAAGCCTTTATGAATGTTTACATAGAAAATATGCCAGTTGTCACTGAAGGCATATGTACTCCATAAATCCATGAATAAATAAATGCACTCCATAAATAAAACTGTTAGTACCGTTAGGGGGTGCCAGACAAAACCCTTTAATTAACAGTAAAAGTATGTTTTCTCAATGTCACAGTCTTACAAAATTACAGTCATTAAGTCATTTAGTGTGATATTCTTACAGCCGTTAAAATAAAGAAATATCTGTAATAAATCCAACATTTTTGTGACTTTAGTACTTCTGCCAATTAACAACAGTGGTGTTAAAATACAGTATATGTATAGTAAATGTACTGGCATTTAATCTTTTTTATCAGAAAACATGAATTGGCCATTAAATTTTACAGTACTTTGACAGGTAAAAAAACAGTGTAGCATTCGTAAGGCAACAGGTCACCTATATGAGACTTTTATCACAACTGACTGCAAACCTACATTAACATTTATGAAGGCTTATCCTAGCAAGCATCAGTTGTCCTAAAAGTTGCTCAAGTCCCTTTTGATGTTGCCTCAACCCAGAAAGTGTTACAGCAACTGATGCCAATTGATGCTTGAAAATACGGCTTTATAAATGTTTATATAGGAAAATGCCAGTTATCACTGAAGGCTCATCTAATCTATAAAAAACGGTCAAAAATGGTAAAAAGTCTTGCAGCAGAAGTGCCTGTTAATTAACAGTAAAAGTATGTTTTCTCAATTTAGTCATTTGGTGTTATAGTCATACAACCACAAAAATAAACGCAAATGTTTATAAAAAAAGAAAAACATTTTTGCGACGTTACAATTTCCATAAATTAATAACAGTGGTGTTAAAATCCAGTATATGTATGGTTTATTTTACATGCATTTAATCTTTTTTATCAAAAAATGAGAAATGACCATTAAATTTTACAGTACTTTGACAGGTAAAAAAACAGTGTAGCATTCGTAAGGCTACAGGTCACCTACATACACCTTTTATGACAACTGACAACAATAACATGTATGAAGGCTTATTCCAATTAGTATGAAGATCATAAAGGCTGCTTTAATCCATTCTGATGTCATTTTACCTCAAAAAGTGTGGCAACCGACGCTTGGCAAAAAAAAATTTACATTGACCGGCCACTTCATTAAGTCCATCTCCTTGTATCTACACTCACTGTCCATTTCATCAGCTCCACTGAACATGTAGGTGCACTTTATAGTTCTACAATTACAGACTGTAGTCCATCTGTATCTCTGCATACTTTTGCTAGTCCACTTTCAACCTGTTCTTTAGAGGTCAGGATCCCCACAGGACAACAACAGAGTAGGTATTATTTGGGTGGTGGATCATTCTCTCTGCTGCAGTGTCACTGACGTGGTGGGTGAATCATCCACTGTCTTGCAGTTCATGATGTGTTGAACAGCTCGACTCAATCTTCTCAACTACGCAAGTCTCCAAAGCCATGTTATATTTTTACAGTGTGCTTTTTTTCTCTTCCGTCGAGCTCTATAAAACATTTATTCGAAGCATACTGTGCAAGTCATTTACAGGGTGTTGCGACATGTACATTCACGCACATGCAGCACGGGGCAGCTGGACCATGTAATGAAATCATATGGCACAGAAAATGATGCTCTTTTAAAGTATGCTTTAATGGCACAATGTGCTGGAGGTCAGCATTTGATAATAACTCTTGCTTACACAACATCTACTTATGTATTTCTCAGCCATTTGCTACTGATGACACATCAGAGTGTGAGGACATTTTTGAACATAGTAGCCTATCATACATGAATTATGCCTCTGTTCATTGCAATTACATGCAGTTACTGTCTGCGTCCTCCAATGAGAGAGCGGCTCGTTCCTCATGTCATTTCCGGTTTGGTGAATGACAGCACTTCAGCCGGCCGCGCTTCTTTGATGAAGAGACATTTCCTTTTTCCCCGCTCACATCAAACAAAATGGAATCAGTTTGATCATTTTTAGAGGGAGCCATCCATGCTTCTTACCGAGCCTGTTAACATGGCTTTGAAGTCAGACGGATTTGTAGTAATTTAATGCTTTGTTCCCAGAAACTACAAAGACATCAGTTCATCAGAAGGCTTTCGTCACGTCACCGGAGATAAATACAGTAAAAAAACTGGAGTTGATTGCTGCAGACATATCAAAACATTCAGCAACTGTTAATTACACCCTCTGCTAACGACACAGCTTCTCAGCTACACTTGTCCAGTCAGGGTTTTTGCATTATATGCTTATTTACCTTGATTACAAGAGATCCAATGGTGTACACAAACAGAAAATCAATTGAGCGAACAGAGCCAGCAATGTGTTCGAGCAGTGCTGTAGTGGGGTCTGGTTGGGTGGGTGTGCTGTGCCTGCTGAGGGATCACCATCTGCACATCTGTGCACCGTAAACAGACATTTCTCCACTTTGATTTATCTGGTTCAAATCTACTCTATAAATTACTGCTGAATAAAAAAACACTCTGAATATAACAGGTGTTCACAAATTTCTGAACACTAGTGCTTGTGTGTTTTATGTATCGGATACAGATTGGATAAAGTTTACAGTAAACATATTTGCTATACTTCAGTGGTGAACCGAAGAGCCAGGCCTTCTGTTTGGACCATACATTACAAGTCGGTCAAAAATCTTGGAAAAAAACCTCTGAGATAATGTTAATTTCTGCTAGCATCCCTATGGGAATCTAGAAATCTAATCTAAAAATCTAAATATATATTTTTCTTCATGCTGTTATTAATGTCTCACTGTTATTAATCAGGGTCTGAGGTTGTATGTCCGATGTATGTGTATGTCTGGTGGTTCTTTTATGACTTGCAGTCTTGAGTTGCCCAAGAAAATTTTTCCTGGTGGGACAATAAAGCTAATGAAGTTGATAAAATCTAATTAACACCATGCTAAAAGTGAGCCACATGAACGTTTTTTTTTATTTTGCTGTTCTTCATTAAACATTAGACATTTTTGTTTGAAGCTTGTAGACATTAACACACAGTCATACACACATTTTTGAATACCCTCAGTGAAATGACACATCCTCTACAAGATACCAATTTTTCTGCTAATTTTAGTGCACAAATTCTATGTTTTTTTTACATTTTTAAGCTGAGTTTAACATGCTGGAAAAAAATAATGTACTTTTGCACAGGCCACATTTTATGTTTTATTTTTAATTTTTTATTACTTATTTTTTCCCCAACAAGTTAAATCCAGCATTCAACATTAATTGTGCACTAAAACATATTTTTAGTTAGAAAAATTAACAAAACATGTAATTTGACCAGGAGTATCCAAACATTTACATACAACTGTATATTCCCTTGTAGCAATTCAGTAAAGTGCTTTGGCATAGAGCTACCACTGTTTTCCATTTCCAACATATGACTGAAATCCACTAGTCAGACGATCACACATACTGTTAGTCAGTGACATATCTAGAACATCCTGAACACCCAGAATGATATTGTTCTCTCAAAATGAGTGCCACTCATTGACATGTAAGGTCTTCAGTTCAGCTCCTAAAGGTCTAACCAATGGGAAAGCTTGCTTGACTTCTCTACCTAGATACCAGAAAATTTTCCATTGGTCATTTAAAGAATATAATCTGGTTGTTTCCAAAACTGAACATTAACATATGATGATTATATTAAATAAAAATAAATAAAAATGACAAAAAGTGCATTCATTTGTGTAGAAAGTGTAAAAGTTCATCAAAAGTTTTAAAGGATGAGCTGGGTTTAGGAATGGAACATGTTGGTGCTTAACCCTCCTTCATAAGTTCAAATGAATTGATTTGACATGTTTGGCTCTTTCCTACACTACTACTAGGTACTAGATTGCCTAATTGCTGGATAGCCATAGCAGGAAGAAGCCATAGCAACACATGAAGACACTTGATTATACATCTCATGATTGGATGAGAGTCTTTGGTCTCCAGGGTAAAAATAAATAATAGACACAGACACATCTTTTGGTAGTTTTTGGTGGGTATATGATATAAATCGCTGTTTTTCAGAGGGGATATATGCTGTATACCTGTGTATATGCACCATAAGGCTACTGCTTATAAGGAGTGACTGCATTTATGAATTAGAAAAAGATATGTACACAACAATAATTAAGCTAGCTCTCTGGTGTTGGATAAAGACACAGAACGATAACCTCTTTTCTGACAAATTTCATCACATTTGAACACACCAGCGTGGCTAATGCACTGTGTGATTAGAACAATTTTTGCCATTTCTCAACAACTTTTACTTCAGGCTTCATTAGAGTAGTTTAACAGCATAAATAACTCATTGTAATTTGACAGATGATTTAAATTAGAAGGTCTTGGCGGTCCTCTGTGACTTTAACGCATAATTTTATGACATACAAATGCACCAAATTAACTTCAACAAAGGCTAATTCAGCACAAACGGTCATCTACTCTGTGTATGATGAAGGGACATGAAAATACAAGTCACATTTCACCTGTGCTGTCTTATTCTGCCGTGAAATCATCTCGCAAAGGCTAGTTAGCCAGTGAGCACGGTCTAGCATGGCTGCAGCATTGAATATTTGTCCGGCTGTGTCTTGCCTCCTTGTAAAAGTGCGTAGCATTCACTCATGGGCTAGCTCAGCACTTACTACAGATGTATCTGCCCATCACCATTAGCTTTGGCCAACAAGCAGCTGCTTCACGCCATTAGAAACTCCATCTGTTACCTTCTCATCACATCAGGGTGGCTCCTCTCTTGGCTCAGGCCAGACACAGTGACAAACACCCAGGCAGTCAGCGGCTGGGGGAAATCGAAGGTCCTCCGCATTCCCCCCCAATAGCTCCTTATTTGTGCTGATGGGAGTGCAAACACAGGCATTTGACTCAATTGGAGAAAATTGATACAGCTGTCTCCCAGGCACACTATTGCTCCGTCGAGCAAATCTCCTCTGCATTGTGGATATGGGCGTCATGCATCATATCAAGACATCAAACAGTCACATTAAGCTATAAAGGTATGATAATGGACTTCCAAATGGATCCGTGCCACTCTAAATCAATTATTCTTCAACGCCGCCGCGGATTCTCAAAGTGGAATTACATCTGGCCATTTGTAAAAGGATACGGCTGTTGCCTTGTCCTCCTTCATTTTATGACACTGTTTTCATCATGTTCCTGCTCCTTTCTGTCACGCAGAGATGGCCGAAAAACTGTGCGAGCAGACGAAGCATCATGATTCATGTTGCCAGACGGATCTCCTGGGAGCCATCCGAAGGAGTGTGAGGTTTAAATTGAATGAGCCACAATGACACTGTCCCTCCACTGTCCCTGAAATTGATCCGTCTCATTGTTTTAACAGAGCATGCCACAGGAGGGTCCGATTAACTCTCCAAATGTTGCTGTCTTGGTCAGTTTTATTGACATGCACAGGTTGTCATGGTGTGAAATACAGCTGAAGTGAAGAAGTGCGAATTTGATACCACTTAGATGCGTTACTGTCATTATTTTTGAAAAAAGCTAACTTAGCTAGCAAATGTATAGCAAATGGTGAAAAGACACAAAGCTAGAAGACAAAGTCCTTTTCATGTTTTACGTCATTGGTTTTCAAACTAAAGGTGGGTCACAGAGGGGGTCGCAAAGAGGCTGTATCAAAGGTGGGGCATTACTGGATATTCCCCAGGTTTCACCTTTAAAGGTGAAACATACGACAGTTTAAACATTAATACAGCAGCAAACAACTATTTTCTAAGTGTAAACTGAGCGTCTCTTTTTTGCCGGTCCAGTCACGCATGCATGTTAGTCCCCCCGTGTAAAAATGTTGGCCCTCCACACGTTTTGTTTTGCCCTCGCCAGACAGTGACCGCCCACACAGTGTGCATGCACAATTTAAGGTGGAACGGGATAATTCGAACAAGAAGCTGAGCTGCCAGAATGTAGTCTTAACTGTTGCACCTTTTAAGGTAGAACAGGATCATTTGAAAAAAAAAAGCTGAGGCGATGGATTGTTGTCTTAACTGCTCCACCTTTTAAGGTGGAATGAGAAAATTCAAACAAGAAGCTGAGGTGTCTGAATGTAATCTTAACTGCTGGACTTTTTAGGTGGAATAGGAAAATTCGAACAAGAAGCTTAGGTGCTAGAATGTAGTGTAGCTGTTGTAGCTTTTAAGGTGGAACAGGAAAATTCGAATTAGAAGCTCGTAAAAAAGAAGCTGACTTCAGCTTCATTGAGAATTGAAATGCATGAAAAGGGATGAGGAGGTCGCTCCTGCTGGACAGCTGGGCAACATTAATTTATTTTAGCTGTTTCACTGAATCAATAGCTCAGAATTGTTTTGTCCTGTTTGTGAATTTGTGAAAGCAACTGGTTAACTTCACAGCAGAAACTGTAGCGACAGTTTGCTAACCCACATCCTAGCTAACGTTAGTTGCATTAGTTGCTGTGTCATTGTTCACTCTAACATTATATCATGGTATTTGTCTGTACAATGTTTGCAATAGGTTTAATTGCCACAAAGATCTAAAAAAAAAGTGTGTTGGCCTCAACAATGTGGTTGGTGTAGTATAGTGGGTAACATCAGACTGGGGTTCAGTCCCCTGCCTGGGTAAGCACCTTACACTATACCAATAAGAGACCTTGGGCAAGACTCCACTACCTTCACCTACCTGTATAAAAATGATCACATTGTAAGTTGCTCTGGGTAAGAGCATCTGCCAAATGCCGTAAATGTAACTGTGAGCGTCCATTAATTTGGGGGGTGGAGCACTGAAGCAAGGGGTGTGTTTATTTTACTGTTGAGTTCAAATATCAACAGTTGTTCTCCAGAATCGTATATTGCTCCTTTAAAGAAAATAACTGATGCTTAGATGTTATGTTAGTTTTAATGTTTTTTTATGCATGTATATATGTCTGTTTTAATATGCATGCATGTATGAATGCATGTAATTTTTCATATCAGACTTATGTATCCCAATACAATGTACAAATGGCAAGGACTGTAAAAACACAGACAAAATTTCCTATTTGGTAGTCAATGAAGGATCTAATTTAATTTTATCTAATCTTATCTACACATAATGCCATTACATAATCAGGATATTAGAACTGGTACAGTCACAGAAAAAAGACAGTAATCAGATTATAGGTATATTTTAAAAATAGGGTGTAAGGGCAAACAATATTTTTGCTGTTTGCTGAGAGCTACCTGCCACTAGAAATGTACAAAATACTCATAACATGGGCCACTTTGCTGCACAAGCTCCCTTTAGCCTCATTATTAACAGTGTTTAGAATACAGTGCTGGCTATCTTACTAAGCTTGCTGACGGCAAAGATCAGAACAAATTTAAATAAGACATGAATTCCTAGACAAGTATTAAGCCTAGTCCAGGAAACTCTTTTTAGTCAGGGATTAATCTTAAGTAGCATTGGAACTAGTATTCAATATCTTTGCACAGTTTTCAATAACAAACTCAGAACAAAATCAGCAATGTAATCTGATTTCTTATGAATATTTGCTAAAACCACTCTGAAGCAAGCGTAACTCTCACTTGCCTTCCAGCAAAGATGTCTATCTGTCCACACTTGCTCTTTCTGAGCTGGCTAGCCATATGATTGGATCCCCAGGGACGGCAACTGCCGTCTGTCTGACCTCCCTATTTAGGCAAATGATATTTTTTGGTGGGCAGATAAAATGGCTTGGGGCTAAGATCCATCCTTTGAATTCAGGAATATGATTAATTGCCTCCTCCACTCTCAAGCTACTTCTCAACTCCTGGGACACGAGCTTCCTGCCTCGCACACACTTCCCGTTCCCGGGTTGCTGCCTCCACGTTATCATACGACAGGATGCATTTGATCTTAAAGTGCTTGTCCCATATTTCAGATGATATTTCTTTGTAGAAGAGTGAAACGAGGCACTGACTCTAACACCGCGCTGATTAGGGGTTCAATGAGCAGCGCTGACTGTTTCTTATGAGTCAAGAATGTTTCATGTTCAGCTTCAGTTGCTATTTCAGCACTGGGGTTTGGTCTTATCTGGCTGTGTGCAGTATCTCAAGTAGAAGTCTGAGAATTTGGAAAAGATATGGGTGAACTTCCGAAATATAAAGCTGGAAGGAAGATGATATTTAGGCTTTTTCTTTTGAAGAATGTGTTATATTTGCATTGGCCTTTGAGAGGTCATGTAACTGAGGATGATGTGGTCAAACCTAGTCCTGGTGAGCTGATCTGATTAGTTGCAATCAACTGCTGAAAATAATGTTTCATAGTACTGTGCAAAAGTTAAAGACCACCTTTCATTACTTTCATTTACAGTCGTCTTCTCACAGTGGAAGGATGGACAGAAACACCTGTGGATGTTTTCAGATCTGAAGCAGCTTGATTTTCTCCTCTCTCTCAGAGATGAAAGCTTTAAGTGCTGTTTATCTGATGGGGGCAGTTTTGGTGTCCATCAGGTCTTCTAGGTGGTTGTTAGGTGCCCCATTTTCTCTGGTTTTGAACTCCACTTTTGGAAACTCCTGTTTCTTATGCAAGTAGATGATTTTTTACATAATCTTCTCAGAAATATCTCCCAAATACATTATATTTAATGGCCATTTTCTCTGGAAATGAAACAAATGTATGCCAGTCTGTGATTTTTGCCCAGTAATTTATTTCAGGCTTTATAACTCAGCAGTGAGTGGCTCTGTCGAGATGGGTGATGACTCTGGGACACTTTAGGGGAGTTAGAGGTTGATTAGGAAGGAGCTTTTCTGCTACTGAAACGTTTGGCAGTTTAATTAAAAGTTTAATTCCAGTTGCTCCATTAATACAGACCCTTAAATTAAACCACGACCATCAAACCAAAAACTTTTTCTTGTTTTATGTAAATACTTAAAAAGAACTGATGGCATGGTAAGAACTGTACGTTTTTCTCCATTTGATGTCATCCACACTCGTGTGAAATCATTACTGTTCCTTTCATCACCCTTTTCAGGTCTTTATCAGCTGGGTTGCATTTAGTGAGCTGCTTTTTAAGAAGTCAGCTTCTATACAAAAACAAGGATATTCAATTAATCAGTTTATACTCATCTGTTCTGCTTGTGAAGGAATTATAAACGCTGTAAGAGGATGAAGTCAATTATAAACTCCATCCATCATGCTGCCACTGTCTGCAGTGCACCAGCAGTGCGGAGGTGAAAAACGCAGCACATCCCCAAAATAGTTACTCACATTCTTTGTTCATAGTCTGTCCACACATGGAAACAATTAAACATGATGTAGCTGTCAATTAGCGATGTTGTGGTTCAAAATATTAATAGAAGTAATAAATTGGTTTGACATTGAGTAGATTTAATGGACTGACCATACAGTAAGATACGTGACCGTGTTCCAGTGTGGAGGATGAAGGGCTAAATTGTTTTAAAATACAGGTTAGCTGGACATGACTAGTACTTGTACTACCATGTTTATGTTCATTTACTAGGTCCTATTAGTCATTTGGGTTTACATTACATGAATAAAATATGTGTGTAATATTCTCAGAACAAAAACTTTCTAGCTGGGCTAACATTAACCTCAATATCACCTGACAACATTGTGTCACCTTGAAGGTGTCAAATTTAACCTTTATGACAAATGGCTCCTATTGGAATAAGCGTTTATAAATGCTTATGTAGGTCTTTGTCAGTCTTTCTCTCATGAACACTGCCCTACAGTGTTAGCTTTCACAACAAACATGATGACATCATCTGCTATGACAATTAACAGTAATGGTGATATGACAATGTTATATTAGTAAACATAATCTGTCATGTTTAGGCCTGATTATGTCAATGTCAAGTAGCAGCATTTAAATAAAGGAAAGACAATACAGGTAGATAGTGTAAACAACAAATATCACAACAAACCTTTTTCCAGTTGATTACTAATGGTTTTAATAATTGTATTAAAAGATTTGCAAAAATATATTAGCTATGCAAATGAGATGTTATCTACTTAAACATGTATGAATGTACATATTATTCAACCCTTTCCAATCCAAGGCTTATTTAGTAACTACAGGGACTTCAATGCAAAGTAATGGAGCTACTCTTAGGATATAGAAGTGCGGCAGGTCCAATTTTTAATGAGTTAAAAATTAAAATTTCACCTTTGGATGATGTGAGAATGAAAATGTTTATTTCATTGTGAAGATGCACTCCAAAGAAACAAACATACTGTTGAAACTCTTTATTCTGTTGAAACAATTGCTGTATAGTTTAATCAAGAAAACACTGTGCACTGATTTTATTTCATTTTTTGGGTTATTTTGTGGTATATAATCTACTGTAAATCCAGCTGTGAACAATGTCTTAGGAAATCCCCCCAGTCATATCCATGTGTATAAATTAACACGTAAAATCTCATGAATACAATATTCTATGAGTCGAATGTAGAGACAAAAAGAATTTAAGAATCATCCTAATGATTTGAGTAAGATCTCAGAAAACATGCACCATTTGTAATGAAGTTAATATAAAGAAAGTAAACTTATCTGCATATTGCAGTTAGATTCTACTCAAAACAGCTTTTCAGTGATACATGATGCAGTATGATTGTGCATAATGTGGGCAGAGCTAAGCCTGCATTAAAGGTACAAACTTTTGAAAAATACAGTGAAATTGCATTATTACATATGTAATTAATATGTAATAATTTAACTGTTACATAGTTCCATGATAAATTCATTCATTTTACATCTTATATGAACAGGGTTGAGTCTGAATCTTGGGTTAACATTAAGAAATGGCAAAAATATGATGGATGATTTTACATTCATCAACACAGGCTGTATGAACAGTAATAACATCTAAATAAATTCCAATCTTAATAAAGTGTCTCTTCTTCTATTTACAAACACAACTGTGGTGTTTATTGAAAGCTTAGAATCTGCATTTTTCTTAAAATCAATTTTTCAATGAGCCACAAATTATATCAGACTGCGCCACACTTTTGTCATTGGCCTTGATAACATATTTCTCGAGTTTTTACATTATATGATTATAGTTTAAAAGAAAACATGTTATGGATGCAATTTATCTTATGTCTTTTCAGTCTGTAATACCTTGCCTTAAGTGATTAAACTATGTTAAATTATGTTAATGAATTCTATTATAAATATGTTTTCTGCAGTGTTTTCTCCCATGTCAGAAAGGGGGCATATATTTTTGTTGCAGGTGCTGGTATTGTTATTGTTTTTGTTTTGTTTTTTTGGTAGCTTTGATTGGCAGGATTATCAGCACTTGTGTGCTGATTACTGCATTCAGTGCTGCTGAAACTGCTGAGTGAAACACATGTTTAAAACTTTCCCCAGAACACCAATTTATGTATCATTTAAAGGGAGAAAAAAACAGAAGCTCTGCGACGGGACCACTACAGCAACTCACCCAATGTTTCACTCAAAACACTTTGTGAAGTATCTGAGCTAATGTAGGTGGTGTGTTTTCCTTTTCCTGTGAAAAGCCCCTCTTCCCTCCAGTAAGCTTGCAGAAGTGTGTCCTAATCAATCCAAAATATATTTGAAGACTGCAGGCAAGGACATACTGCAGGTATCCCGTCTGTCTTGGGCTCAATTGCAACAGGACCATCAATAACGGCTTGAGTGGAGATAATAGCTGCAGGGAGAGGAGCAGAGAAAGCAGAAGAGTCACTTTGAGAAGATTTCATAGCAGAAAGAAGCTAGCAAAGTTTGTTATTTGGACTGAGCCTTATCATACTGTGGAAAGGACCCTATAGACAGTGAACTGTGTCCAGATATAATGGTCTGCTCACCTTCTCCGTGTTGTTATTGTTGTAATACCTGTCAAATTTCACACTGTGCCTCCACTAGGTTCTTCAAGGGTGAGATAGCCTGACACATTGGGACATTAATCTGGTCACCATTCCTTCAATTGTGCCTCTGTTGCTTGCTCAAGATTTCAACTGGACTGTGTCCAAGTGCCATAGAAGTTAACCGTTAGAAGCAGCAGTTATCAATGCCAATGACAAAAGTATGACGCAGTCTGATATAATTTGTGGCTCATTGAAAAAAGTGCCACAATTTTAAGGAAAATGAGGATTCTAAGCTTTCGATAAACACCACAGCTGTGTTCATAAGTAGAAGAAGAGACACTTTATTAAATTTGGAATTTAATGAGATGTTATTACTGTGCCTACAGCCTGCGTTGGTGAATGTAAAATCATTCATCATATTTTTGCCATTTGTTATTGTTGAAACAAGATTCAGACTCAACCTTGTTCATATAAGATGTAAAATGAAAGAATTTATCATGGAACTATGTAACAATTACATTATTACATGTTAATTACATATGTAATAATGCAATTTCACATAAATAGTTCTGCAAAACAAGTAATAACTCAATATTTCCAATGGTTAAGATACTTTGTCACTATTCCATCTCAAAACACTGAGACATTCATAATAATAATGTTTTAATCCTCAGTTTACCTCAGTTTAAACACAACAGCCCAGCAACGAATGATACAACCTGCTTATTATGCCAGTGCAGCAATTTAAGTGCATTGAATTCATCTAATGAGATGGTATAAAACAGCAAAGAGGCCTTAATAATCCCTTTTAGGCTTATTGCAATCAGTGAACAACAGCACTATTGACCTTCAGGTCCTTACATCAGGTTATTACTATTACATTCTTATTCATATGGCCACGTCTGCTGTTGTCTGCAATCAACATTTTCGAAATTCCATGTGTAGTCTGGAGTAGATTGTTTGACAGCTTTATATGGTTTTTAAATATGATTGAGTTCATAGGGGAAAAGAATCCATAAGCCCACTAATTAAAACATGCCTTAATTATGTCCCAGAGCCAGTCTTCTAAGATATACAGTAATGAAAAATTAATTCATATTCAAGTGGGATTCTCTGGCCCCATATATGCGGTTTCATTTAGGCTTTCTTGAGGGACAGCTTGAATAATGTTCAGTCGTGCTATTCATTCTGACTACAGTACAGTAGAGACCATGACATCTTAACCAGCCAATCAACTCCAAATTGATTTCTAAGGCTCAGGTGAAACATGCAAAGTATTTTCATAGCCATGCACAATTAGAAATAAAGGCTCTGTGCGGGTACATTTTTCATTCATCAAGGTACAAACAATGTAAATGTACCATTAAAGGTACAACACTGGTTTTATGATCTAATTGTGAACCTTAAATATGTTTTTTACTGGTGAAAAATACATATTTGTTCCTTTTCATAACCAAATGTTTTAAAACAGAACAATAAAATAAAAAGCCTGGAGGCAAGACGGGGTGTGTGGAGTCAGTACAGCTTAGAAAATATCATTTCAATGGATTATGGTTCAGTTATGTTCCCTGACTAAAGGTACCGAGATGTACCCTTGAGGGTTCCACCTCAGTGACAAGAGGGAACTGCCCCAGGGACAGTTTAGTATCTTTTTGAGAGTGTACATACTTTTCTAAGTCATCTGAAGAAGACGGTAAGCAGAGTGCTTTAGTTTCATTTCCATTTCAGTGCTTGTATGCCAGGGTTTTAGTAAATGAATTTGGCTCTTGTGATTTTTTTAAGGAAATGACTTCATGCTGAGTGGGTTTGAAGTTGGCAGGCTCAGTGACAGACTGACAGGACTGATGTTACACACACAAGAGCAGCTATAGATAGCAGGTTAGGTCAATCCTGTGCTCAGAATCTCAGGAATGGATGATAGCAGTGGTCATAAAAGATGAGAATACCCCTGGCTGTATATTTAGCTACTTAGTATGACACATACACTCTCAGAAATAAAGGTATGAAACTGTCACTGGTGCAGTACCCCTCTTGTCACTAGAGTCAAGGGTACATCTTAGTACCGTTAGTTGTACTGACTCCACACACCCCGTCTCATCTCCAGGTTTTATATTTGGTTATGAAAACATCCAAATATGTACTTTTAAGGTACAGAATTGGTCATTAAAGGGTACATTTGTACCTTTGAGGGTACATTTACATTGTTTGTACCTTGAATGAAAAATGTAACAGTGTATAATAAAAACAATGCTGTTGAATTATTCCTTACAAGATTCTCCATAGACCACTTTACCACAGACTGTGTGCTGAAGGCCAACTCAAAACTGCTTGTGTTAATGTAACATTGCTGGCTATTGACAGGATTGAGATGTAAGGGAATACAGGCATTCAGAATACATAAATGAAGTCTCTGTATTCACTTTAAGTTACATTTTGAAAAGGCAGTATTCAGTAATCAGTTTCCTCTTACATTTTTAGGAGAACATTTCTGGAATACTTACCTACTAACCAAATAAAACACATACAGTCTACAAAGAGAAACTCAACAAATAGTTTTGTTACATTTACACTTACAGCATTTAGCAGATGCTCTTATCAAGAGCGACTTACAAAAGTGCTTTGTTGTCTACTCAGAGAAAGTATCTTTGCTAGTTACAAATAGGTTAGAAAGAAAGCCAGTCCTGAGCTCAGATACTGCTAGAAACAAAAGCCCGTTTTGATACCCAGAGAAAAAGGATAAGAGTTAAACGCAGCGCACTGCAATACGTTTCAATATAATCATTTCAAATTAGTGCTCATTTAAGTGCTGTATGAAGAGACGTGTCTTCAGTCTGTGTTTGAAGACCGTGAGAGACTCTACTGTTTGGCCTGCCAATGGGAGTTCGTTCCACCACCTGGGTGCCAGGACAGAGAAAAGTCTCGATGCTTGTCTTCCACACGTCTTGAAGGATGGCGGCTCAAGCTGAGCTGTACTTGAAGCTCAAAGAGTTCGAGGTACAGTTCGAGTTTTGACCATTATGTAGGGAGGGGTTGGTCCATTTTTGGCTTTGTAGGCATCAGGGTTTTAAATCTGACGGAGTGACGTGACTGAACTTAGGAAGATTGAAGACGAGCCGTGCTGCTGCTTTCTGGATGAGTGGCAGGGGCTTGATGGCCACATAGGAAGGGTGAGCACCAAGACTTCTTGCATCTTCAGACGGAACAATCAGAGAGTTCTCAAGTTAGATGACAAGATGATGATGAGGACCTGTGGTTCCAGGCAAGAGTAGCAGCTCAGTCTTGCTAAAATTGAGCTTCAGGTGAGCTTCTTTATAAACAATGAACTTCCTGCTAAAGCCTGAGTGGACTGATAAATCAATACTGCCTATTATTACATTCTTGAGCTCTTTTCTCTTTTTTTTCAAGTGATTAGGGCAGCATCAGTGTTCTACTGGACTCACATGTGCATTTCATGGTATGATGATGCACACCTCTCATTTCCTGAACGCTAGTGAATTGATTATAGAAAATATGTATTATTTCAATTTCATTTTCTAGTGTAGGGAGTTTAGGAAAAACAGAAAAATACTTATTTGACAACATGCATTTTTCAATTTTGCATTGTTGTGCATTGTCAAAATTATATTTCATTATTTGAAGCTATTTATATCATTTATTTATAGCTACTTTTACTGAATGTACTAAACAAAATCTTTAAGCCATTGTGGTTTATTATGATCAATTGTCATTCAGCTTTTCAGAGCTAATATATTATGATCACCATGACACCATGCATGCAACAATTATCAATGCATGTAAACATTTTTATTTAACAATAAACTTAATCATGCATGTGTACAGGTACCAACGTTAGGTCACCAGTGGTGGGAAACTCAATCAGTGATGAATAAAAGGTGAGGTGAAAACTCACAAAACATGGAAGATATGACTGTACAGCTTTTATGTGGGCCCCCTGACACATTTATCAAAAATTGCCAAGTTTAGGAGATAGGCAGCAGTCCTGCTCAGGGGATTTTGTGAATTTCAGAACTTGATTCTTAGATTAAATATTCAATAAAGCCTATTAACATAAGAATTACATGAAGAAAACTGACAATCAGCAAAAATGAGGAACAGTGCAAATTAAGTAAAGGTTTTTATATGTTATAGCAAGATTTGAAACATTTCAAATGCATTCAAAATGTACTCTGAATATGTTACTTCTTATGAAATGTAATGAAAGAAATAGGAAATTGTACTGCCTATGTGATATATTGTTGTTGTAAGAATAGAACCTTGTCTCTTGGGGTCTCAACTGTCTACGCATTGGCTCTATCAGCAGGAGACAGAGATTGAAATTCAATCCCCAGCCATCTGTGGTTAGGAGTGGCCGGCAGCCCAGTGGTAGGAGAGGTGAGCCAACGGTTCAAATCCTCGGACTGATTGGACTTAACCCCCGCTATCTCACCACAACAGTGTCCCCATTATGCTGCCCCCAGCCTGGATGCAGTTAGGCAAAAATGATAAATTTCCCTTGTAGGATCAATAACAGTGTAGGATGTTCCTCCCTCTCCCCATCACTCAGTGTGATGCCAGACAATGTGGGTGTCTATTAGCTGATGTAACAGTCTGGCAGTTCTCCTACAAGTGTGTTAAGCTGTCCAGTGATGGCGCTTCACATCTCAGAGGATGTGTTAACCTTCAGCCACCAAGCTTGGTAGCATTGTGTGATAGGAGGGGACCTAGTGGGTGGAATTACTATATAGGTGCACTTTGTAGTTCTACAATTACAGACTGTAGTCCATCTGTTTCTCTGCATACTTTGTTAGCCCCTGTTCTTCAGTGGTCAGGACCCCCATGGACCCTCACAGAGCAGATTATTTGGGTGGGGGATCATTCTCAGCACTGCAGTGGTCGTGGTGCGTTAGTGTGTGTTGTGCTGGTCTGAGTGGAGCAGACACAGCAGTGCTGCTGGAGTTTTTAAACACCGTGTCCACTCACTGTCCACTCTGTTATACACTCCTACCATATCAGTCCACCTTGTAGATGTAAAGTCAGAGACGATAGCTCATCTGCTGCTGCACAGTTTGTGTTGGTCATCCTCTAGTCCTTCATCAGTGGTCACAGGACGCTGCCCACAGGAGGCTGTTGGCTGGATATTTTCGGTTGGTGGACTATCCTCAGTCCAGCAGTGACACTGAGGTGTTTAAAAACTCCAGCAGCACTGCTGTGTCTGATCCACTCAGACCAGCACAACACACACTAACACACCACCACCACATCAGTGTTACTGCAGTGCTGAGAATGATCCACCACCCAAATAGTACCTGCTCTGTGAGGGTCCATGGGGGTCCTGACCACTGAAAAACAGGGTAAAAGGGGGCTAACAAAGTATGCAGAGAAACAGATGGACTACAGTCTGTAACTGTAGAACTACAAAGTGCACCTATATAGTAAGTGGAGCTGATAAAATGGACAATGAGTGTAGAAACAAGGACATACTGTTATGCCTGATCGGTGTACACTCTCAGAAATAAAGGTAGCAAACTGCCACTGGGGCAGTACCCCTCTTGTTACTGGAGTGGTACCCTCAAGGGTCCATCTCAGTACCTTTAGTCAAGGAACATAACTGAACCATAATCCACTGAAATGATATGTTCTAAGCTGTACTGACTCCACACACCCCGTCTCGTCTCCAGGCTTTTATTTTACTGTTCTGTTTTAAAACATTCGGTTATGAAAAGGTACAAATAAGAACTTTTCACCTGGAAAAACTTATTTAAGGAGCACAACTTGACATTAAAACCACTGTTGTACCTTTGAGGGCACACTTACATTGTTTGTACCTTAATGAACAAAAAATGTACCTGCACAGAGCCTTTATTTCTAACAGTGTACAATAAAAACAATGCTGTTGAATTATTCCTTACAAGATTCTCAATAGACCACTTTAACTACTGACTGCTGCTGAAGGCCAACTCAAAACTGCTTGTGTTAATTTAACACTGCTGGCTGTTTTAAAACAAACCCCAAAAAAAAACAAAGGAAACTGCAAGGTTTGGATCTGACAGCTGTAATATGCCATATGTAAAACAAATCTTATATAGTACAGCATTGGTTCAGCATTCTCTTCTCTTTACACCCACCATGCATAAATGGATTCCACTGAGTCTTGTATTTTCAGGAGGAGTCAGAAGCTGTTTGTGCTGCTTTGGGTTTTGTGTTGGCTGGGAAGAGATCCAGAGCCAAGCTGTTTTCAAGGCTCACTGCGATGAACATAGAAAGAATGAATCTTAAATCTCGTTGCAGTTTCAAGGTTGGTGATGCTCAAGAACTCTATCAGTTAAGAATATATTACTTGAGTGTTATTGGCAGGCTGGACATAAACAACTCTCTCTCTCTCTCTCTCTCTCTCTCTCTCTCTCCTCCTCCTCTTTCTCTCTGTGCCACCTATTTAAAAAGTGTGCACTCCACTGAGTAATGAGAAGAGGCACATAAATAGCGTCTTCACGTTCCCAAACAGAGACAGTGTAATTACTAGCCTTGACAAAGCTGTCATTGAGAGGCAACAGAACGGACTGAGTGGCTTTGCATTTACAATTTATCTTCCATCAAATTAGCTCGATGCCATGTCCTCCATGACTAATCCCATAAAATGAGGCCGACTTGCAGTGTGTGCGCGCTTCCCCTCAACGTGTGCAATCAGATTGTTAGCATAAGACCCACCAGTTCAATAGCCTTGGTTTTGCTCAACTGCAGAGCTGAACAGCAGCGAGAGTTTGATAAATCTCTTCATTTTTGGCGTGACTAAAGTGTAGCTGAAGGAAACCCATAATCATAAAAACAGGGTGAATCAGACTCTGGTGCAAACATTGATGACTTGCCAAGAAACTGGAGCAGGGATATTAGTTCCAAACAAGCCAAAGGCAAGATGAGTAGGTAATTATAATCATGTTATCATGTGACGTAGAGCAGACAGAACAGAGGAAGATATCCATGTGAAGCATGTGTAGCAGCTGGACTATTCACAAGAAATGAAATTTCTTGAATTTTAATCTACAGGCTACATGATCTTTATAACGTGATTTTGCTTCCTTTTACTCCAAATCCTGATTTGGCACAGGGTTATATTTTGCTAAAATAACAGAGGAAAACCTCCTGCATCAGAATTTCAAATGTAGAGCTGATGGGAGTGCAGCTGAAGCCAAAGGGAGACAGTCTGCTGATTCTTTCAACATCATCTTCTTATCATTTGAAATGTTTTAGTCTAAGATAATCTTGCATGTGCAACACGAAGGGTGACGTTTCCACTGGGTTTTAGACTTAATCGCAGTATTGTTACTGATGCAGTGCTGGTGTTATGAATAATTTTGTGTACAGTTAACTACAGCACTTCGCTTTTTATAGATGTTGTTTGCTGCCATCCATGAATGATGCTTTAGTATTTAAGGCCCAGCTCAGTATTTTTCCTCCTTACTTAAAATGTGATATTAACAGGAAGTATGTTATTATGTCCATATTTCTGCTTCAGTCCAACATGTATTGAGCACTGCAGAGTGTTTCCTGCCTTCCACCTAATGAGAGCTGGGATAGGTTCCAGCACCCCCCCCCAGGACAGGAGGATAAGCGGCAAGGATAATGGCTGTGTCCCAAAGCCTAGGCTGCAGCCAAGGTAGTGCGGGTCATCAGTAGGACTGTCCTATGAACACTCCTCCTTAGTAGACTATTGGTCACACAAAACACGAAACAGTCCTAACGAGACTGCGTGATGATGTCACTAGAAAGGTCCTGCCTCTTGCAATTGCGGCGCGAAACGTGAGAGAGGTGGTGAGAGAAAATGGAGCTTCTTGCGTTATGTTTGTTGCTATGGTAGCGAATACACCAACAGGCTTATGTAGCTCGATAAACTACATATATACAAATACTTCTGATTAAAATATGACATATGGATAAATACTTTAATTAATCAATCATTTTACACGTTCTAAGATCTAAACCGCTTATCCTTCTGGGTCGCGGTGGGGTGCTGGAGCCTATCCCAGCTGTCATTGGGCAGAAGGCAGGACACACCCTGGACAGGTCGCCAGTCCATCGCAGGGCAGACAGTCAGACATACACACTCACTCCTAGGGGCAATTTAACATGTCCAGTCAGCCTGACTGCATGTTTTTGGACTGTGAGAGGAAACCGGAGTACCCGGAGGAAACCCACGCAGACACGGGGAGAACATGCAAACTCCACACAGAAACGACCCTGGTCACCCGGCTGGGAATCGAACCCAGGGCATTCTTGCTGTGAGGCGACAGCGCTACCCACTGCACCACCGTGCCGCCCACTTTCTCAGATCATGAAGATTGATTCAAGGATGTGAACTACTTACATTTTAAAACCAGCTCTGTCTCCAACGGCTGCGTTTTCTGCCATTTTCATGATTTTTTTTTTCCTTGCATCATCCATGCACAGAGAACTGTGGGTAACTGAAGGCCTGGAAGGACACATCATTTGTGTTCCCGAAATCACTCTGAACACAGGCTGCATTTCTAGGCTGTATACGAAGTGTCCTTCACTTTGGTACGGCCTTCTATGACGTAGCGGACGAGAAATGCAGCCTACTTCGTCTGCAGCCTAGGCTTTCGAACGCAGCTAATGTGTGTGTGTGTGTGTTTATACTGTCCCCTAACCACCTTTTATGAATTACACTTTATTTGGTGTGATTAGACATCACAGATATAACTAACTGACTATATATTATAACTGACTGACTGACTACACAATATAAGAAATCATATATTGCGTTTTCAAGAACTGTGAAATGACTCTCCCACACTTCACACGCTTCGGATCGCTCTACTTGACATGATGTTTTAGCTACTAGGAGATAGCACTTGTTTACAAATGCTCAGTCTTTGGCTGCAAGAGGGAGAATGGTTACTCTACATTTTGGAGATACAAATTTACTGTTAACAATACGAGGCTGAAGTTGGTTTCCTATTCATCAAATTCTTGTTCAGATTTTCCCTTTCCACCTTAAATGGCTGAACGGTTAATTCAGGCCAAGAACGTAACTGCTGCACCATTTAAGGTGGAATAGAAAAATTCGAACAACAAGCTGATGAGTAAGAAGCTGACTTCAGCTTTGTGTTAGCCTTGCAGTTAAAATTCAAAACTTTTGATAAGCTGGCTAGCAGACAGAAATCTGACTGTAAACAGTACCACTGAGAAGCTGCTACAAGGCTGTGATTTTCAGGTTCAGGGCCAGGTTTTTGTTCAAAATCTCCCTTTTCAGTTTCATAAAAGAAAGGCCACATTGATGCAATTCAACTCCAGCCTGCGCCATACTGACTGACTGGGCAGTTATGTTTGACACAAAGGCTGTCAATCAATCCACAAGGATCCACGGCAGCACAGCAGAATGGTAAAAGGTGACAGAGAAAAAGAAAAATACAACACACCACTTTTAATGTCATTTTTGGGGAAAAAAATTACAAGTTGACTGAAATTTACAAAACTGCTTGTGGACACGTTAATTTTTCCACGGATTTAAAAAAAGGGCCCTTAATGCATGCAGTGTTCATGGTCAATTTTTCAAAGGTTTGTATTGGGGTGCTGCAGGGTTTACATACTAGGCTCTATATACTTTGTTTGGTGAATTTACTGAAAACAGTTGATTGGATATTTATGCTGATAAAGTAGGGGCTTATTCATACGGCTCACCTGAGACACTAGTTCTGGAAATTCAGACAAATGTTGAGAATTTAACAAAGTAATAAACCCTGTTAATTACTAAACAAGGTTGCAGTTTGTTACTTATTACTGTATAGACAATATATAGAATACTAAAGATAAAAAATAATAACAAAAATATTAACTCTATCCTTCACATAAACTCTATTCACAACAATTAATAATATAAACATTATAAATAACAAAGCAAAAAACATGGAGTATAAATTATGTTGCAAATGGGATTAATGATGAGTTAAGAATATAAACATTATAAAAAGAAAAGCAAGAATCTTTATATTTTAACTATAGGGTTATTTTACATGTATTGAACATAGAGTATTGCGCATGGAGTATTGATTATTTTGCGCATGTATATGGTGATGAATTTACAGTTTCTGTACTGTAGATATGTGAGGTCTAATGGGGGGGTGGGGGGTTGATCAAAATGCCTGAAGTGCCTTGAGCTGAATAACATGCCACATGCTACAGTTTCAGTTTGTGAATAAAATCATTATAATTCTTGACGTTACTGTATATTATTCGATGACAAAAGTACTCTCTGCATATAGCCCCTGAGTACAATCTAAACTACATGCTGTAGAAAAGCATGTAGAGGAGCTTATGAAACGTCCCAGTTCAATTTGTTTTCTTTTTTGTGAATCAGACACTGAGAGTGGACAGAAAATTGACCACATGACTCATTGTATATGATGACTGAATAATACTACCTCTGCCTTGAAACCTCTGAATTGTAGACCAATGAGTGCTCTCAGGTTTGGCATTGCAGCCTCTTCCATGTTCATCACTGTAAGCTGTGCTTGAAAGCAGGCTGGCTATCCTTGGCTATATGAGAGGAAAGCAAAGTAGCTGCATTTTCTTTTCTAAGGTCCTTTGCAGAAATTACCCTGATACATTGTGTCCCTCTTATCGGTCAGACATGATTATTCTAGTCGTGGTCGAGCTTGGCTTCTTCTGGAAATTTCTTTTTCTTCCACAGAACTTGGTAGAAAAGGTTTGTGTTATAATGTGTCATGATGCTTAAACTACAGTGCAGCAAAATCCCAGTATGTGGTCCCAGTTTAGATTTATTCTAGAGCCCAGCTCACTGAAGGCTGTAAATGTTTTATTTGACTTTATGCATTGGTTTGTATGCTTCTGCACATTTTGTACTGAATGTTTATAGGTTTTTATTTCTTTTCTTTCAAGGCCCACCATATAAGAGGCAACACAGTCAAACATAATTATAAGCTTGAATTTGCAATTAAAATCAAATGACATATGCATTCTACCAACATATTGTTTAGCTAATTTTCTCCATTAGTCTGTGAATTTTGATGCAGCTTATGCTGTCGCTTTGTATCTCCATTAGCCTTGAACCATTTAAAAGGATGGCATATATTCATGAAACACTGAATTAGGGGCATTCACTCATTAAAACTGTCTCGAATTAAATAAAAAATTGCATATGGACAATGGTTACTATTCCGAGAGTGGCTTACATGGAGAGAAAGTCCTTTATTTTCAGTTGCCACACTGAATAAACTTACCTGAATGCATTGTGTCCTAATATTTACTATGCAAGTACATATTTACCTGTAAGGCAAAGCGCAATAGCTTTCATTATAAAACAGGTTAAGGTCAACTCAATGCTGCAACATCATCTTATATTTCCTAATATAATAGTACATTACCTCTAAACATTATGTAACAGGTTGAGGGTTGAGGTCTTTTAAGGTGTTTTTAAAGCTTACTGTGTTTTTAAAGCTGTTTAAAGGTGTTTTAAAGCTTGTTGAAGACTCGCTAAACCCAACCCAATGCTGTGTAACCATCACTATATTTACCAATGTGCATGTGCATTACCTCTAAACATTATATAACAGGTTGAGGGTTGAGGTCACTGACTTTTAAGGTGTTTTTAAGGGTTGCTGAAAATGCACTAAACCCAACCCAAAACAGTGCAAACATCTGACCATTTACTAATATGCAAATACACAACCTCTAAATGATACATTGTAAATAGCTTTTATCATATAAAATGTTCAGGTCATTAAAAAAACAAAATGATCTTCAGTAGAATTAATAAGGTGTTTTTAAAACCTGTTGTGTTGTTGGTTTAAAGCTCACTGTGTTTTTAAAGCTGTTTAAAAGCTTGTTGGAGACTCAATAAACCTAACAAAATGCTGTGAAAACATTTTAACATTTACTAATATGCAAGTACACAACCTCTAAATGATGAAGTGTTAATAGCTTTTATCATAAAAGATGTTCAAGTCATTAAAAACACCATGATGATAGTCTTTAGTAGAATTAATAAGGCATTTTTATAACTGTTTTTCTGTGTTTTTTAAAGTTCACTGTGTTTTTAACCCTTAGAAACCTAAAATTTCTCGTTTTGGTAATTTTTGGGTTAAAATTGCAATTATAAAGTATTTACATGTGACAGTCACACATGTTGTTATTTTCAGGAGACCCTGCGCTACTCAGATATGCCATTGTTTGACATGTAAATGCTAACAGATATCTTTATAAATTTGGGTCATTTTTAATCAAATATTTTTGTAGTGCCTGTAAAATTTTGTATTTTTTTAAATTATAGAGATCTTGAAAACAAGTGCAGTTGTAGTTATCTTTTCAGAAACTATTAATCTGGAGTGTCTGTGAGCCGAAGGTGCAATACTTTTGATGGTGATTCATTCTATTTGTTATTGGTAAAAATAAGCAATTAGCAGAAGATGGACATGTTTTATATTGATTTTCTGTCCTCTTGGATTCATGCTGAGTGATAAAACTCTGATACACAGCAAGACAGGCTTTATTTTTAATTACAAATTGAGTTGCATATTTAATATCAGATATTTCAATTCAAAATCAGTGTAAACTGAAAAGCTCTTTGTTTATAATATGAAGGCTAAAAGTAGAGATGTAATATAACAATATCAAGTGGGTTTTGGGTGATTTTGGAGCTGGACTGCTGGCTGATGGATGGTCTCAGGTGGATGAAGTCACTCTGGATGGTGAGGTCAGAGTCTGATGAGTGATCTGATGTATGAATCATGTCGCTGTTTTAACCCTTTGTTGGAATATGACGGCCAAACAGCAGAGCAATAATATCAGGATTTTAGGTGATTTTCTGAGCTGAATTACTCACTGATGCTGACATCAGCTTGATGACATCATGCTTGCTAGTTAGGGGTGGGTCTGCTGTATGTCCTGATATGTGGATAATGTTTGTACCTTAAACCGTTCTGAAGTTATGAAGGCTAGAAGTGACCTACCGTTCCTCTGGGTCCTAAGGGTTAAAGTTGTTCAAAGGTGTTTTAAAGCTTGTTGAAGACTCACTAAACCCAACCCAATGCTGTGAAAACTTCACTATGTTTGCCAGTGTGCATGTACATTACCTCTAAATATTACATAGCAGGTTAAGATAATTTAATGTGAATGTCAAAAATCATTAGCAGAATGTAGAATTTCCCTTTTCTCAAAGATCTTTTACATCAACGTCAAAACATTGCATAAAACGTTGAGGGTTGAGGTCATTGAACATGTTTTTAAAGCTTGCTGAACACTCACTGAACCCAATGCTGTGAAAACATCTTAACATTTACTAATATGCAAATACACAACCTCTAAATAAAACTCTGAAGTATAAATATGTTTTATCATATAAGATGTTCAGGTCAATGAAAAAACATATTGATAATCTTTAGTATAATTAATAAGGTTTGTTTTAAAACCTGTTGTGTTTTTGGTGTGTTTATTTAAAGCTCAGTGTGTTCTTAAAGCTGTTCAAAGGTTTTTTAAAGCTTGTTGGAGCCTCGCTAAACCTAACCCAATGCTTTGAAAACATAGCTATATTTACCAATATGCATGTACATTACATCTAAACGTTATATAACAGGTTGAGGGTTGAGGTCGTTGACTTTTAAGGTGTTTTTAAAGCTTGCTGAATACTCACTGAACCCAACCCAATGCTGTGCAAACATCTTTCCATTTACTAATATGCAAATACACAACCTCTAAAAGATAAAGTGTAAATATGTTTTATCATGTAAGATGTTCAGGTCATGGAAAAAAAAACATATTGATAATCTTTAGTATAATTAATAAGGTTTGTTTTAAAACCTGTTGTGTTTTTGGTGTGTTTATTTAAAGCTCAGTGTGTTTTTAAAGCTGTTCAAAGGTTTTTTACAGCTTGTTGGAGACTCGCTAAACCTAACCCAATGCTGTGAAAACATAGCTATATTTACCAACGTGCATTTACACATCTAAGTATCATATAACACATTGAGATCATTTAATACAAATGTCAATGATCATTAGCAGAATGAAGAATATTTCTTTTCTCAAAGACATTTTTAAAGCTCATTGAACCCAACTTACTTTGAAAATGTCTTAATTTTCATTAATATCGGAGTACATGACCTTTAAGTTGTGTAAAAGTGTAAACAGCTCTCATTATAAAAGAAGTAAAAGGTCAAAATGTTTAGTAGAGTGAACAATTTCTTTCTTTCAAAGATGTCTTTAAAGCTTGTTGAAGAGTCACTGAACCCAACCCAGTGCTGTGAAAACATCTTAAAATGTACTGATATCCTACATGACCTCGAAATTGTGTAAAAGTGTAAATAGCTCTCATAATATAAGAGATTAAGGTCATTTAATGCAAAAAAATAAAGAAATAATCTTTGGATAGAATAAAAATTGTCCTCCTTTTTCAAAGGTGTTTTTAAAGCTCGCTGAAGATTTTGCAATAGACCCAACTCTTTTTTATCGTGTACCTTGCCGGGAGTGTGGAGTGGCAGGCGTCGTTCTTCCACAGGCATGTCTGGAGGAATGCTAATGAAGTGGTGAGCCGGCTGTCATGGCAGCACATGGAGATGAAATGAGGCCGAGCCTTAAAGGGGTGTGCTGAATCTCGCCTTCTTCATTCGCGGGCTCGTTTCAGCCCAAAGCTGCAGCTGCTGCCTTACCTCTCACGCTTCCTCCTGCACTGGGACTTCCTTCATAATGCATGCTGCCTCGGAGGACAGCAGCTTCTGAACCACTTCAGCCTGACTTTCCACTCATTGTCATTCAGCCTTTGCTTTGTCTCGCGAAGAATATGCTGGAGATCTACGTCTCCATGCACGCGCAAGCTTGTGTGTATGCACATGTCTACATGCGTGTGGGATATGTAGCACCAAAGTGAGAGAGAAATGGGCGAGAGACAGAGAAAGTGACAAAGAGACAACGTGCGAGTGAAAGATGTGGTCCGACCGGAGCATGTCAACAAACAAAGCCGAGATTCGGATTTGGTACAGAGCGAGCCGACTCATTCCAACGTCTCACTTCAATGTTTAATACCCAGTGTACTGTGAGCAACTTACAGGCAAGACTTACTCGGACTAGTTTTTAAAGTGTAGTCCTTATTATTTCAGCACTGCAGAAGTCCATGGGGGGTAAAAGCATTAAAGTCAACCTGGTATCAACACGGATAGTCTGCTAAAGTGTGATTTATTACAGAAAACATATCTCATTATCTGTGTTCAAATTACAGCTCTGCCATTACTGACTGTGCACCCATCGAGAAAAGTCTATCTGCGCCGCACTCTTAGACCTGACCTCTCAGCTCCAGGTATAATTTCATACAGAGGTTGAGAGACTACACGGATAGTAGGGATGTAACGTATCAGCATATCATGCACTGAAAATTATTGCCAGGGTTTCATAATATTAAATTATATTTTTTACTGTAAAATGCAGTAGCCATAATTTTATTATGATATCAACTGATTTTATGATACTTTCGGTAATCACACAGCAAAATACTGTTTGATGTTCACCTGTAGAGCACAGCATTGTGGGAATTGACAACAACCAAGAGTTAAAAAGCATAAACATTTTAATAAAGAAATTGTGGGTGTTTTTGTTGTGATAATTCAGGTGTTGGTGTTTTAAAGAATTTTAAAGTTTGTATGTATGTGTGCATTTATTTATTTATTTATTTTTGTTTGTTTGTTTAGTTTGTTATTTTTTAAAAATTTGTTCAAGTTATTTTATTTGAGGTGTGTCTGTCTATCTGTCTGTCCGCGCTGCGTTGGACCGGCGACCTGTCCAGGGTGAGTCCTGCCTTCCGCCCAATGACAGCTGTTTATGCCAGATAGGTTTTGGTCCTGTTTGTGCAGATTTAAAGATAAAATGTCTACACAGTGTCTATTTACTTTTGAAGGGGCAAATTTGAGATACATTTTGAGTAAATATATTTAATGATATTGGGTTTTTATTGTAACAAATGTACAGGTTTACAGGTATAGTTAAAAGTCAATTTTTCATATGGAAATTTACAGTAAATTACTGCTACTGAGTTGCATTACTTTTACAGTTATTGTGTAAAAATACAGGAGATTACTGTATTTTAATTGCAGCTCATTACTGTAATTGTAGAATGCAGAATGCAGCTACATCACTGTAATCTTGTGATGTACCAGAACCCCGCCCCCATTCCCAGAGTGCACCACAATTTCTCTTAGAAAACCATTTCCCTCATATTGTCTTGGGAGCAATGCTGCTGGATGAAGGCTTATTATTCAGTAACTACATGGACTATAAAGCAACCTAGCTGAGCCATTGTTAGGTTATATAAGCGTGTCATAAAATGTTGGGCTCTGGCCATTTACAGGGTTGAGTTGCTTGCAATTAGTGCATTACTTTGTGCTTAACATGTTGTTAGCTCATAGTATTAGCCATGGCTGGCACATTAGCTCAAGGCTGGGGCTCATCTTCACAATCAACCTTCTCTATCAGTCAGTGGGACGAAAACAGTGAGAAGAAAACAGTGCTTGTTAAGCTGAGATGGCATTTTCAGCTTGTTAAGCTGAGATGGCATATAACCATATTTATAATGCCTTATGAATACATTATAACATGTTATAAATGTGTTTATAGATGCTTACAAAGGTGACATTCATAGAAAGTGTTACCGTGGAAACACTAATCAGGATACTACACAATGGCTTGTAGTTTCTTAAGGCACATGCCACTAGAGGTGTTTGTATGAGGAAGTTGAAAGTGCAGGTCTGAAATGTCTGAAGTTGCAGCACTGAAACTTTAAACCATTCTATAATATGACTGATATTGATGTAAAACTGATTTTCACAAAAAAAGTGGGTACTCAGTATATTCATGGTCAATATCACAAACCAATGTAGCCAAAAAAATATGGTAACACTTTCTATGAATGTCACCTTTGTAAGTATCTTTAAACACATTCATAACATGTTATAATGCATTCATAAGGCATTACAAACATGGCTATAAATATTTATAAAAATGCATTACACATTATAGCCATGCTTATTATGCATTATGAATTGTTAACATAATACATTATAAGTACTGATCATAACAAATTATAAGAGCTCATAAGTTGTATTTGTCCGCTCTAAGTAAAGTGAAGCGTACTGTACTAAAGCCTCCTCCAGTGTTAAGAGTGAGGCTTCAAGTTGAAGTATTTACTGAAGGATTTACTGAAACACTAAAACATTCACAATAAAGCACATTACAGGCTTCAAATGTCAGAGTTTAAACTAGAGCTGCCATCAGTGTTTTACCCAATGTGGAAAAGTCAATGTACACCACCGTTAGCTTGGTATTTGTCTTAATTTACGCTCTCCAAGCTGGGACTGACTTCATTGGCACTGACAGTATAACATGTTATCAACACTACTTATAATGCATTATATTAACAATTCATAATGTATAATAAACATGGCTATAAGGTGTAATTTGTTTTTATACATGTTTATAATCATGTTTATAATGCCATATGAATGCATTATAACATGTTATAAATGTGTTTATAGATACTTACAAACGTGACATTCATAGAAAGTGTTACCAAAAATACTTCAGTGAGTTTTATTTCATGCATTTCTCTTCAAGCTTCCATCAACCCTGAAACTAACCTTACTTTATTACAGGAAGTCTGAACCTACTGAACTTACAGCTTCACCTTTATAAACTCTGCTTGTGCATCAACTTCAAAAAGTAATTGTGCAAGTTATGAAACTGATACATGCAGGCATACTGAGTAGATTATTTGAAAATAAAACCAAGACCTGTTTTCACAAAAGCCTGCACCTGCAATGCCTGAGCAAACTTGTTGATACTGCCAGCAAATGTAACCTCATTAAACTAGTTCAAATTCTGTGACTGCACTTCATAAATGCTCTGTTCAGCCTGGCATCAACACTGAAACCTGATTGATTGCAGAAGGTCTGCTAAAATGTGATTTATTAAAGAAAGTACACCTCATTAACTGAGTTATGAAAATGATTCATGCAAGCATTTGGAAGAGATGGGACCTTTAAAGATGGCTACCAGTGCTTTTTTATCTTCTGTATTTTATAGAAATGCATCTAAGATATTCTGTATTTTCTGAAAAGTAAAAAAAATCACACATTTTAATTCATACTTTATTATGTTGTATGAAAATACACTTCAATAAACATACTGAAGCATACTTAAACAAAAGTATATTTAATTGCCATACATTTCAGTGTATTATTTAGAAGTATATTTTAAAGCAATTACTTTTAAAGTCTGCTTTAGTTCCATTTAAGTTGCAATCTAATTCAAACTGTTAGCAATTAAAATGACTTCATTGCAAAGTAAGTTGTTTCAAGATTTTTTTTTAACATTACTTAACCCCTTACCAAGCCATGGGCCCACCAGCAGGCCCAAAGTTTTCTTACACACCTCTATTACCTAAGAAAAAAAGCTCCCTTTGGTTAATAATTAATAAGCTTTAGTATGTAATAAGCCTGGAATGTTATGTGGTTAAATATAATTACAGTGTATGTAAGTTGTGATAATATACTTATGTTTTATAAAATAATGATAGATTGAAATATTGTTTTTTTAAATGCTTTTAACTGCATTTTATTTACAGCATAACTCAATAAGTAGCGCTGATGTGTGTCAGTATAACAGTTATATCTACGAATTATACATTTAAATGCATTCAAAAGCATAACTACATTCATTTATAATATATATTCAATCATTAATAATTACACTTTAAATACAACTAAGTTGTCAAAGTTCCAAGCTAATATATTTAGTATGTGGTGAAGTATGTATGAAGTGTAAACAATAAAAGTATGTACTTTTCATAATAAACCTGCTTTTGAGTCAAGCTGGATCAGGTAGGATGTTCCTTACCGGATGCAACCCAACGCAACCATGTCAAGCAAGTTCACATTCTGCACTTTTGCCTAATGCATTCTCTCTTACTGCCCTCTATTGATGCATAAGCGCATGTGTGTTTGACTCCTGCATGCCTGGGCCGCCAGCTGTGCAGCTTGGCGTATGAAATGTAAGCCCTCACATATGAAAACTCATAAGGTTGTGCAAATGAGCTACCTGGTGAGTGGCAACGCACGCAGCATCCTGGTCTTGAAGAAACCTCATTAATTGTGTTCCTCACCAAGCGCGTAATGAGTGAGCGGCTTGGTTATTGTGTGCATGCGCCTCCTTTCTGGACCTTCACTTTGTGTCGGTTCATTAAAATGAACTTCATTAGATGTAGATGCATTGACAGCCCGTGAGATGTGGTTGGCAACAATTAATTGGACATCACTGTTGGGTCTCCAAATCAAACTGAATTATTTGGCCAAGCCATCGGTTGCTTGGGAAGATGGTGTTTAATTATGCATGTGCTAACAGCTCACTTGTTTTCTCACCCATGTGTAAATTCAGCTCGACCACCGTCTCCAGCTCATGACTCTGCATTTAATACAGAGGCATTCGGCAGCAACATAGCAAGAAAACAAGAGCACGCACAACTCCCAGATGGACAAGAGTAGCCGGCATGGACATATTACTTCCTGGAGGTTTCATAAAGGTCATCCTCAATTGCACTGCACCAGTCCAGGAGAACAATTTGTGAAGTGTTACTGCTCTCTCTCTCTCTCTCTCTCCCTTCTCTCTTTCTCTCACATGTAGTGAAGGCAACATGCAGTTGAATTTGTTCTGCGGCTATAAATCCCAGACAGCCATTTCAATGCAGCTGCAGTTTAGTCCATTAGAAATTGGATCTTGAGGTCTAACCTTGGTGCTTTTGCAGTCTGCGTGCTTCCAAACATAATCGTGGACATATATTAGCTTAAATCTCTCGTTGTCTGCTTATAAATTCTTCTTTCCTAGTTCTAAATTCAATTAAGCCCGCTTTAATGTCGCTTATTATCCGTTTTCCCCAGAACACCTCTTGCTAACAAACAGAAGACAAGACCATTCTTGTTTAAACATCTACAGAGACCCCCTAGATGAAAAAGGACGCTGGGAGACACTGAGGATCATTTGGCACAGTTCCATCTTCGCTGAAAAGAAATTGCATTACTAAAAAAGAATTGCAATCCTCCAGCTCAGATGAGAGGAGATGGCCTCTTTAATAAGAGGAGCAGCGAGGCAATTATCTCTGATTCTGCACAGTAACAGGCACAGCCGGCCCACCAGGCCGGGCGAGCAGAGCTGGACACACGCTGAAAGCGCAGCAGCCTACAGCGCCAACGCTACTGTAATCCTGCTCTCCTGCTAGAGTGGTACTCAGCCCACACACGGCTTCACTTTTCTTCTGTTCTTCTCACTAATCACTGAATTACGACAATTCTGCTCCGTTTCCTGATGTCCCGCACTCAGAACGGATACGGAGATTGTCCCCATCTAACGAATTGTGCGCTTCAAGGGGCCATGTCATGGAAAAGTGAAGTTTCTTTGCGGTTTTTAACATAAAAGAGCTTTACATAGCTTTTGTTTTGTTTATTTTGTTTTGTACCCAGTTTTGGGTAATTCCACTTGCTAGCTAGATCTCCCACTCACAGTGCTACCAAGCTGGGAGGATGAAGGCTAGTACATGTTGCCCCTGAGAGACGAGAAGCTCCACTATATCTTCTCAAACTGAAGAACGCAATAGCTGCGTTCCAAAGCCTAGACTAGCCGAGGTAGGCTGCATTTCTCAGCCGCTATGTCATAGAAGGCCGTTCCAAAGTGAAGAACCCTTTGTATACAGCCTAGAAATGCAGCGTTCTGGGTGATTTAAAGGATGCATCAGATGTATCCTTCCCGGCCTTCGGTTACCCACAGTTCTCTGCACATGAACAACGTGAAGGAGAAAAAAAAAAACAGCACAACGAAAATAGCGAAAAACAAAGCCCTTGAAGCAGAGCTTGTTTTAAAATGTAAATTGTTCTTGTCCTTGAATTCGTCTTCATTACCTTATAAAGTGTAAAATCACTAATTAATGAAGGTATTTGTCCATAGATCGTCTTTTATTTAAAAGTATTTGTATATATAGTTTATCACACTACATTAGAACATCTCCTCCATTTCTGTGAAGAAATGAAAAAGCAACAAACTCAATGCAACAGGCTCCATTTTCTCTCACCAGTTCCCTCACGGGTTTTGCGCCGCTCTGGTGACGTCAGCACAGCCTCATTAGTGCTGTTCCATTTGTGTGACCAATAGGCTACTAAGGAGGAGTCTTCACAGGACACTCCTACGGAGGACCCACACTACCTTGGCTGCAGCCTCGGCTTTGGAGAGCAGCTACAGTGATTGGACAGCTCAATATGCCTGGAGGAGAATGCAAACTGCCAGGTCTTGTTAAGTCTATATGGTCCACATACAGAAACTAAACCTGTTTTCATTGAACACATTTGCATGTGACCACCCATTCAGCCTATAGCAGTTTAACCCCTTAAAATCCCAGGCTTATTACATACTAATGCTAACTCGTCAGTGACTACAGGGATTTCAGTGCAAACTGGCCGAGTTATTCTTAGGCTATAGTGTGTGGACCCACCGGCAGGCCCGGGCCTTTTAAGGGGTTAATCCCACCAATTCCCATTGAAGTAATGCAGAGTGTTGTTCCTGCAGACAGTCTGTAATGAGACACTCTTAACCGAGTGGAATATGTGGGAAAAAGATTAAACGTTGTGCTGTTCCTGGCTGCCAGGAAGCAAACAGATTATTGCAGCTTTCCAAGGGATCCAAAAGGAGTGAATGAAGTTTATTATATCCTATTTCCTTCAGGTTTCTTAACAGCTTTTTCCACCTTGAATGCTTTTTGAACAAGACACAAAACTGAACAGCCAGACAGAACTGAGAGGTCATTTACATATAAATATATCAGTCTTACAGGCACAGTAACAAAAAAATATTTCATTCTAAGGGATAAAAAGTGGCTGGAAAATTGTCTTGTAACCACACAAATGATGTATGTGGATTTCAAGGGGAAAGAAATTAAACACAAGAGATTTGTTCAGGTGCACATAAGCCTGCTTGACACATAAGCTCTTCATGACAGCAGACATAAACCAACATAAGCATGTATAAAGGCTGATTCCAACTGGTGTCAGCTGTCGTAGATGCTGCTCTTGTCAGTTTTGATGTGAACTTATGTCAAGTAACATACATTTTGGTTGACGTAAGGTTACGGTAGAAGACTTTCCAGGTTGAAATGACATAGCATGTTATGACAACTGACCTTGTAGCTCATGGTATTTCTGGTGCATCAGAGTGACATAATGCTTGTGATGTGACAGGTGCCAAGTGAGGCTAGTTGGAAAAATTGAACAAAGCCAAGCTCTTCAAAAGGACGCTCTGCGTCTCCTGGCAAGACTGACATGAAAAACAAGTGTATTACATTGAATGAGAAGAAGACTAGATCCAAATCTTGGCTTTACTGTATGGCTTACATACATTATTCTGTATGTAAGGAGTTTCAAGCCTTGATTACAAATGTCAGCTATTAAAGTTTTGTATTATTTTGATTGTGTCATTACATTGAAAGTTACACAGATTCCCAACAAAATCTAATGAATAACATCTACAACATTCTCATAATTTTGATTTCTTTCATTTTTTTGCTAAAGGAAGACATGCGTAACTGTGTCATTACAATGTCATAACATTGCTATAGAGACTCAACATTATAAACTGTAAAGACAGGTTCACTTTAGAGTCAGAGAAAATGTACAGACCTCTGTCAATGCAGTGGCATGGTTTTGCTGGAAATAGTCACAAAAATCTTATGAAATGCAGGAAATTTCATGTATCTGTCATTCCATTGCCCATGGCTGTGCCACATGTATTCATAAAAATCTTATAAACAGGAAAATAAAATTCACTTCACTTAAGGGCCAGAGAAAATATGCATAACACTATAAATGTACTGTCCTGTCAGTCAGTGTCGAGCTTTAAATATTCACTATATAAATCACGATAAATAATGTCATTTAGTAGTTTTCAAGTGGCAGGTATAAGAGACAAAACACGGCATTTTTCAAGTGCTCTCCTTTTTCAGTTTTCCATTAAGTCTCATCTGGCAAGCTGTCACATCATCAGCATTACTGTCATTTTGACATACCAGAAAGTCATTCACCACAACACAACCTTATGTTGAATCTGTGTCAACTTGACAACAAAATGAAGAAAATAGCCTTTGACAGCCGAGATCAGCTGGAATCAGCCTTTACGCACACTGATGCAGGTTTGTGTCAGCTGTCATAAAGAGCTCATATAAGTCTAATTTAGCACTAAAAATGCTGCCCTTAAAAGGGATTCAAATATTTTTTCTAAATTTCTGCATAATTAAATCATTAGGATGTAAAGTCATTCAGGGTGGCTTGGTGTCAGATGCTCTGTTCTAGAGAAACAGAGTCAGAATTGTTCACAGTGGTGGTGATAGGAACCAGACATCAGAATCTCTCTCATGGGAATTATTACACAAAATGGTTACAAATATACTGCCTGATGCCTGAAACATTGTTTTACTATATTTGTGAGATAAGACTTTGGCCTAAAATGTGTTTATTTAAGATCCATTCATAGTGGAGATATGCACAGTGTTGTAGTACCCAATGTTTCAGACTTATCTCTATTTTACCACTATCAACATTACATGCAGTATAAAAACTCAGAAAGCACATGTAGGTTCACTGGTCATTTTGGGTAGTAAATAAAGCAAATAAAATTTCTATATTGGCATTGCAGAAATTGCAACCTGATTCCTATCAGCACCCCTGTAAAGAATTTTGCTGTGGCAAGTTTCTCTAGAATAAAGCATTTCACTTCAATCCACTCTGAATGGCTTTGTTTACATCTCAGTGACTGAATTATGCAGAAATCTTGAAAAAAAATTCCCTTAAAGTAATACCAAGTGAAGTGGAGCTACCTATTAAGAAGTAAAAGGTTTTCAATCTTAAAAACTCCAGCATCTCAAATTTCTCAATCATAAAAACATGCAACTAAAAGAGAGTATGACAAAAGACTACTTAGTTTCGCCTGAATATGAGCATGATATGATAATTATACTGCCATATATACCATATTTGCAATGTGATGTACAACCCTGTTTCCAACTAAGTTGGGAGGTTGTGCAAAATGTGAATAAGTACAGAATGCAATGATATGCAAATCATTTAAGAAATATATTTGACTAAAAATAGTACATTTTTGTACTATTGTGTTGTTTTTAAATATATATATATATATATATATATATTCCCATTTTGAATTTGATGCCAGCAACGCATTTCAAAAAAAGTTGGGACAGGAGCAACAAAAGACTGTTAAAGTTATGTGAAGCTAAAAATACTTTGTGGACCATCTCACAACTAGTAAAGTTGATTGACAACACATCAGTAACATGATTGGGTATAACAGAACAGATACAATTCTGTAGTGGAAATCACTGCATGGACTCAGGAACACTCTTGTCACTGCATCCACAAGTGCAAGTTAAAACTCTACTATGCAAAGAAGAAACCATATATAAACTGGAGCCAGAAACGCTGCCACCTTCTCTGGGCCTGAACTCATTTAATATGGACTGAGGCAAAGTGGAAACATGTTCTGTGATCCAATGAATCAAACTTGAAATTCTATTTGGAAATCATGGATGCCGTGCATATGCTGCCATCCAGATGATGTCTTTTTCAGGGAGGGCCTTGCTTATTTCAACAAGAAAATGTCGAACCACATTCTGCACTTTATACAAAAGCAATGGCTCTATAGTAAAAGAGTCCAGGTGCTAAATTGGCCTGCCTGCAGTCCAGACCTGGCACCATTGAAAACATTTGGTGTATCATGAAATTAAAAATATGACAAAGGAGACATCAAACACTTCACAGCAGCTGAAATCTTATATCAAGCAAGAATGTGAAAACATTTCACTTTCAAAATTACAGTAATTGGTCTCTTCAGTTCCCAGACACTTACAGAGTGTTGTTAAAAGAAGATGTAATGCAACACAGTGGTAAATGTGCACCTGTCCCAACTTTTTTGAAATGTGTTGTTGACATCAAATTCAATTTATTTATTTTTTTTTGACTGATAAAATTTCTCAGATTTATCAATTGATATGTTGTCTTTGTACTATTTTTTATTAAATACAGGATTTAAATGATTTGCACATCTTTGCACTTTGGAAAACAGACTTGTAATATAATTATGTAACAGTAATTTACTGATAATAGTGAAAAGCAAAAAAATCCCTTGAACCACTGGCTAATAATTAAATTATGAATATTAAGACTTTTTGCTCCTATGATTACTTAATAACTACAATGAAACCAGTGAGCATGTTCTTCAGTGAGTGTGGACCCACATACAGGACCTTAAATTAAAAGGGTTCAAACTTTTTCAAGTTTAGTTGAAGTTTTTTTGAATGGAATAAGTCTCCTCATAGTAAGAGAGAATTTGTGCATGTCCATCCTCAATCATTGCCTGGAGAAAATAACCTCAGCCACGTGGCTGCCAAACATTGCGGCTGCAGGATTACTTGTTGGAGGCTGGAGGGGCAGAAGTGAATGAGTTTTTACTTGAAGGAGTTCCTGGGGAGTCTTTCTTACATTGATAGTGACAAAGGAAATTATGGCTCGGGGTTTGCTTTCCCAAAGGCGTAATTGACAAAGATCTGAAGTGAATGTCACAGCGTCTTTTTATCTCTCTAAAGTCCACTGTTCTCCTACAAACATCAACAAATCCAAACACTGGGCGGGTGTGCTATAGCTGTGACTGATTGTTGGAACCTCTTGAATGTTCTCTCTCATTTACGTTGGTTCATTTCTCCTGTCAGTTCTTTTTCTGACCATTCTAAATGTGAGTGAATGTTCATGTTTATTGGTTTGGGGCCAAAATAATTGTAACTCTAAGATCCTTTTTTGAATAACTGCACCCCTTTTTTTCTGGTTTCTAGAACAAAGATCACTTTAAAGTAGTAAGGTCAGTACTACATTGTCTACTCTCTCCAAATATTAAAATGATGTTAACACTGTAAAGATCTGGAGTCTTTCCAGGCTTTGGTGTGGTGCCAAGCTGTCAGCTTCCAGCCTTTCACTTCATGCACTGTGGAGCAGTGGCCACTGAAATGAACAGCTAAGTTAATCCATAACTGTCTACTATTATGTTTTAATTTCAAAGGTGCAAACTCTATAAAGTGCAGTCTAAATGGCTCCACTGTTGGAAAAAGGCAGAAGACATGCCATGCTACAAGAGCTGTGAATGATGTGAGCCAGCAAATGAGAGCGTGGGTGTGTTACTCCTTGTTACTCTGTATGCATAATTACTTTTTGAAGCAGGCTTCAAATAACACTGCAATGAGAATTCAATTAGCCCAGTGTAATTAATCTGGCTAAACACCACTCTACCCACTGGTGAACTGTAATGTAGCTATGTGCATGTATTTGCATATAACTAGTATTCTGGCCTATTTGAAACATCCTCTGTACTACATTTTTAGAAAAGGGTCCTTAGAGGTGTTATGTAGGGTTGTGGGGTCTGGACAGAACCATATTAAATATGTACATTATAAAAATCCTAAAGCTTTTTGGATGTCAAAAGCTGATCTCATGAAAAATTCCAAGAAGTTAACATGAGTGAATGAAATTTCACTGCATTTCATATAAATATAGAGCTAAAAGGAGAATTAAAGCTACCCCAGGCCCAAATCTCAGAGGGGCATGCAAAAGATTGGAACAAATTAAACCATTGCTATATGTATACACTTAAAATTGATGGTTAGTCAAGGGTTCTTTAGTAAAGAAAATGGTTCTATATAGAACCATAAACACTCAATGAACCCTTTGCATGATTAAACATTTTTTTGCATCATGAAAGGGTTATTTGGATTGATGAACAATCTGCATGAATCTGCAATAGACTGCTCTATATAGAACCTTTTTGAAAAGGGTTCTATCTAGCACCCAAAAGGGTTTTTTTTTGTATTGTTACAAGCTTGACACCTTTACAATAGAAGAACACTTTCAGTGCTATATAGAACCATTTTCAAAAAGGTTCTATACAGAACCATCCACAGCATATTCTCCATCAATCTGAAGAACACTTTCATGATGCAAAGAACCCTTTAATCGAACAAAGGGTTCTTTGAATGGTTATGGTTCTATATACAACCATTTTCTTCACTAAAGAACCCTTGAAGCACCATCTTTTTAAAGAGTGTACCCCCATCCTGCAACTGTGCTGCAGTAGCCTTTGTGAGATTTCAAAGTTAAAAGGTTAGGAAAACCCCCATTGATGATGCATCTTGAAGGTGGGAGGAGCTAAAACTATTAAACTACAACTGCTTTGGGATGTTTTTTTTTCAGGGTGGGCTGTTTGGATTTTTTTTTCATTAGCTGGTGTTTGTAGAAAGAAATCAAAAATGACTGATCAGATGAGGAGAACAAGCTAATACCTACAGTTAGCAGGCTAAAAGCTAAAAATAGTAATCTATCTGGCTATTTAAATACCTTATCTCAGGTTGGTGTCCAGTTTATGCTGAATTAAGACAGAATCACTGTTTTCTTTTCTATTTTGTTTGACCACTGAGGGAAGAGTTAGACTAAAGCTAGCTTGGAGGTATTTATTATGCTATAGCTCAGTGGCTAAGCTAGCAATCAGGATTGGTTGAACATTGCAGGGTTTTCCAAAAATTGCATAAGGTACTTGTGTAATGCTACTAGGTATTATAATGAGAAAACATTAATAAAGAGAAACATGAAAACTGCATAAAATTATAATTTTGTCAAACTGATGAGGCTGAGGTTTGCAGTGTTACACCAAAGAATACTGCAAATAATACCTTAAACTGTAATTTTAAGCCAGAATGCTGCTTTTATTTAAGTGAGTTACAAATTTCAACACATTTGCAATTGGAAGACTGAGCTGGTAGTGTCCTACATCTATAACCATATTGTAGCATATGGTTCACTGAGAAATAACACTGGTGTCAAGGCCCTGCATGTTGTAAAACAAGCTCTCCCAGTGTATTCTGTCACTGTGCCCTTGAATAAAGAGCTAATCCATGGAAAGATCATGAAAGTTCCCGGTTTTGAATTCGGCCTTGGCGCCACTTTAGACCCCAGTGAGACCCTACCTTTTTGACCTGTAGCTTCTTTATAAATAAAATACCAAGACACCACTTCAGGGAAGGCAGCATCTGTTTTTATTCCAAGCTGTAAAACAGTTTTACGAGAGCCGTAAGATGATTTTAAAGATGATGTAGTATTAATATAACAGGTGAAATATTACCATAGACCTGTCCTGAGGCGTAGCCATGTGTAACTTCATTTCAGTGTTTTTGTTAGAGAAAATATGTGCCTCCGAAAGCTTAGACCCGAGGAGCCGTTTTTAATGCCTGATTGAAACTGATTCAGTATGCTGCCGTCTTTAACTAAGTGATATGCAAAAGGTAGGTGTAAAACTGCCTGATTTATTTGGCGACTCGCCGCACTGCCAAAATTTTAATAGCTTGTGGGTTAATTGTAAAGGTGTACTGCCCCGCGCCTCTTAAAGGATCAATCATTTATAGAAGTAATAATGAGTTTGTAATGGTTCACTGGGCTGAGCACCTCACCCTGCAAAGAGGAGCTTAATTTGCACATTATGACCAGCTGCAAAACGTATTTACGTCCTTTGCGCAAGACGAAGGACACATTAAATTTCCTCCAGGAAGTGTATATGATTAATCAGTATTTTAAATGGCAATTTAGCACCGCCTGTGTTGTTACAAATGCGTAATCACTGAACTCAAATGTTCCTAAACATTCAGTATAACGCAGCGTTGTTCTCCCGTTGCTCTGATTTATGCCTCTGCGATTTGGCTCATTGTGATTACTTTGGTTTAGCGTGTTATATATGGGTGGTGTGAGTGGGATGAGGACCTGCTAGCAAATGAGTCGCTCGTGAAAAATATGCCTTGTGAAGCTCCGTACAGACGAAAGTATTCCGACTTGTGGCGAGGAAATGATTATATGTATGCGATGCACTTTTAATGACTTCACACACACACACACCAAAGATCTCTGAGGTTCCCGGATTTTGCCTTTAAAAAAAGGAAGCGTGTTCCTGCTACTGTGGTTAATTGTTTTGATGTGGAGTTCCTGGGAGAATCACTGTGCCTCATTAAGCTGATAATTGCTTTAAGTTTTTTTTTTTCTTCCTCTGCACTCTTTTCACATCAAACCACGGGAGGATAGAGCAAAAGAGCAAAAGATTCGCTTCTTCTCATTTGCGAAACTCTAATAACAACAAAAAGCTAAATATTACAGAGTGCGTGAGTGTACCAGATTATCATATTATAAATAATTATTACTATTGCTTTTGTTATTGTTGGAGGGTGTCCATTCTGTCCTAACCAGGATGAAAATTTTAGTCCTTCTGCAGACCTACTTCATTACATACATAATCCATACATTTATCATATCTTTTGTTCATTTCCCATCCCTCCATTCCTCCATAAACTGCTCTTACTGTTCAGAAATAAATCAGATTTTACTACTAGGAAGCCAAATATCTCACTGCAACTGTATAACTGTGGCAAATGCCTTTAAATCATTTTCACAATGAAGAGAAATGATAGAACTGCCTCACTAGAAGAGAAAGAAAACAAGCTAAAAGCTAAAATGAGCAAGCTACCTGGATACCCAGGCATCTAGATCCTTTACCTGACATGTGGCTTCTTTTTAAGGATGAAAAACTCTCTGGGGTCCATTTTGTGCTGAATAAAGTTAAAGTCACTGTTTTCTTTCTGACTTTGTTTGCAGACCGAGGACAGAGTTATACTGATGCTAGCTTGGTTATGTTAATTAGCTTGTCAATTGGGCGTCTAGATTGGGTGACATCGTAGGGATTCCCAATGAGTGCATGACATTTTTGCATAATGCATGCTGGGTATTGTAGCCAGAGAGCATTGGTTAACAAAAGTATGAAAACTATATCAAAAATAGAGAATTCTCTCAAACCGATGAGGGTTTATTGCTGCACTCAGATTCATAACAAAGTGTTATTACAGTTTGATATTATAGCTCCAGTTACACCGTTTTATTTTATGTAGTCCATTATTTAAAAACTAATGTACAATTTTACTTTCAGTTGAAAAGAAGACATGTAATTTACACACTTCATAAAGAGGTTCTTCAAATGTTCTTTAGTAAAGGCAACAGTTAGGCCTATATAGAACCACAACAAGTGAAAGAACCATTTGAATGTTTAAACTGTTCTTTGCATGGTTGCATAGTTCTTCTTTATGATAGAAAACTGGCGGCATAAGGTTCTTCAAATAACCTTTTTAAAATGGTTCTATAAAGGACCAAAAAGGGTTCCACTAAAGTTATTTGATAGCTAATTATAGCGAACTATGTCTCAGAGCTAACTAAGCCTATAGCCTAAACTGATCAGCTATTGCAGCTAGGCTAGCTTAGTTAGCCTTGTGGAGCTAGATGAGAATACACATCAGACAACTTGTTAAAATTTTGGTACTGGATTGAGACTCAAACAAGAGTGCACCCCCTCTAAAAGCCCACCCCCAAATTCCTCTAGTGATCTTTTAATGTCCGGCGGACAATCAGTGACACAACAAGCTAGCACTGACATGCTATTGTTAGCTAATGAACTGTTTTCTCAGTGAACTGAGTGAACAGAACTGTTTTTTATTTTTGTAATAGGTAATGTTTATTTTTATTACATGTATCATGTTCTCTGCACACATAACTGACACCTACCTACTTACCTGCAGTTTTTGTGGGAGTCTTTTCAGCCGTGCTAACTTACATTACATCAACAGGCTAATAACTCCATCAGACAGTGTAGATGAGTCACCAGCACCCCCTGTACTTTGAGCTCTGACTTCATCAGACATTGGATTAGTTTCAAAATTTCACACTGAGTTTGTTGCCACCTTAATAATTCTATGCTCCCTCAAATGTTTATCACAAAATTACTCATTGTTGTCCTCAAACATTGTTGTTATGAGATCACACCTGGCCTGCGAGACTAGGCTATAGCATGCTTTAGCTAGTAATGTTAGAAATTGCCTAATAAAACAAAAGATAGGCTTTGTAATCTGTTGATTGCCATCATAAACATTCACCTATATGTCATATGTTCTCAAATAAACCATGACAGTTATATCTGTGTCTTACGTTAACTACAGTAACAATGTTGCCAGTGTCACTCTGGGTTGTGTAGCTACACATAGTGGGCAGTTAAGTACAGCCCTGGTCCAAACACCTTGCATTGTGTGATAAATGTGCCACTGTTAGTACCATCATGTCTCTTTTCTCTGTCTCTCTCACTCTTACCCACGGGGTCATCTTTTTACTGCGCTGAATGATGTTGAATTGGCACTCGTGGCCCAGTGTCCTCGGCTCAGAGCATCTGAAAGAGCAGATTGAGGCTGAGGCTGGGCCAGCTCCAGCTTCCCTGCCTGCCGGATCCACTGGAGTGCACAGAGCCTCTTTCACTGACCCACCCACAGGCCGGCAAAGCGCAGTTATTAGAGGCCTCTCTGCATGGCTGCGCGCTTCTGCAGGGCCCGGCCGGGGAAATGGATGTGGAGCGTCACCCCAGCCAGCGCTTCACATTAGTGTCAGGCCTGATGAGTGGCCCCCCACATGCTATTAAAGCACTTTTGGGGGACTTTGGGCTGAAAGACAGCACACGATTATTAGCGCCACGCTCTCGCTTATAGGCTGGTAGGCTGGGATCTGGGGGAGGCAAAATGTGAAGGGCTCTTTCCGCTCCCAAACGAGCACACGATTGGTCAAATGGCCTTGTAAAATGTGTCTGAGAGGTTTTTTACACAGGATAGTCACTGTACAGAGGGATCCTGAGAGTATAAGCGGAGTGCCCTTTTTTCCGCCTCTCTTTTTTATAAATATGTCTCACTAATGCCCATAGAGAATGGCTGTAACTTTATTTTTGATTAATTGCAACGGCGTAATTCCTCTGATAATCGCACGCTTCCTCTTTGTTCCTCGCGACGCAGCTTGTTCAGACAGAGCAGATATAGTTCAGTGCTTCTAGGCTCACGTCCCACATGTGACAGTCACTCTGCCCCTGACACGGCCTTGTGGTTCATTCTCCTGGGTCATTATTCACTGCTCCCATACACACACACCCCTATGACAACCTTAGATCGCTGCTAATTATACATAAGAATAGGAATTCTGCATACCTAAGTCAACAGGGGAAAAGTCTGGAAAAGTTTGTTTGACACCTTATCATAAATCAGGAGAACTAGGCCAGATTATGTCCCTCGGCCTGCTTCTAAATGAAGTGAACCCCCCTTTCACTGCAAGGGAGCATATCATCAGATAACAAGTAGAATATTGTGTGAATACTTCTCTCTCAGTTCCCTTTACAGTCCGACGAGCCGTAAGAGATAAGATATGCGCCGAGACTGAGGTGTGAAGTCTGTCTTAACAAGCTGTCCATCTGCAGGTCATTACCAGCTGCTGAAATGCTCTCCACCAACAGAGATATTCACAAGTTGATTAATGCAAGTCTGGGGTCTGAGTTGAATTTTAAAATCTTAGTCTTCGATTCTGAGTTGAGTTTAGAATCTCTGGGGTTCGAGTGTGAGCTGAGTTTTGATTCTTCGGGGTCTGAGTTGAGTTTTAAGTCTCTGGGGTCTGAGTCAGAGTTGAGTTTTGAGTCACTAGAGTCTGAGTCTGAGTTGAATTTTGAGTCACTAGAGTCCAGGTCTGAGTTGAATTTTGAGTCACTAGAGTCCAGGTCTGAGTTGAATTTTGAGTCTCTGAGCTCTGAGTCTGTGTTGAGTTATGAAACTGTAGGGTCCGAGTCTGAGCTGAGTTTTGAGTCTCTGGACTCCAAGTCTGAGTTGGGTTTGAGTCTCTGGGGTTCCAGTCTGAGCTCAGTTTTTAATGTTTGGGAGTTGAGTCTGAGTTGAGTTTTGAATCACTATCACTATCATCTGTGTCTGAGTTGAGTTTTGAATTTATCGTGTCTGAGTCTGAGCTGAGTTTTGAACCTCTGGGGTCTGAGTCTAAGCTGAGTTTTGAATCTCTGGGGTTTGAGTCTGAGTTGAGTTTCGAATCTTTGGGGTCTGAGTCTGAGTTGAGTTTTGAATCTGTGCAGTCTGAGTCTGAGTTGAGTTTTGAATCTCTGGGGTGTGAGTTAAGTTTTGAATCTCTGGGGTCTGAGTTGAGTTTCAAATCTCTGGGGTCTGAGTCTAATCCCCTAGCATATTGCAGTGTGACTTTTTGTTGACAATCACATTTTTAATCGTGGTGTGGGAGGGTCTCAACCAAAACATCCCTGCTTTAATTGGATCTGTGGGTGGTGAATTTTTGTCTTCTGATTAGCTTCCAAGTGATGACAACAACAACAAATAATACTAATATTAGAAGAAAAATAGAATAAAAATAATAGAGAAAAATTGCAAATTAACTTCTATACACAGTGATCTAATGCAGTGTTTCTCAACCCTGATCGCGCAGGCCCACTGTCCTACAAATTTTAATGTTTTCCTGCTCTAAGACAGCCACTGTAACTCAATAATGGGCTGTTAATGAGCTGATTAGTTGGATCAGATGTGTTGTAAGCATTAAAACACTAACAAGTGCAGGGCAGTGGGCCTCCAGGAGCAGGACTGAGAAACCATGATCTAATGGACAGGCAATACTTTGTGTGTGTAGTGTAGATTCACCCTGGGATTTCACATGGAAATACAACACACAGGACACACATATGTTTACATAGGTCTGTTTATCTCTCAAACAGTTGTGAAGTTTTAAATTTATGTCCAAACACAACTTGTCCTGAATATGTCACCTGCTCACATGTCCTTAAAAGATTAAAGAAAAGAAGCAAAACAACTTGAAATGGTTGGTTAGTCTATAGTTTAGATAGCAGGTAAGCTAGATAGCCAGTATTATTTTTAATCAATATTTAAGCTAAATGGAATAAACAAAGAAAACTAAGTAGGAATCAATATTTAATTTACTTGAACTCAAGTACTATATAGAATTACTTGGCAAAGCAATTGGTTTAACAAAAAAAAATCAACCTGCCTTTCCAGCGTAATAACTTGATGTTTTAAGTTACACTAACTCACGTTTTCATTTTCCATTGCTCAACTTTTTTAAGGCAACTGGTTTCCTCAGTTTTTCAAAGTGAATTCAACATATGTGGTCTTACAGTATACCGCAATAACTAAACCTGCTGAAAGGTTTAAAGGAATGTTTTCTGTAGTTTAGTAAAACTTAAGCTGAATTAGCTGACAACTTTAACTATACTAGCTGGCGCCTTAACTTGCTGTCCAATCTATACGCTTGCCTACAGTTTCAAGTTGTTTTGCCTCTTTCCCTTTAACCATGCATTTACTGCATGTAGTCTGTAAGACTGAAGATTTTTCCACACTGAAAAGCTTATTAATTTAAGCTGATTCCTCTGCGGCACTGCAGTAATGACCATAGCAAAACTGACAAAGTCACACAGGTAATATTGGACATGAAAGGTTTTATTCATTTACCGCATGTCGACAGTCCTGACTGACTCGTTTTAGTCATTGTTTTATTGTTGGTAGTCCTGATTTTATCAGCCATGTTCATGTTTTTCTCAGGCTGAAATATCATGACTCATACGAGTCCAAGTCGACTCACAAATCATTTAGGGCTGGGTCCACGTCGAGTTGTGAGTCAGTCAACATGTATCTGAGCTGCAGACTCAGGTCTTCATCTCTGCCACCAAACGAAGCCTCTAGTTTCTGCCTCCTGCTGTTGATTCACCCGATATCATCGACTTGCTATGTCAGCTCGCAAGGATTTTCACATTGCATTGCCACATGCTCTCTAACCAGATAATGATGCATATGCAGTGGATTTGGACAGGTAGTGTGCATGTGGCGTTTGTTAACGATGCTGCGTATGTGACTAATCCATAACATTCTCACTCAGAATAACGTAACATTTTACTGCCGCACCACGCTGACAGAATGTGAGCTCATTTGGTACAATAGGTGCACAGCGTTTGGTGAGTAATTATCTCCTTTGGGGAACTGTGTTCAAATGAAAGAGAATATAAAATGAGGTGTGAACTAGATAAAAAAAACAGTTCTAATCTGAAAGCCTTATTGTTAGACGACACCACCGGCTGAAAATAACCGCACAAAGGCTTTGACTGAATCCAAAGGCTACTATTTCAGTACATTTGCGATTTCTGTAATTGGCACCTATATTTACTTGTTTATTTCCTCTCGCCAACCAAACGCCTGTTGGGTTTCCTTTGTACGGGCAGCGTATTTGTCTCCCTGTAAAATAGTTATAATGTTGTTTTCCTATGTTGGCAGCAGTGGCCTTTGAAAATCAGGCCGTTGAAACTTTGAAATCATTTCATTGATAACCTAGTGTTTTATTGATGGCATTAAATCAACACGGCCTCCTTGGTAGCGGGTGGCTGCATTCCATGGGGATTCTCATATTTCATTAATACAGGACAGAAGCGAGACAGAGTGCTCACATGAGATGCTATGAATAATAAAGACTCTCAGTGCTTTGAAAACAATGAGAGTTGGGCATTCAAACAGCAGATCAATAATTTAAGGTGCTGTCTATGAGGAAATTCTCAGAGCGGCGCACAGTAGACAGTGTTGTTCGCGCTTGTGAGAAGCTCCTTGGTAATTCAGTCAGCACCCTCTCGCCTGAGGTCACCCTTTGACTCTCCAAGATCATCTGCTGGTTTGGATTCCCTGAGGTCATCTGTCGGCTCTGTGCTCCAGGCATTATGTGTAAAAATCATGTGTCCTCTATGAATAGTTGATGATGAGACACTCTGTGTTGATTAATACTTTCCTTAAACTGTGTCATATACATAAGTGTAATCATACTTCAGAGAAAAACAAACAGAGTATTCAGTTTTTTTCTCAAGCCAAAAATATTAGTGTTAGGGGAGCGTGGGGAACAACCTAACGCGGGGCACATTTTAACAGGGACTTTTTATGTTGTTAAAGAAGGTCAAGCAGTGTGAGCTTCTGGCCACATCACCACATTTCCAGGCCACAGTCTCCTACCAAAATTCAGAGTGATTCATCAGTGTTTTAAAGAGATCTGTGCCAAAGAGTGTTTTCAGGGCATGTAAGTCATTTTTTTCAACACAAGTGTTTTTCTGTTACTGAGCTGTAAATCACAGCTCAGTAACAGTGTAAATCACAAAATCCAATCTTATATTACTTTAATCACCATCTTTTTGCTGACAACGTAGCACCGTTTTGAAACGTTACAAACTCACAGCAAGTGCTAGTTGGGCTTACGTACAGCCTCCATACTGCAGGGTTAGTTGTAATACGCTGTTACAACTAAGCCACCTTCAGTAAACAAAGACAAATAAGGTAATTTTTGTCTTTTTGTTCCAAATGTTTACACAGATTTTAAGATGAAAATGAGAAACATTTCAAAACAGTAATTTTCTTCAGCTTTATTAGCATCTTTCAGATGTAGTATTTTGGTTTTAAATAAGTACATTAATGAAATTGACATTAACAGTTGGTAAAGCTGTAGTTCTTCAGAAACAATGTTCCATATTTTTTAATGATGTGTGATGTTTTTTATTTTCTTCACTGGACAAATTTGTCATTGTTTGACACACAGTCTCATATATATATTCAGTTTTCATATATAATTTGATGTGTGTGTATCTATCAGTTGATCTGTCTGTTTGTCTTATAGGCAGATTATATATAATGTAGTTTGGTTGGAAAATCTATTTGTTTCTTACATCATAGAATTATATTGAATTAAGTTTGTTTGCACTGATTCATCAGACTTTTCTAGCAGGTGTTAAACTGACCCTCTGTCTGTTACAGTTAACCCACCCATGGGGTAAAGGGTAACATTGCTGTCATTTTGGGTGAAATTGTACATGACTGGTAGGTGCTAGAAACAAAGTCCAAGCGTTGGTGTGTAGCAGAGATGTATATGTTGCTTGTATAAAAATATGATTATTCCAACTTAAATACTTTTAAAATTATTCAACAAAAACCAAAATGTGTTACGTTGTGCCCCGCTCTCCCCAGCAGAGGCTGGCATGGATCCTTGTTTTAGCAGGTTATTAGTGCCACTTACTGTCAACGTTATGTTTAGTTGTTGCTCAAAATAACCACACTATGAAGTATGGTGCTTTCTTAAAGAGAACACCAGTTTTTTTATCCATGTATCTGTGTCAGATCAGAGTTACCGAAGTATGCAACCTGAGACGACCCGCTAGCTCCCTTCCTGTGGCCAGACTGAGCCTTGCCTCACTGAAATGAATCTTGAAGAATATCCATAGATGGATAGAACACCTCCTTCTCATCCCCCACCCACAATCACATGGGAGAACAGAAACTAATCATACATTCAGCACAGGATGCTTGAAACTTGGCGGACACCAATCTCAACATAAACACGTTATAGAGCTACCAAAGAACACTGCCTTTGGTTATTCCATCAGGTAGTTCTAGGGTCTGCATTGTTAATTATTGTGGATGATAGTTCCAGATAGAAGATGTCCAGTACTGTATGAAGCCAGTGATATATAGATATCTATATATCAGATATATAGATATGGACTATAAGGGTTCAACCAACATTGGGCAATGACTTTTTTTGCTGCTGCTAAGTAAGCAAGCCAGATATTCGGAGCCTTTTCCATGATGGGTAATATTGAATCATCCTTAAGCTGGTGTAGGTCAGGGTCCATGGGGAAATGCATTAATCAATAAAGAGAGAGATTTAATTTCGTTCTCCCACAAGGCATATTTTTCTGGTCAGTCCCACATAATGTGCATAAAAGTGCCCAATGTCCCATGAGGACAGGTAGGGTAGGAACAGTAAGGGCTTAAACCCATTAAGAGTCTTAACCTTGGTAGCAGATATTCTCTGCGGTAGATTTTCATATGAATAAATTGATGATTAGGGTTATGCAGAGTGCCATAGACATTATTCCATGCCGTTTCCCAGTCTGCTTGCCTTCCCTTCTGTGCATAACCCTATCCCATTCCTTTTGACCAGTGAAATTTACAGACACATATGACTTAAACTTGGCTTAGATAAAGGGCAGTGCTCTTTTGAGGCACTTCAGTGATCCAGTTAATTATTTAATGGTCTATCAGATCATAAATCCAGGAAACATTATGTGATTTCAATGCAGGTCTAAGTCTAAAAGATAGGTGTACTTCATGAAACCCTGGATAAAATTCAGGTGCTACACTAGTAAAAATGGAGAGTACATAAATATAATGAACACATAAGATTACAGATATTAGACACAGTGCAAGGCATCAGCACAATGTGACACTGTCCAGAGGACAATAACATCATGGGGACCTCAGGACCAGGGTTGGAAGGGTCATTTTAAAAATGTACTGATACCATGTCTGGCGCAGTAGGTAGCGCTGTCGCCTCACAGCAAGAAGGGCTTGGGTTCGATTCCTGGCCGGGTTACCGGGGTCATTTCTGTGTGGAGTTGCATGTTCTCCTCGTGTCTGCGTGGGTTTCCTCCGGGTACTCCAGTTTCCTCCCACAGTCCAAAAACATGCAGTCAGGCCGACTGGACGTGCTGAATTGCCCCTAGGTGTGAATGTGTATGTCTGTCTGTCTGCCCTGCGATGGACGGGTGACCTGTCCAGGGTGTATCCTGCCTTCCGCCCAATGATAGCTGGGATAGGCTCCAGCACCCCACCGCGACCCAGAAGGATAAGCGGTTTAGATGATGTATGTATGTATGATACCATGTCATAAAATTTAATTTGTAATTTAATGTAATGTATTCTGATTAGTTTTTGTTGCTTTTGGACTACTATTCTTTTTAATGTCACATTAAAAAAAGACAAATTCAAACAAATTTCAACAAGCTTTCTTTAAACAAGGCAAACAGTAAAACTGCATTGTTTATGGAACAAAATGAAATATTTTAGGTCACATATCATTGCCAAAACTATGCCAGTGGCAAAGCTAAGAAGCACTACATTCCAGAGACATCATTATAGTGAGGTTAACAACCACCGACTAGCCTTCACTGAAAAAGTTCACTGATTTTACTTATTACATCAACTCAGTTCTTGCCAAAAGTGAGTAAACTGAAAATTGTTTTAATGTAATATATTTTACTCATGCACATTTGAATCAAGTAAAGACAGATTTTTCATTTCTGAAAAAAATGAAAGTGTAAACTGTTGACCTCTCTAACTTCCTAACTAACCTACTATAACAGCTGACTGAACACCATGGCAAGTAAAGGCTAATTAAGTCCTACTTTGTACAGGTAGATGTTGACCAAATGGTTGAGGACTGCAATGGTCTTGTTTTTTTGCAGCACTGAACTGTTACTCAACTCTACTACTTTTCTAGCTCTTTTCTTGCCGTCCAAAAAAAGGTTTGGTGTTTAAGTGGTTTTAACATAATCCTGCTGATAATCACCTTAATTTTATAATGTACCTGTAATTTGGTTACTTTCTTTTTACTGTAACTAACAGTTTACTGATACCTTTTTTTTGTCTCTAATAACTATGTAGATACAAATTAACAATACATATAACAACAATGTAACTACTGGTCAGGTGTTCGCTGTTACAGATGGAATACAGTAGTACATCTTATTTAAATGAACATGTGGTTATCAGCTTCAGTTTCACTTATGTAATTGCACAAGTGTATTTTGATAGAGGCAACAGCATGTTGTCACTACTTATTAATTACTATTATATGTAATAATAGAGTAGTAACAATACCTTTTTGATTGTAACAGGAAGTGTGTTATTAGCTGGATATAATATCTTTAAAAGGAACTTTTATGTAATCATTTTAAACGTGTTGGAAGATATTACCCAAAAAATTTGTCTGTAATTTCTCTGTATCTACACTGCAGCTATATAAAAACCGACCTATTTAAAGCCAGAAGTTTGGTAACCATAACACAACATAAATGTACTAAAGCTAGCTAGATGTTAGGAAATTCAATATTTCATGTTCAGATGCAGAATACACTGGTTGGATAATCAGCAATTCACCCTGTTACACATGTAATTACAAGAGAGAAGTTATGCTGTTACAGCCATCAAGATGTTTGTGTAAGTACATGAGAAAAAATTGCAATATATTTACATAAACTGTACTACTGTAATCTGCTAAAATCTCCTACAAGTTCTCAACTCTTCAGCACCATTTTTAAGAGGATGTTTTACTTAGAAAATCAACAAAACATAATTGGACCAACGGTGTTCAAACCTTTGCATACTGTAAATTCAATTTAGAAGGACAAAGTTTTTGAACAGACTTTAAGTTGGTTTGACAAAGTCATGCTATGAAATAGTAGTGTTGCTACTTTTGTTGGTAGTTACTAAGATGATGCTGGGCCACTGGAATCCTAGCTGGTCACTAAGAAGTTGCTAGGCCATTGCTAGGCTGTTGCTGTGGTATCCCAGGTGGTCGCTAAGGTGTTGCTAGGCTGTTGCTGTGTTAACCCAGATGGTTGCTAAGGTATTGCTTGGCCATTGCTATGTTATCTCAAGTGGTTGCTAAGGTGTGGCTCAGCTGTTGCTATGTTCTCAAGTGGTTGCTAAGGTGTGGCTCAGCTGTTGCTATGGTATCCCAGGTGGTCCCTAAGGTGTTGCTAGGCTGTTGCTATGGTATCCCAGTTGGTTGCGAAGGTGTTGCTAGGTCATTGCTATGGTATCCCAGGTGATCGCTAATCAAGATACATTTGTGTAATTATGTGAGTAAATATTTCAGTATATTTACATATGTTGCACTACTATAATCAATCTGTAACAGTGAGTACATCACTTGTAGTTACACTGTTGTTTCATGTTTTTACTGTGTAACTACACAGTTATTAGAGACACTTAATACAAAGTGAGATCCTTTTTTGTACCCTGATGGCGTTATTTCATCACTACCCACTACCCAGGTCTCGACTCTTCAGCACAGTTTTTTTTTTTCCTGCGACTGTAAATTGTGTGTTGTGTGTGAGCTGGTGTGAGTGTCAGGGGGAATAATCCGGAGGTGTGCGTGAAACAGCATGCGCTGCGCCATGCTCATTATCTCTGCTCCGCTTTCTTCCTCCCCTCTCTTCCTGTCCTCTCGGACTGCGGCTATTCAGCCCTCGTCTCACTGATTATCTGCTAGCTGCCTGAGCGGCCCGTCTAAACCACCCCCCCTCCACACCCCCACCCGCCAGTGCGGCAGGACGGCCCGTCTCTGTGTGGCAGGCGCTCTGTCGGCCCCAGTGAGACATCAGCGCCGGTGGAATGGGCGCTGACACAATGGCAGCGAGAGACTGGAGGATCCGTGACAGGGTGCTGTCCACTCCTGCAGACCCAACCCCCCCCCCGCTCGCATGTCTTATCTGCGAGGCTGACAATGCATGGCCACAACTTTTAATGGTTCATTCCTCTTCATGTCAGGCAATGAGTTCCCTGCTTCTGCCCGACTCTCTAGCTCTCCTTCTCTTCACGTCCGCATGTCTGTGGCTTGCATATTATTCCTGCGTAATATGTTTGTGTGTGTAACGTGTCTGGTGTTTGTGCTGGAGGGTGAAATTGTGAGCCTATTGAATGTCTCTAACACCCACCTGCCTCACTGTGCATATAATGCACAGACACAATCAGCCATTTGTCTGACTGGTTATCAACAGGCACCAGCAGTGCGCCCCTCGGCTCTTCACATTAGTCCCGTGCACACATACACAAACAGGCTCCCCATATGCCGAGTGTGACTGCGCCGTGACAAGCCTCACATTTGAATGCCGACGGTAGAGAGTGCTGTGCCGGGGCCGCTCTCTTCTGGCTCCAATAGCGGCGCTAGGAAAAGAGTGTCACATGAACCGAGTATAAAATCACACATACGCAGGTCAATATCATAGCCGCAGTCTCAGCGCGAGTGATTCACACCACGGTCTAAAAATAAGACTGCTCTATTACAGGTGTCGCTCCATCACTCAGCAGAGCAGGTCGCCAGCTAATCTATTTATATTGTTCGGACAATTATACCCTGCGCGCTTCAAACCTCGATGCACGAAAATTGAAATTGAACCTGGCTTTCATACTATTCGAGTTTTTATATTCAGAGTGCACCATCAGTATGTTCTGCTGGCATGGCTGACTACAGATGTGTGCAAAAGTTTGGGCACCCTGGTTAAATGGCATGCTTTGTTGATGTTTTGTTCATTAAAATATGTACACAGTCTCTACAGAGAGCCCACATTTTAATGCACAATTACTGTTTATTTGATGAACATAACTTATTGGGAAAACAATAAAACAAAATTTGGTCAGTACAAAAGTTATATTTGTTCCAGTATATTCAATTGTTTGTGTTTGTTTATGCTCTGTAGAGGATGTGTTACTGAGAAAATCAATTAGGAGGAGAAAGTTTGTGAACAAACTTGGCAAAGGCGTTGCTTAGAAATTGTTAAGGGGTTGCTAGGCAGTTGCTATGGTTAATATGATATATATATATATACATACAAACACTCACACACACATAAACATAACAATACGACACCATCTCACTCCCCACTTCTTGCAATTCCTGATTATGTCTGTGACACTATATTTAAATATAATTATTGTATCTCACACTGGAATACTTCACTTAATATACTTCATATATCCACCTACTTGCATTTTTGCACCTTTTATATCTTTAACAATGTCTGACTACTTGCATGTTTGCACATTTTATTTCTTTAACCATATCGGCTGCTAGAATACTGTATCAACCAAATATTGTATTCTGTTGCTGTTGTTCTGGTTGCTACCTCAGTGACTGCTATGCTCACATATGCTAAGCTATTTGCTAATATGTCATAGTATGTTACATCCTGCTTTGCACAATCTACATACTCTCAGTACCGTGTACTGCCTGTGTTCTGTGTTTGCATTTATTGTCTTTCTTATTTATTGCACTGTATTGTCTGTGTTGTGTATATTGTATTGTTTAGCACAAAACAATGAAGCTTCTTGAACTCTTGAACATACATATGCTAGTATATATGTGAGCCTATACGTAATGTCCATGAGGGTAGGGTACATTAGTAAATCTAAAACATAATAAAATGTTCTTATAAATTAAAAAATAAATAAAAGAAGAATGAGACCGACAAGCCACTGTTCTAAATTTTCCATGGTAAATGAAAATGAATCTTATTTGTTCATATTGATCCTGTTGTTGAACACAAAGTTAGCAAAGTTAATCAGTTAGATGTGTTTCTTACTTCACTGAAAGCCCGTAAAGTATATTATCTATAGTACTCTATAAGGTATTAAGTATTAACATTTAAAAGTCATTAAAAAACTCCTTAAAAAGACTATTATAGTGCATTATTTGTCTACAGTGTTTTATGAACAAATATAATGTGTTACGCAACTTTAATTAAAAAAGTTATATTTTCTTGTTTTTTTCATTATTGTTATTGTTGACACATGTGCAACATGAAACCATGAAATATAAATACCACCAGGCTTATTGTCAGAAAATAAATGTTTAATTGGTTGTTACACTCGACCCTATGTTTTACAGTAAGTAGCAGCATATGCAACACATGAAAGCCAACAGCTCACATAAATAGTTACTTTATTTATGGTTTATGGTTTATTGCTTGGTTTATTTATGTAGCTGTCCATCTCCCTACAGTTATGTGATCGAGCTTTCACTGAACTTTAGGGTTTGTCCTGCTTTTTTCACCAGTGCATCCCTGATTAGTGTTATAGGTTTAAAATGATGAGAGTTTAGAAAAGTCTTATTATACAGTCAACACATTGGTTGGCGTTGCAACCCATGGGCCTCATTAAAACTAAAGAATAATAAAACACTAATAGCTACAAACATAAAAAACTGTGTGTACAGGATTTTGAGATGAGTGATCTATGATTTTCCCTAAGGCTTGCTTGAGGAGCTTGTTTTTTTTTTTAGGCTTATTACTGTACATTTTTAGCTAATAAAGTGAAGTAGTGAATCATTAAAGGGAAACAGCATTCAATACTCGCTCCTATCCAGAAGCGGGGGTGGATTTCATAGTGCAGTGTCCAAACTGTAGGTCCCCACAACCTACAATCTATAGAAAGGTGGGGAAAAAAACAATAAATAACTTATTGATCTTCCTTGTAGTAAAGCATAAGAATCTTAACCAGCGAGAAGCCTTGTACATAATTGGCCCTGCAAGCAACATTCATCTTGATTACATTCAATTTGAACCTATAAGGATTGGGTAACTATTGGTCATTCATCAAAGTCACATTGGCAGGACTTGGTAAATGGAACTTGGTCCATTTGTACCTGTGTCATCAAAACCAAGTGGTGTATCACCCAAATATTTGGATTAACACGAAAGTGAGAGAGAGAGAGAGAGAGAGAGAGAGTGATTAGTTCTGTGCTGAATGTATGTTCATGTTTTTGCTTTGGACTGTTTTTTGTGTTAATTCAATCTAATGACCATGCTTTATTTGTTTACTTTCCAGTCAAAATGGGTATGAAGTCCATTTTTTGTGTTTATCAGTGTCAGAAAAACGCAGAAAACATATATTGAACAGAGAATTACACAGAAGCCTCAGCAACTAAACATAATATGAGATGTTTCAGTACTTAATGTGTCCAATCTATACCTTTATTACAGCTTCCATTCTTTTCAGGAGACTCTTCAGTTCCTCGAAGAATCTGCAGACACACCTCCAAAGTTCAGTCTTAGAAGCTGGTTGATCATTTTCTGAAGTAATCAAACACGTTCAGTGGTGTTGAGGTCTGGACTCTGGGGTGGTCAGTCCATTGTTCAGCTTCTTTGTTTGATGTGTCCGTCTCCTTTTCTCAGTGAGGTTCTTCTTGACAGCTACACATCCTTTCAGACCCATAGCGCTGAGTCGTCTTCTCACAGTGGAAGGATGGACAGAAACACCTGCGGATGTTTTCAGATCTGAATCAGCTTGATTTTCTCCTCTCTCTCTGAGATGAAAGCTTTAAGTGCTGTTTATCTGATGGGGGCAGTTTTTGTGTCTACCAGGTCTTCCAGGTGGTTATTAGGAGCCTCATTTTCTCTGTAGCTTTTAATCATTTTTTGAACTCCAGTTTTAGAAACACCACTTATTTCTCCTTCTTTATGCTAGTGAATTATTTTACATCCAATCTTAAAAATATTTCCTGAACGATGAATAACCTGTAATTAATGGCTGCTTTCACTGGAAATTAAATCAATGAAGGGTGGCCTCTGACTCTTCGACCACAGTACTGCCAGACCAGTGCACAGGAATCCTGCCCACAGCAATATTTCAAACTGGCTGTGTAGCGCTGGACGGAAAGCACTAATCACTGACTTTACCATGTTATTGTGTCTCCTTAATGGGAACATAACCAATTGCATAGCAATTACTAAGCCTACATGGACAGCACATGACACATCTGGGATTTGATCCAACCGCAGGATGAGCCGCTACATCCCCACGTGTTCTACCCACATGCCATTTAGAAGCACTGCAGTGTAATTCTGAAACTGTAACAGAGAAATGGAATACCAGCTTAAAAGAAAATCCAGGATTCAAAGGTTTTCAATGTGGTTATTGCTGCCAATTTATTTAGTTAGGTGTTTATTATTATGTCTTTTTTTGTCACAGACTGGCAAATTATCATGATGCAATGATGCCTGATCAAAAAAATGACATATTTTTACCTGAGTTTCTCTTCTTCTCCTTCTTCTTCTTCAAACTTATTTCAATGCTATCCTGCTTTTTATCCTTTCAAAGTCGCCTGAATTCTTCGAGACACTTGACACTTTAGAAAAGGAAACAAAGTGAAGCAGCTGCTTGTCGTCAGTCTGCATCCTTGAACGCCGTTGCTTTGACCTTATTGTACTCAAAAGACAAAGCTGTTTTCAGGAAAGCGGCAGCTCCTTCGGAAGCTGAATCAAAGATATTTTTTTTTTTCTGTTTGTTTGTTTGTTTACTTCTGTTACCTATGGAAGTAAACACTCTGCAAAATGCTGTCATGTCCAAAAACGTGGATTTGTCTTTCAGCCTTGTGTTCTTCTGGCCCGTGCTGTTTGATGGGGGATTACTGTGCCTGGGAGCGAGGCCTGCAACGAGGAAGAGGACTGGCAGGGATTTGAGACTTATCGAATGGCGGCATGGATCCTGAATAAACAATTAATAACAAAGGAAGAGGGAGTTGAACATGGAGTTGCGAAGACTCTGCCAGAGTTAACTGCGGTCATTAGACTGGGCCCAACTTTTTTCTCCGTTTGAGGAGGGATTAATGAGTGCTCATTTAACAAACGCTCATTAGAAGACAATTACACGGAAGAAACCCGAAGCAGAAGCAAAGCAATTTTGAAAGCCATTGGAAGATCCCAGACATCTGACATGCTCTGTATTTGCATGCGGTGCTTGAATCTGCTTAAGAACTGAACTCTGACCAACGTCAATCTGGTGCCCGTGTTCTCCACCAATCACATTAAGTCCCAGGCCGGTCGTTTGCGGGAGAGACAGGCGATGTGCCCTTTCTTTGATGAATTCTATGCTTCAGTAGCTTGACCCAGAGCATATGTTATGTCAGACTCCTTTTGAATGGATAAACAGCATTGTGTGCACGGACAATCTTCTAACGTTCGCCACGGGTGTTGAATAAAAGAACGTTATGAAACAATGGATTGATTGTGCGTAATGCCAGGGGCCCTTCGCACAGCAAAAAGTGTTTAACTCTGCATTATTACCCCTTAATTAAATCCAAATAGCGGCGATGCAATGTAAATGATTGCTCTTGATGAGAAGACTCTATCTGCCTCCATTCGAAGCCGACGGCCCAGAAGGCGAAATACATTTTTTGTTGTTGTTGTTTGTCTTCTATCTTCTCGCCGGTGCAATGGAGCGCTCACATCTGAGAAAGATAATCTGGAATCCCTTTTGTCAACAGCCGCACGTTCCCTTTCTCTCTATGCTGTGGGGTCTGAGGATATCTCAACCCCGTACGCTCTCGCATTAGCACTCGCGTGTTGCCATCTGCTTTCCGAGGCTCGCGCAATTTACGTTCCTCTCTCCTCTGCATGGAAACGGTGGAGCTTGTTGAAGGGGCGATGCAAAAAGAGAGCATTTGAGTGCTGCCTTTTTTCAGGGCTCTTTTGTCCTTGCTGATATAAAACCACCCTCGTACAACCAGCTATGAAAATGTGTGTGTGTGTGTGTGTGTTTGTGTGGGCGGATTTGGGGGAATTCACTGGGGAAAATCAAAGTCAGTCTTTCTTTTTCTTTCTTTCTTTCTGCTGCAGAGGGAGGTGTTGAGCGTTAGAGTGGGATAAACTTGCCGTGCATGGTCTCTGTGTCTTTGGCATAAAAGGCTTTTGACAAACTGGGTCAAGCCAACTCTTTCATAATAAGTTGTGAATAACTTTGTGGCTTCATTATCTCCGCACATCAACTTTGATTTCTCTTCGCATTTCCTATGGAGAGACAGCAAAACCCCTCAGCTACTACAAAAAGGGGGCTAGATGCATCGAGACATTACAGACCAGCTGCTGGTCAAAATCCTTTCACTTTTTTGTGCCCAAGCCTCGGCCCCTTTCATACAGGCAATTAGATATGAATCTGTGGCAGCATCCAATCTGATCAGAGCCACTTTGAAGTCGCACAACTTTTCTTGTTTACTCACAAACCTTCGCAATGCATCACATGTTTGTGCGTTTCAGCAGAGTGAATGTAAGCAATGAGCTGTCAGCATTCCTAGTCGGTTATAATGCCGAACGTTTTCATTTGTACCTTTTTCTGGAACTGATTCTACGTGTAATAAACGATTCTTTGAAATCAAATAATGCAGCATGGAGAACAAGGCCTGGAACATTTCTGCCCACGAGCTCTGAGAAGCCCACAAGCCGGAGCGCAGATGAAAGCGAGCTCCAAGTTCAATTAAATAATGAAATGTCTCCGGGCGAATGTCTCTGCCGAGCAATCATGCTGACTTTTTATTTTATGATTTTGTGATTATGGAAAGATTAGTCGCACATCGGGTCACGCTTCTGGTCAAGGTGTTTTAAATTAGCATGTAGCAGTTCTAGATTCAAAGCAAACTGCACTGTCAAAAGGGCTGCACACCTGTCAGAATAACTGTAGAGAGTTCTTTTGATCTGAAAGGGCCGGTGAAATGCAGGCTAATTGCTGGAAGTGAATTTGGACGTATTGGAACAAAATGAAACTTTTTACATTTTTCATGTGTTGTATTATAGCGAGCACTGGCCAGCCTTACTTAAGGTATTTTGAAATTTCTTTTACAGCCCCCTAAGGTCTAGGTAATAAATGTGTAAATGTGACATACAAAGTTCTAGGTAATTATTTTGGGAAGCACGGTGCCAAACCTTTAAGGTCGACTCAAGGAAGAAGCAAGAAAACACATGAATAGGAATATATCATACATCAGTCATGTTTTATTTTTATTCTAAACTAATCAGTATTAAGCTCTTAGCCATTTGAACTCTGCTCTGAGTGAGCTTGTGCTTAAAATCATAGTGTAACAATAAAGGCAGCCTTGTGCGTATTTTACACAGCAGTAGACACTGACATAGACACTCGAAGACATAAGAGTCTAATGTTGCTCATTCCTGTCTGTTACCTAGAAACAACCCTGAATCTGGGCTGTAAAAGAAAGAAATCATCTATATTTTTACTAGATCTTTACTGGTTAAGGCTCAATCTTCTCTAACGTGACTTGAAAGATCACCTGTCTATACCAACCTGACACTGCTCACTTTCTGCAAGCTTTGTCAGACAGCAGTAGTTAGTCATTTTTAAACATTGGTAGTTTTAGTCATTTGCTGTACTAGCTAGTTTAGTAAACTTTGGTAGTTTAAGTGGTTTGTTGTATTAGCTAGTTTAGTAAACTTGGTAGTTTTAGTGGTTTGTTGTATTAGCTAGTTTAGTAAACTTTGGTAGTTTTAGTGGTTTGCTGTACTAGCCAGTTTGGTAAACTTTGGGAGTTTTAGTGGTTTGCTGTACTAGCTAGTTTAGTAAACTTTGGGAGTTTTAGTGGTTTGCTGTACTAGCCAGTTTGGTAAATTTTGGTAGTTTTAGTGATTTGTTGTATTAGCTAGTTTAGTAAACTTTGGTAGTTTAAGTGGTTTGTTGTATTAGCTAGTTTAGTAAACTTTGGTAGTTTTAGTGGTTTGTTGTATTAGCTAGTTTAGTAAACTTTGGTAGTTTAAGTGGTTTGCTGTACTAGCCAGTTTGGTAAACTTTGGTAGTTTTAGTGATTTGTTGTATTAGCCAGTTTGGTGAATTTTGGTAGTTTTAGTGGTTTGCTGTACTAGCCAGTTTGGTAAACTTTGGTAGTTTTAGTGGTTTGCTGTACTAGCCCGTTTGGTAAACTTTGGTAGTTTTAGTGGTTTGCTGTACTAGCCAGTTTGGCAAACTTTGGTAGTTTTAGTGGTTTGCTGTACTAGCCAGTTTGGTAAACTTTGGTAGTTTTAGTGGTTTGCTGTACTAGCCCGTTTGGTAAACTTTGGTAGTTTTAGTGGTTTGCTGTACTAGCCCGTTTGGTAAACTTTGGTAGTTTTAGTGGTTTGCTGTACTAGCCAGTTTGGCAAACTTTGGTAGTTTTAGTGGTTTGCTGTACTAGCCAGTTTGGTAAACTTAAGTTGTTTTAGTGGTTTGCTGTACTAGCCAGTTTGGTAAACTTTGGTAGTTTTAGTGGTTTGCTGTACTAGCCAGTTTGGTAAACTTTGGTAGTTTTAGTGGTTTGCTGTACTAGCCAGTTTGGCAAACTTTGGTAGTTTTAGTGGTTTGCTGTACTAGCCAGTTTGGTAAACTTAAGTTGTTTTAGTGGTTTGCTGTACTAGCCAGTTCGGTAAACTTTGGTAGTTTTAGTGGTTTGCTGTACTAGCCAGTTTGGTAAACTTTGGTAGTTTTAGTGGTTTGCTGTACTAGCCAGTTTGGTAAACTTTGGTAGTTTTAGTGGTTTGCTGTACTAGCCAGTTTGGTAAACTTTGGTAGTTTTAGTGGTTTGCTGTACTAGCCAGTTCGGTAAACTTTGGTAGTTTTAGTGGTTTGCTGTACTAGCCAGTTTGGTGAATTTTGGTAGTTTTAGTGGTTTGCTGTACTAGCCAGTTTGGTAAACTTTGGTAGTTTTAGTGGTTTGCTGTACTAGCCAGTTTGGCAAACTTTGGTAGTTTTAGTGGTTTGCTGTACTAGCCAGTTTGGTAAACTTAAGTTGTTTTAGTGGTTTGCTGTACTAGCCAGTTTGGTAAACTTTGGTAGTTTTAGTGATTTGCTGTACTAGCCAGTTTGGTGAACTTTGGTAGTTTTAGTGGTTTGCTGTACTAGCCAGTTTGGTAAACTTTGGTAGTTTTAGTGGTTTGCTGTACTAGCCCGTTTGGTAAACTTTGGTAGTTTTAGTGGTTTGCTGTACTAGCCAGTTTGGCAAACTTTGGTAGTTTTAGTGGTTTGCTGTACTAGCCAGTTTGGTAAACTTTGGTAGTTTTAGTGGTTTGCTGTACTAGCCCGTTTGGTAAACTTTGGTAGTTTTAGTGGTTTGCTGTACTAGCCCGTTTGGTAAACTTTGGTAGTTTTAGTGGTTTGCTGTACTAGCCAGTTTAGTAAACTTTGGTAGTTTTAGTGGTTTGCTGTACTAGCCCGTTTGGTAAACTTAAGTTGTTTTAGTGGTTTGCTGTACTAGCCAGTTTGGTAAACTTAAGTTGTTTTAGTGATTTGCTGTACTAGCCAGTTTGGCAAACTTTGGTAGTTTTAGTGGTTTGCTGTACTAGCCAGTTTGGTAAACTTAATTTGTTTTAGTGGTTTGCTGTACTAGCCAGTTTGGTAAACTTTGGTAGTTTTAGTGATTTGCTGTACTAGCCAGTTTGGTGAACTTTGGTAGTTTTAGTGGTTTGCTGTACTAGCCAGTTTGGTAAACTTTGGTAGTTTTAGTGGTTTGCTGTACTAGCCAGTTTGGCAAACTTTGGTAGTTTTAGTGGTTTGCTGTACTAGCCAGTTTGGTAAACTTTGGTAGTTTTAGTGGTTTGCTTTACTAGCCAGTTTGGTAAACTTTGGTAGTTTTAGTGGTTTGCTGTACTAGCCCGTTTGGTAAACTTTGGTAGTTTTAGTGGTTTGCTGTACTAGCCAGTTTGGTAAACTTAAGTTGTTTTAGTGATTTGCTGTACTAGCCCGTTTGGTAAACTTTGGTAGTTTTAGTGGTTTGCTGTACTAGCCAGTTTGGTAAACTTAAGTTGTTTTAGTGGTTTGCTGTACTAGCCAGTTCGGTAAACTTTGGTAGTTTTAGTGGTTTGCTGTACTAGCCAGTTTGGTGAATTTTGGTAGTTTTAGTGGTTTGCTGTACTAGCCAGTTTGGTAAACTTTGGTAGTTTTAGTGGTTTGCTGTACTAGCCAGTTTGGCAAACTTTGGTAGTTTTAGTGGTTTGCTGTACTAGCCAGTTTGGTAAACTTTGGTAGTTTTAGTGGTTTGCTTTACTAGCCAGTTTGGTAAACTTTGGTAGTTTTAGTGGTTTGCTGTACTAGCCCGTTTGGTAAACTTTGGTAGTTTTAGTGGTTTGCTGTACTAGCCAGTTTGGTAAACTTAAGTTGTTTTAGTGATTTGCTGTACTAGCCCGTTTGGTAAACTTTGGTAGTTTTAGTGGTTTGCTGTACTAGCCAGTTTGGTAAACTTAAGTTGTTTTAGTGGTTTGCTGTACTAGCCAGTTTGGTAAACTTAAGTTGTTTTAGTGGTTTGCTGTACTAGCCAGTTTGGTAAACTTTGGTAGTTTTAGTGGTTTGCTGTACTAGCCAGTTTAGTAAACTTTGGTAGTTTTAGTGGTTTGCTGTACTAGCCAGTTTGGTAAACTTTGGTAGTTTTAGTGGTTTGCTGTACTAGCCAGTTTGGTAAACTTTGGTAGTTTTAGTGGTTTGCTGTACTAGCCAGTTTGGTAAACTTTGGTAGTTTTAGTGGTTTGCTGTACTAGCCAGTTTGGTAAACTTTGTATTTTGCTATACTAGCCAAAAGCTACAGCTAGACAAGTTTACCAAACTGTCTAGTAGAGCAAAATGCAAAGTTTTAATCTTTTGCTGTTTTGGCCAGTGTGTTAAACTTGTCCAGCTGTAGCCTTTTAACAGGTTTTTTAAATATAATAAGTCTGAGAAAACAGTGGGGGACAAGAGACTTTTTCTATTATTACTATTTTCTCCTGTTTGTAGCAGGGAGTTATGGTAGTTATATGTATTTTTGTCTCTTTTATTTTCAGGTATATTTAGTTGTTTGGTTTGTCATTTTAGGCACACATTTTCCTCTGAAGCCACAACAGTTAACATCTTGCCATTGAGACTTTTCATAATATGAATAAATCTGTGCTGGTTTATGATGTCAAAATGGTGTTCAGTGTTTGGTCTGCCGTCGAGTCTGGGGAAAAAGCCCATTCTCACATTCTGTTACAGCCTCACCCTGACAGGTTGTAAAACTTTCCTGCTTGGTGTGTCACATTACAGTGAAATTTAGTGCCAGTATGTTTGTACTTACCACCTTCTCAGTCTCATAATTATAAAATTATGAGATATTTTACTAAGTCCTTTTCTGGTCAATATCAAGATCCTGGTTTGCATATATGTGTAGGCCAACTGTCTTGGAACTTACCATCAAGTTACCCAAAATAGTGACCTAATACTTTGGTGTTTGTACTTCACACTGACTTGGTAATACCTAGGACTGTAAAAGAAAGTGCTATAGATATTTTTTCCAAGCCTGTATATATTCACCATTTTGAAGACCATTTTGTGGACTATCAGTCACTACCAGCCGTTTTCTACTTTATATCTACAGAGACTGTGGCACAAACAGCCATATGGTCATTTGTGAGGTCTCAGTAAATAACTAAGAATCTGCCAATGATAAGGAACTGCATCCAATGCGGTCCCAGTGCGGTTGCTAGATATGTGTAGCATATATTTGAAATGTGTAGCTATTTGAAATCACCTCATTTTTTCACCTATAGGAGAAGCTACTGCAGCTAGATTGTCATTTTTTCCCTCTTTGATGTTCCATTGGCAAGATATTTCACTGGGTCAGGTTTCTTCTTGCTCGAGGTGTCACGTGTCCCTGCATATCCGCATTCACTCATTAGCTGTCCAGCTACTTGTTAGTGCCCTCACCTCCTCACACCACTATGAAAGCCAGAGCACTAATTGAAAGTGCGTTGTGAGGGAAATGAACAGCGTCCACTGAGTGGCTGGTGTGTGACAGGGCTAACCAGGAGCAGCCCTGCCATCCCATCCAGAGACAGCACCAATTAAAGGAGAATGGAAGTGGTGAAAAGAGCTTGTGTCTTTGAGGCAGAGCTCTGCTGCATTATGCTAATGCTTCTGAATGAGTAGCCTACGTAGGCCTTATTATTTGCTGCTTGTTGTGTTCAAATATTGGCTTGTTGGCTCGGACCTGCATAACCCAGTGATCATATTGAGGATTCAACAGTTAACTCATAAATCAGGTCTTGCCAGGGGTAAAATGAGGTGTGAAATAGTAGGTGGACACTGGAGTGGAGTAGGCTAGTGGTGGTGTTGAAGGTGGGGGGCTGCCTTGGGACTTGGAGAGTGTGACTCCACAGTGCCATCTGGTGTGGTAGCAGGAAATGACTATACCAGCAGTGCACAACTCCACCTAGTAGTAAAATAAAGCCATGAAATATTAACTGATATAAAATATTATGATGGTTTTTCCCTTTAGGGTCATAAGGGAAAAGGGCCCATATCCTACATTATTTTTTCCTATGGGTTCACTTACAAAGTTTGTGTGGGTTTATGTACCAATAGCTGGCAAATATATTTTTACCTGACCGTTTTCTATCCTCTCCACTATCCCTTAGAATAGCACAGGCTGTGCCTTTAAGATCACTATATGTAAATGAGCTCTGATTTGATTGGTTCTCCTGTATTCTACCTCATTCAAACACAGTCCAGGCTGAAACACTCCATATAACTCCAGCATAACTAGGCAGGCCAAAACTGCTTTAGACTGAATGGATGGCTGTAGGTAAATGTTTTGGTATTTGTGACATCACAAAAACATTGAATTTAAAATGCACCATTGCTGAAGCCAAGTGAACTGTATGAACAGAGGAGTCAATGGTATGTTTTGAAACTTTAACAATGCTAACATATTACCTCAAACTCTTATTTCAGAAAGAGAGAAAAATAATTTTCCATAATATGGGCTATTTTGGGAATCAGAATTTGGGATACTTTGGGAAAAAGTGGACTATTTATATGTGTTATACTCTCATTTTATTGTTAATATTTTGTCAGCAGGACATGAATCTGACTTGGATCGAAACCATAAAAACCATAAAAACTTTAGTTATAAAAATTAAACTTATAATTCAATACAAAATTTAACTATTTTGCTCCGATTTCCACCACATTTGTAGACACTCAGGCTTCTGTTTCATTTATTTTGACATCATATCAGACACAAACAGTTACTGGTTCATTGAAATCATCATTGAGTGTGTTTAGATGCACTTAATAATCCGATAACTGCAGAAAATCAGATTTTGTCAGTAATCTGACCAACACGTTTACATGCACTTGGGTAATTAGATAATGGGGAAACTCCGGGTCTACATGGGTCAGACAGTAATTGGATTTCTGCCTTACAACCAGCCAATAAACTCACAGAAGACGTGACATAAATGTAATCTAAACCTCAAACTTCATGCCGCAGCTTGTTTTAAAAAAACAAAAAGACACTTTACCTGAAAATATGAACATACATCATCTAGAAGATAAAGAATATTTAAATCCTTCATTTCTTCAAGCATGTATTTGGTTTCAGCGCCGCTCCAACAGTGTTTTGTTGTCATCTCGCAGCAATGTTGCTCGCTTATTTCCAGTACTGCTGTCTGTTTCGCACATGTGCAGACTGAGAAATCCGAAAGAAATCAGTGTAAGAGTTTACATGCACTGAGAAATCTGATTACTGAGCTAAAATCCAGCTCTTCTTATCGGATTTCTAGATCAGATTTGGACACCTTAGTCTGATCTAAGAAATCGGAGTATGCTGTTTACATGACCATTTGAATAATCAGATAACTGCAGAAATCGGATCATGATCAGATTATTGAGTTACTGAATTACTATTGAATTACTGTTTTCACTAAACCTCAATTAATCATAATACATTCATTTTAGATGCGTGTTAAAAAGAAAAATTGTGAAAAATGCATCATCCTGCAGCTGCAGCCCACAACAGTGTAATCAGTAATTGGTAATAGTGGTAATTAGCATTGTATGCCTGTATGAAGTCCTGAACAGCCAGTCTGCACTTTGATTAAAGCAGCTCTAGCTGCCACCTCTCTGGGACCCAGCAGTGCTAGAGTGTATTTCAGCGTCGCAGAGGCTAATCAGCACTGCAGAAACCCCCAGCTCATTGGAAAACCCTGCCAGATGTTTCAGCTTCCTGAGGCATAAATATTCTGGAAGGTTCTTTCAGTTTCAGCAAAGCCTGGAGGTTAGCGAGCGACAATTCAGCCCTGCAGGTTCTCGTTAAGGCTACAACCTGATCTGTCGATTTAATCCACAGTGGGGAAACACAGAGGCCACAGATCAGTACAGTGCTGTTACATTACAGGTAGTTCCAACGGAACAATCTGATTGGTTAAGAAGTGTTGTACTGTTATTTGTCGAAACAGCACATTTTTTTTTCACAATAACTGTATCACTCTGCTGAGCATGAGCTGACTCACTTCATGCTGCGTCTTGCCGTTACTAATGTTCTAGTTTACCAAAGACGAAACAGAACACAGATACATTAGTTAACTTCTATAAGATAATAATATGATAACATCTGCCCACGGAATGGCATCAAATTCCAAACCTGTCGTTGATCCATCAGTAGCTGCGACGAAACAACTACACAAACTGAATTAGCTAGAAAAGATTACAGTTCAGCAAACAAGATGGGCTGTGAAATGCTTTCACCACATTCAGGTTCATCTGGTGAATACTGAACCTGATATTGCGACAGTTTTATGGGTCTATCCGTAATGCAAGAAAGTATTATGTTTATAGGTGGAAGGAACTGGCCATATTAAAAAAATACATTTTTTGGGGCATCCATAAAAAGGTTCTTTAGTATACCAAAGGTGGTTCCTCAATGACATCACTCCAGAGAACCCTTTTGGTACCTTCATTTAGAGTAGACAACATAAAATATTAAATATGTCTATAATTAAAGTCCAACCCAGAGATCTGAGATGAACACAGCCCCATAGGTCCCCACAGTGTATTTAGTTATACATTATTGGGACATTTTAGCAATTTTATTAACATTTCTGCAGTTGTTGAATGGTAAAAGTGGTTTCTGAGTGGTTTGATATGAAATGCTCCATTCTGTAGAATCCTACTTTGCAGTGGTGGTGATAGGAACCAGGGGTCTACATGACTACAACACAAATAGTCAGGGGCCATGACTACAAAACAAATATAGCCAATTTATTCACGTAAATAATATGCAAATATGCAAAACCACCAGTGAACCTACAGTGTCTTCTGCGTTTTTATATGTAATATTGATAATTGTGGTAAATTTAAAAAATGTATGTTTTCTTTTCTTTACAGTGCTCTGAATCGTACCTCTGTACCATGCATGGTTTAAAAAAATATATTTTTAGGCCAGAATAGCATTAAAGAATGTCAGATATCAGGCAGCATATTCATAACCATGTCCTTTAAAAACTTTCTGCATTGGAGCATTTGGAGGCATTACCCTCTACGGAAGTCTGGTTCCTATCACCACCACTGGGCACAACTGTGATTCAGTAAAAATACTGCATTGCATACCACTCTGAATATTTATTTATATCTTAATGGTTTATCCCTTAAAACCCCAGGCCTATTCCATACTCAGGCCTATTATTCAGGAACTACAATACAAACTGGCTGAGCTATTCTTAGGTTACACAACTGTGTGATAAAACTTTGGGCCTGCTGATGGGCCCTGGCCATTTAAGGGGTCAATTATGCAGACATTTGGAAAAATCAATGGGAAGGAAACACATCAGAACATTTTAAAACTCTAAAAACTCAAAGAATGCAACAAAACAAAAATCGGTGACATTTTCATTGTTGCTGAGCACTTGCGTCAGAAACCCTCTTGCAATTGCTCAGGATAAGTGAAGAGAATTGAACTTGGAGAAATGACATATCAAAAAAAAAGATGGCACCTTTAGGAATTATTTAACTTTCTGTAGATGTGATGTTAAAAAAAATCTTTTTGTGACTGTAAGATAAAATTTGATGCCCTTTGTGCATGTTCCACTGCAGGGATCATCATATCATCATATCAGTGTCAGTTATAAGTGCTCTACTGAAAGCATATGAAGAGTGAATAATGGCATAGAGAGGGTGACTGATGTGCTGCTACTCCTTCCACATTTCTATCCATCCGTGCTGTGTGCTACTGCCATCTTGTGGTTAACAGCCTGAATTTGGTGTCAGATGAATGTATATTTATTTTAACCATGAGCTCAGCCTCAGAGATCGCCTCTCAATCCATAACTGTCAGAAGCAGTCCAAGCAGCCTGCAGTTCATTTTTGCTGTAAAAAATGAGGGTGCTTGTGTGCGAGCGCATGAGAGAGCTTTTTAATTAGTGTCCACAGGGTGTGAGGAGTTTGGATTACCTCACGTTTGCCGGGAGGCCAAATTCCGAGCTTGCTCCAGGGTGCAGTTGAACTTTGGGAAACAGACAGATTTGATTATGTCTTCATTTGCATAGTGCCCCCTGTCTTCAGGCTTCAGTTTCAGCACAGAAACCTGGCAGTGGAGCCCAGCATTTCTCTGTGGCAGTGGAGTATGAAAACCACACGGCTGCTCATTCCAAGAAGGAGATCCCATCTGCAGCTAGGCCATGAGGCCATGGGGCCAAATATAGCAGAGCAGGAGCTGGATGTGAAAAAAATGGGTAATATTTAGTTTGCATGTTGTGGATAATTGCAAAAATACACAAACATTAAATCCATTCTTACATTCAATTTGATATACAAGTGAGCCTTGAAATTCCTAAGGCTGGCTTTACGCAGTCAAACATTCACGCAACTGGTTTCATGTTGTGAGCTGCCTGCAACATAATTTCTGTTCAACTTGGCAGTTACACGAAGCAATTCAAAAACAATGCTGTTCATAAGGCTACGACACCTACATAAGGTTGTTATGACAACTGACATAATCCCACAGGAGCTATTCATAAAGGCTTCCTCTGTCATAAAGGCTACTTTTGCTGACTTAGAAAAATTGGCCAGTTTAACCTTCATAGCAAATGATGCGTATTGTAATAAGCAATTATAAACAGTTATGCAGGGTTATGTCAGTTATCATGACAAGCTTATGTAGGTGTCATGTAGCCTCATGAACAGCATCCTACAGTAAAGTGTTACCAAAAGTTGTATGCAACACATTTAGTTACTCCACTAGTTACCTAATTAAGCAGGTCATATTTTTGACACACAATATAGTTCTCACAAAAGTCATCAATGAGGCGTAATTTACATATTTGCAGCATTTTTATCATTTTTGTATGACTTTTCCAACTGTCATTGCTGTCCTATTGTCTATACATACAGTCATATGCAAAAGGTAAAATTGCACTGCAAAATGTACCCCTGGTAGAATTACATAATTTGTTGACCATCTCAGTTAAAATAATTTAACGCATCATCTACAGTGGCCAAACATAAACATGGCATTTTTTCTGCAAATTTAGTACATACCTTATATTTATTTGCTGAGTTTAACATAAGGGAAAAAAATAAGCCAACACATAAAATGGGCCATAACTTTTACAAAGGCTACAATTTGAGCTTTATTGTTTTGCTGTATGTTAAATTCAGTAATGTTGTGTTAAATAAAGAGTAACTGTGCTTTGAAATGTGCAGAAGTGTGTTCTCTGCGGCAGATGTGTAATTATTTTTCGCTTGGAAAATCGACAAAATGTGTAATTTGATCAGGGACACTCAAACTTTTTCATTCGACTGTATATTGTCTTAATCTATCGATCAGACTTCATTATATATTTGTATTTGTTTAGATGTTATTTGTATATCAAGTCATTTAAACAGCTGTTAGCATTAGTTGGCTAATTAATCCTGCTGATTAAAGAAACATTATCTTTGAGAAAGTTTTGCTGTCATTGTTTATGAAAAACTCCCAACTTTGAGTCAGTCAGTCTCGCCTTCAACCACCAAATGAACCATCTTCTGTTTTATTTTCTTCTCCACTGATCTGGTGAAATCAGTCATTTTAAAGGACGTTAATCGACATGATCGTGTGATACTTTGTGAGCATTTTTACTGCCTGTTTCTTGAAATTTAATTCACAAAGTTGAGCCGCCTGCAGCTGTTGCGGTTGTGTTTCAAGTGAGTTGCAGGATGCTTCATATTATGCAACTCAAGTGTAATTTAGCTTCATGAGCGGCTAAAGTTGCGTGAAGGTTTCACAGTGTAAGGCCAACCAGAAATGCAATGCACTGAAGAGTTAGTGCCAGTGTTTTTTATGATTCCGCCTCTGTTGAAGTATCTCGTTCCCACTGCACATTTTATTTCCGAAGCCATTAGTGTGCGAGTTTTCGTGCTGATGTAAATCAGCGGCGTTGAAGTCCCCTCTCCCCAATCCTGTTTGTTTAAATTCCCTTTTATGAGGCCTCAGCTCCTTTACGTTTCCCAAAGTCCCTGACCCTGTGACCTGCATCTGTGCATTGCCGTGCCATTTTTAATATCCTGACTGTTGATCGGGCCTGAACTGCATGAGCTGGCCCGCGTGACGTGCACTGGTTCATGTCATAATTTATTACACGCCATTTTTCTTACGCGGCCACGTTTACTGCAGCTGCCAGAGTGGTAACTGGCGAAGCTTAAGAGTATTATCTGGAGGATTGTTTTGCATATATTACAGGGTTAAGTGCAAACCAATCTGGTTTATACAAACACAGAAATCCAAACAACGAGTGCATTGAGGCTGATGAGTTCCACGCCCGCTTGCTCGGCAAAGACTTCCCCCCACGCACATATGCACCGTTTGAGGCTGATTGGCTTGTATAAAATACAGAGCTGACTTTGATTACATTACATAAAGTTATGCACGGATGATTCGTCGGCCACAGATAGACAGAAGCACCTCCGGAAAAGCGGCGTGAGGCTGCTTTATGTGAGCTCCATGTGGACAGAATGGCCAAATTATAGGCGGCTGATTGCAAGAAAGTAAAACACTGCTCTGTGGTGTGTCCTCAGTAACCTTCGTACTCTTTTTTCCTCCCTTATCGACTCTCCTGCAGCAAATGTGTGGTGAATGTAAAACCCCACAGCCACCCTAACACCCTGACACTGTTGGGAGGGAGTTTGTTATGGGTAAAGTAGTTCAAGAGGGCTCAAAATACAAGCTCACAAAGGCCGAGCGAAATTGTCTTGGCGTTTTAAATGGAACACCTCCGTGTGTAATGGAAACTAATCCCCCATCGCTGTTTTATTCTTCAGTGGACACTGAAAGGGGAAGCATTTGTGGTTACAGGGCCGGCCCATGGCTGGAGTAGCAGATATAGCCCATTTCCCACGTAGCCATCAGATGAAGTTACTGATTAAAAAGACAGAGTCCGCCTTATATCATTTGTGTTTTCCCCTCACGGTCCCTCTTTGGGTTTTAGCGTTCGTAATCCCACAAGCAATAACAAGCGTCTCGCATTACTGTCGTTGCGGTGCATGTCCGCCCCCCTCGCCCTGAAACGTGTAGGCGTCATGCAATGAGGTCTGCGATTCCCGGCCCTCTGGAGAAACTGGAATTAAAGGAATACTTTGGTGAAAAATCTCATTTGTACAGGTTTGCCCTTACCTCAAAGGTAGTGAACCAGCCAAGACATGTTTGGTGTCCAAAGTTTGCTTCTTTAAGTTTGCTACAAGGTTAATGTAGCTAACACGTAATTAAAGCTCACTCTTAGCATTGTACAAACTGCAATGCTATCTGTATCAAGTTGATAAGTGTGTACAGTGCCCCCTCTCCAGTTTCTTCTATTTTTGTTGATTTGTTACATTTAAATTTTAGGTCACGAACCGATGGGTGGGCATTGTCCTTCAGGATTTTCTGATAGAGAGCAGAATTTATGGTTCCATTGATTATGACAAGTCGTCCAGGTCCTGAAGCCTGAATTTCGGGCCATCTTTGTCTACTATTAAAAAAAGTTTGTTGATCTGAAACTTTCAAATTTGAGGTGAAGTCTGAAATTTGCCTATACTTTAGTCCATGTTTATAGATAACAGAAAGTCATACAGTGTTGGAAACCACAGTAACACATGAACCCTCCTACCTAACACTGAGATAGCCATGCTTTATGTCATGGCAGATGTTATAAGCTGTTATGAGTTATGAGTCATAACAGATTTTGTTCAGTATCATAACAAAGTCAGGTTACCATCATCAGTAATTGTCACAATAGATTCCATAATGTTTGATGACATGACAGCTTATGTCACGTGCTAATTTTCATTTGATGTCATAACATCAAACATAATGGCATCTGTTGTGGCAATTTACCGTCATGGTAACATGACACTTTTATATTATTGAATAGAAATCTTCTATGACAATTCATAACAGCTAATAACTTCTTCCATGACACATATATGAATGTGGTGGGCTACACTCGACTTGATAGGGTGAGGAGCTCAGCCATCTAGGAGGAGCTCAAAGCAGAGCCACCACTCCTCCACATTGAGAGGAGCCAGTTGAGGTGGTTCGGGCGTCTGATTAGGATGCCCCCCCGGCCACCTTTTGGTGGAGGTTTACCAGGCATGGCTGACTGGGACGAGATCCTGAGGTCATCCTAGGACCCGCTGGAGGGATTATGTCTCCAAGTTGGCCTGGGAGCAGCTCAGTGTCCCCCAGAATGAGCTGGAGGAAGTCTGGAATTCTCTGCTTTCCTCACTAATACTGCGACCCTAGCTGGATCAAGCAGATCGAGATGATAATGATGATGATGACGTATATGGCATGGTAATGTCAATGTTGTTTAGCAAGGTTTAACCCAATAAAACACAGGCTTATTACATCCTAACTGTTGACAGAAAGCGACAGGTGTCCAGTCATTTCCTGTGGAAGTACGGAATCTGTAGCTGCAATTTAGCGACTAGCAGTAAGTGACATGGCGACAGAGCAAGAAGCAACAAATTGAATTGATATTTTTTTCAACTTTATGCAAATAAACTATGACATGGTGAAGCGACAATCTAACTGATTGGCTCAAATAAAAACCTGGAATCAGTCAGGGTCCAAGGTTCCCAGCCTCTGCTCTCTGAACTTTTGGTTCCTAGCAGCTTTTGTATTCCTATTCCTAGTGGTGTCACTCAAAACATGAAAGAGAAACTTTTGAACTTCTAAAATTATAACCACATTTCATATTTTAAACAAAATGGCAATACATATCATCACTGTCCAAAGAAAAACAAGTATCTACAAAATAGTAACTTTACTGAAGAAAGCAAAACACTCTTACCTTTCAATGTAAGTTAATGTAAAGGGGTTTTATTCCAAGTGATTTTAGAGCATTTCTATTGGTCCATTCATCATGAAATGTAAAGGCCGGCTGATGTGTTGAAATGATGTAGAAAAATAAAAATCAACAAAAATGGAGATGCATGGTTTTCTTTGGACAGTGATGACATACATACATATTTTTACATTTTCTTGTCAGAAGTTTGACATGTACACACCCACACACAACAACAACCCGGAGCCTCGAGCACACCCACAAGAGACGAACTTGAGGCAACATTAGCGCCATATCGCCTCCTAACTACATGGACTACAATGCAAACTGGCTGGGTTATTCTTAGGTTATAGAATTGTGGATTAAAACTTTGCACCCACCAGTGGGATCTTGCCATTTAAGGTGTTTAGTGTCACCAAAACCACATAAGCAGGTCTATTCTAGATTACTAACCTATTTAATCCTAAATTTTTCCCTTGCTCTGTCATGTCTCTTCAAAAATTTGAAAATGCTATTCTTTGTCAAAATTGTGTGTTGAGAAATTTTAAAAAATAAAGAAAAATAGTTGATAGTTGATAATAGTTATTAAATTAATAAATTTAATTTATAAACTAATAGTTTAATTTATAAGCGCACTGTAAAATGATTCAATGTTTCAACTTAAAAAAAGTGCTTCAACTTAAATTTTTAAGTTAACTGAACTTCTAATAGTAAGTGAACAAACAATAATATGTGTGTTACATTCTGTTAACTTAATATCTGAAGTTGAACAAACTCAAAATTTTAAGGCAACTAGGTTACTTAGATTTTTAAGTTAAACCACTGAATCGCTTTTAAAGTGTGGAGAACTGTGTTAAAAATAGAATGAAATGCTGCCTGTAGTCTCTACTGGGTCATCATGTTCTAGCATGTCTAAAACTTCACTCAAAGTCAATTTATATGGAAGAAAACAGTTGTAGTAGTAAAAATCCTGACAATAGACCCTTTAGTGATTTTGTGTACCAAATATGATACTTGTAACTTTATTTTTGACTTCCTTTTGTAGAGTTCTAGTGGAGACATCATCTTTATTTGGTGAACACTTGAAGTAAATAGTAAATTGAAGAAAATAGTAAATTGCAGTGAACAGTAAATTGATCATGTGACCAACTCCTCCACCCAAAAAATGGTCATTATTTCATTTATAGTTTACTGTGTAGAAAACACACTGATTATTAGAATTCAGTGTGGTTTTAAGTAAATCTGTGATGATTTAATTTTTTTTCTGTGTGTGAAGCTATTCTTCCATTACATGTTAGCTACATTAGCCTCGTAGCTCTAGTGTAAAACTAAAGAATCAGACTTCAGACACCAAACATGTCTCGGCTGATCAACTACATTCGTGCTAAGAGGGAAAATTGTATAAAGTTTGATTTTTTCCCCAAACTATTCCTTTAAGACAAACCATAAATTTCTGTTTGGGGGAATGTTTGGGGCTGACGTTGAGGCAGGAACAGACAGGCCTCTCATGGCCGACATCTGCGCGGGCCGTTTTGTCATGCTGCTGGCGCGGGGGCTGTCACTCTGAGAGAAACAGCGTGACCATGTTGATTAGGCTAACCTTTTGGGCAGGGAGTGGAAATATGCTGTCAGCTCATTACAAAAATACATAAGCTCTCACTTTCAATTACTCACTTAGCAACGGCAGATTAGTTTGCGGGACTGCCAGCATCGCGGCCTTCGCAGGGTCAACACAGAGGGGCTGTAATCAGAAGAGTTTTGGAGATTGCGGAGGATCCGTTTCCCCTGAGTTGCGCCTTTTCATCCTTAGAGTCGTGTCTTCGCCCTCTAACTCAGCTCAGTCCATAACACAGACACTTATTCACGGCGGTATTTATAGTGGAGCTGCTCTTTTCACTCAGCTTTTAAGTGAATTTCATAGTTCGTAAAACATCACACAGCTTCTTTAACAACTGTTTACCTTCTGCAGCTACTGGACTGGACACGATATGTGTGTGTATAAAGTTCAGAGCAGAGTAAAACTGTACACACACACACACACACACACACACACACACACACAAAGATACACATTTAAACACATTAAATTGTTCTCATCATTGTTGCTCCTTCTCTCAGAGTACTGCCAAAGCATACAAGCACATGCAAAAGTTTAAGCACCCCTCCTAAAATGATGTTTTGTTGATTTTCAAAGTGAAAATAAGTTAACAATTCTTTACAGACAACAAACACACATTCCTGCTTTTTTTTTGCTTTTTTTTTGTTGCTTTGTTTATCATATTGAAAAAAATACACTGAATGTGCCATAACTTTTGCACAGGGCGTTTTATATTTTTTCCCATTTGTTATACAATATAATACGTATTCTACAAGGAATAAACATACCTATGGCATTTTTATGCAAATTTTAGTGCACAATTTTTAGATATTTTCTGAATTTAACATGAAAAAACTAAAACATAAAATATAAAGTGCGCCATAACTTTTGCACAGACCATTTTATTTTTTTTTCTCATTTGTTATACAATTTGATACGTCTTCTACAAGGAATAAACATAACCATGGCATTTTAATGCAAACCTAAGTGCATAATTTCTATATATTTTCTGAATTTAACATGAAAAAACTAAAACATAAAATATAAAGTGTGCCATAATTTTTACACAGGCTAGATTTTATGTTTTTTTTTTCCTCCAGCTTGTCAATTTTTTTTTCTTTCTTTTCTCTCTCCCTCTCTCTTTACCTCTCTTTCACTTTATCTCTGTGTCTCTCTCTCCATTTCTCTCTTTCCTTCCTTCTCATTTGCTACCTCTCTCTCTCTTTCTCTTTTTCTGTTTCTTTCTTTTTTCTGTCTTTCTCTTTGTCCTCTCTCTCTCTCTCTCCCTCTCCTTTTTCTTTCTCTCTTTTTCTCACGCACACATACCTACACACACAGAGAGCCCCTAAATCAGTCGATGTGAGAGCAGAAACCCCTCCTTGAGCCATGAATCATGTTGGAGCCCCCCTGCACCCCCCCGCTGTTCCCCCCTCTCAGCTCCCCTTCAGCTCCCTGCCTTCCTCTTCCAATACGGATCAAATCTGTTAATGCCTGACATGGGCTGTAAACCAGCTGTCCATCAGCAGCCACGGGGAAGATTTGTTATGACTGAGGGGATCCTGGCTAATGCTGCCAGAGTGAGGTCTGTACTCTTCTCCCAGCGAGGCAGCTTTGATTGCGTGTTTAACCTCGGGGCTGTTTCTGCACGGAGCACGTTGGATATCATCTGACTGGGAATTAATTGAGGAAAATAAGGCACTCATAGCGGACACACCGACTCAACGTTCTGGTGTTTAGTTTCATGGTGCAGTAAAATAGCCAATTGTAATTTGCATCTATTCTGTGGTGCATTTAACCTCTATTTCAAATTGCTCATTCATGCTGCACTGCTTACCTCCACGGTTTGCATTTTAAGAACAGTTTAGTTTCTTATAAGAAGCTGCTGTACTGCGCAAGTGCCTCTTGATGCTTTTCATCGGGTAATCAAGAAAAATGGCACAGCATGAGGGGGAATATTGATGATGGCAGTCTAATGTAGCTACAAATGTCCACCACAAGAGGGCAGCATGGATGCAAACACTGGCTCACTGATCTCCAGCTCCCAGGGCTGTTGTTGTTGATCTTATTGTTTGTTTCATTCCTGAAATGCAAAGGACTTTTGTTTATTTATCCTTAAACTTTACACTTACATTGTCCAGGGTTCCCTTGTTTGGCTAAAACGCTGCCAAGCGTTCAGTGCAGCATCTGTGCTGTAGCACATTTTAACTCCTTAAAATCCCATCTTATTACATCTTAAGGCTTATTATTCAATAACTACAGGGACTTCAATGCAAACTGGTGGACGTTTTCTTAGGTTATAGAATTGTGTTATAAAACGTTGGGCCTGTCGACGATCCCTGGCCTGTTAGGGGGTTAAAATTCCTGTAAGAATTTGCCAAAACAGAATTTTGCTCTGGTCATCCCACAGCTAAACGTTCACAGAACAGTCCATTTGTCACCATATTGTAAATGTGTCTCACTGATTAATTGATGGGCTATGGCATTTATCATGGAAATGTCTCGCTCTGAATCTTTGTTTGGTCTCTTGCTCCACCTCGCTCTCGGGTTTCTCGGCTAAACCAACTGTTCCTGATGCATGTTCGAATTGATTGAAGCCCTGAAAGCTAAAGATAGAAAATTATATGCCCCTTGCACACTAAGACACATATTCTTATGTTTTATTATATCCCCAAGTCTTCATCTAAAACCAGCAACTCTTTCAGATGTAAAACGATACGTACTGTATAATTTGCTGCCCAGAAAGAACAACATTTCATAGTTTCTGGGAACTAATGTCTTTAATAATTTGCTCTCTGCAGGTTCAATATGATACACTTTGTCTAGTCAGACTGTCAAAGTGCAGCAGTATGTCTTATGTCTGTCAAAAAGCCTTTAAAAAAAGAAGAAGCAATTAAAAGAAAAAAACATATAAAGCTTTCAGCAATAATCATTATAACCCTCAGTAATTATTCAGTTTACAGTCAGGTTAGGCGTGATTTATCATTCATAACATCAACAACCTCTGGTGTTGATACAGCCAGATGCTTCTGATTGATGCTGTAAAAATGTGTGCGATTTCCTCTTTGGAGGAGGAGCAGAGTGTTTGAATCATTCGATCATTAATCTACGCGCTGCTTTATTTATTCTGAGCTTCGGGGTCACAAACGCCCGCTTCCCCGCTGGGCCTTACGCGCAACAAACCACAGGTTACTCAGGCGCTCTCGGAGAAGCAAAAAGAAAATTGGTTTTACATTACAGAGTGTCACAAATACCCGTGTGGGCCTCCGTGAGGTCGAATTGAAGTCTGTGTAGCGGTGGTGTCTCTGGACAATGTTGTGGGCTTCACACTCAACTATATGTGTGTGGCTGCATAGCTGTCGGCTGCCTGTTCAGCACTTTTTCACGCCCTCCGTTGTCCTGTCTGGTCTCCAGGGGCCGCGCTAAACTGGAGGCCAAAAGTTCTGCACAGGTTAGCGGCATGCTCTCAGCTTCCCACGACCTCACAGTCAGACGCCCGGATCCTGCTGCTTCTCGTTCTCCTGGAGGAGCAGAACCTGCAGGAGGTCTGTTTTCAGTTTTGACAACAACAATAACCAGCACAGGCAGCGTGAGATGGTGAAGTGATTAACTGTAATGCGTAACTGAGGCTGTCATCTTGACCACACAAATATGGACACAGTTAAGTATATATATATATATATATATATATATATATATATATTAACGTTCCATTCACGGCATTTGGACCACTCTTTCTGAAAATGCTACAAGATTTCCAAAAGCTCTGACCTCAGACATTATGTGATTGGCCCCTGATGGTCACATGATGTTAAAAACTAAAAATGTCACTGTCAGTGCTGTGTTTGGCTCATACAGTTGTGTGCACTACACATATGCCATTCCTGCACACAAGACAAAGCACTGAGTGTTCAGTACCTTTACTGACTCAGCTTTGTCTCTTAGCTGAACCATCTTTGCTGGTACCACAAGTGGGGCCGTGTCTTGCTATATGTGGTACAAGCAGATGCTTAGGGCCCTGGAACCACCAGGGGCCCTTTGAGAACCTGGTATTTATTTTTTTATTTACATGTACATAATTTAGTAGGTTTAATTCATTCAACGTGTAGTTACTTATGGTTTTATTTTCTTTAGCATTTACAAAACTTATTTTCTAACCGAAATATTATTTTTATTCTGGCACAAAATAATATGTCTAGAGTCAATGGGGGGTCTCAAGTGAGATCACTTAGGGCCACCAAATATTCAGAAAAGACCCTGGCCACAACAGCCCGCATAGTGGAACCTTTTCCTATCATCTCAGCATTTCACTGTGAACAGAAAACATTTAGAAAATTTGAATGTGACCACAACATCTACCATAATATATGTTCCTGAACGTTCTACCATAACATCTACCATAATATATGTTCCTGGACATTCTACCATAACATCTACCATAATATATGTTCCTGGACATTCTACCATAACGTGTACCATAATATATGTTCCTGAACATTCTACCATAACATCTACCATAATATATGTTCCTGGACATTCTACCATAACATCTACCATAATATATGTTCCTGGACATTCTACCATAACGTGTACCATAATATATGTTCCTGAACATTCTACCATAACATCTACCATATCACAGCTTTCACACCTTGTATCTCCATTTTTCAGTTTTTGACATAACTTGAAAATGCCTGCTGCTCTTTGCATTGTGTGTAAATATCATGGTTAATGGACCAAAAGAAATGTCCCACAATTGCTTGGACAATAGGTCTGGTTAGATTGACTTACATTAAAAGTTAAGTAGGTTTTTTCTTTCTCTAGTAAAGTTTTCATTTTGGAAATATGAGGTTTTACCATATTTATAAATGATGCTTTACTGTAGAAAAACCATTATGACATCATTATCAGATGCTGATCATTATCATCATACATGATAATGAATACTTTAGTGTAGAGGACATAATGACATCATCAGCAGCAGATGGAATACGCAGTTTCTGAATATTCTACCTTATATGATAATAGGAATAATAGGTGTAGGTTTTGTGTTTAGTTAAGGTCGGGGTTAGGTTTAGGGTTAGATTTAATAGAATCTATCACACATAACTTCAGGTTCAGTTACATTTCATAGATATTTAATTGAATATTAGTTAAAGACAGTCTACAAGATGTCCACAGTGGACTACTCTTTTTTATTTTCCAATATGACCATCCAAGTATTGCCCCTATTGTTGAGAGATCGATACCTGGCGATGCCACAGCCATACATGGCCAGGAGTCCAGCAGAACATAAATGGCCTCTCTGGATGGGTAGAATAGTCCTCCCTCTCCCCCATCACTCAGTGCCATGCTAGCCAACGCAGGCATCTGTTAGCTGAATGAAGGAAATCAGCAGGTAGTGTTCTCCTCCAAGCGTGTTGAACCCACTGATGGTGTTCTATGAGCGTCAAAAGAGAATATGTGAGGACTACACTTCATCTGACTTGAAACATCAGGTGATGGGAAAGATCTAGCTGGTGAGAGGGAACTGGCCACAGTAAAGCTGGGGAGGAAAAGTGGAAAAAATGTAAAAATAAAAAAATAAATAAATAAAATAGAGATAAAACCACATAAAACCGCATTTATTTTGCAAAGTTTGGTGGCTGTAGTATGAAAAAAATGGTATAAAAATTTCAGCATCACCTAACAATGACAACAACCCAGTAATCTTGGGAAGACCGTAACAGCGAAAACAACCAAATGTACACTGTACAAAGTGGCTCATCAGATCTACTTAAAAAATTATTTCATGTGGTAACAAGCAATTGCAGTAGTTTTATTCAACTCTAAAGATTACTTCAATTGAAAGAATCATTCATTCCAAGTATTTATTTAGGTTGAATAAAATTAGTTGATTTACTTGTTACCACATGAAGTCATTTTTTAAGTCATTTTAGTTGTATGCAAAAGTTTGAACACACTGGTGCACATTTTACTGTACAACTACTGTTCATTTACTGAATTTAATGTATTGGAGAAAAAATAAAATGTGGCAAAAGTTATGGCACATGTTACAGTTATGTAATATATCACTGCTGTCAGAACAAAACCTCATATCTCCAAAATACTAACTTTACAGGAGAAGTGAAAAAACAAGGTTGAATGTAAGTCAGTTGAACCACTATGTTTTCCAGGTCATTTTGGGACATTTCTTTTGGTCCATTCATCATGAAATTTACACACAATAGAAAAGGGCAACAGATATTTTCAAATTATGTCAAAAACTTAATAACAACAAAAATGCAGATACGAGGTTTTGTTCTGACAACAGTCATATACTGCTTTATTTTTTCCATTATGTTAAACTTTATGTAGAAATTGTGCCCTAAATAAACTGCAGTTAAATGCCACAATTATCCCTCTACTGTACGCATTATGAAAAAAAAATATATATTCAGTTCACTTTTCTTGCATAAAATGGTCCTTGATTTATTTTTTTGAACCTGTTTATTAAATTCAAAAACATTTAAAGAACTATAATAATAATATGTGCTGGGGGTCCTTTTGGAATATGTTGCCTTGAGGCAACATTGTGCGACAATGGGAAGAAATGATATAGAGCCGTGTTCCCTGAAGTGGTGAGACTTGGCTAAATCCATTCCACTGTCACACAATGTTGCTTCTAGGCAACAAACATAGTGAATTAGAGAATTCTGCAGATTCTCAAAAAAAATGCTACTGAATGTTGAAAAAGAGGTTTAAATGTGCCCACTAAGAGACAGTACGACCAAGTACATGCTTTTTATTGACTTACTCAAACTCGTCCCTTTATTGTTAACACTATCATTGTCTTTAAATATGTTTAATGTTACTGCAAAGTGAGGAAAATGAATTTGTTGCCCTGAGGCAACATCGTGCAATAGAGGGTTAAGTTCCTCATAGAAAAACAACAAAACATGTTTTTGACCAGAATTTAAATGTCAGTGTTTAGCCTAGGTAGTTATCTGCCCTGTACACAAACTTTTGCACACAACTGTATCTGGCCATGTCTGTTTGAGAGTGTGTGCGACTAACAGTGCGTGCAGGCATGTGTGGTGTGCGTAGGAGGCCTGGGGTTCGCCCACAGCGCTAATCATGAAACCTGGGCCTTTCTCAGCGGCAGCCCTGGGGTTAACCCAAACTGCTAATCAGCAGTGAAACCTGGGCCACGCTCGGTGACCGGGCCTTCCTGACTTCCAGGCAAACGATCCTGCCTCCCCAGAGCACAGCGCTATAACTGAGAATACAGTACACACATAGAGGAACACATACACGTTCTCCATAGTTACTCATTCATATTGCTCATGTTTGTTTGCTTTGGCAGGAATTGTCAGAGCAAAAACATTATACCCTCTGTAAAGGGCCCGAGTTTAAAGCAAAGACATGATGTGAGGCATATAAAATCGGGCAGAAAGTTGGCGTAGAGTTTGATTACCTGCTTTACCGTAGAGATAAGGGGCCACTGCCAGTGAGCTGGACTCGGTGCGGTTTTTCGGTGGGCGGGTTGGCCTCGCTAATTGAAGGCAGTTGATGGCTGGTGTGTTAGAGCGAGTGTGGTGACAGGCGAGGTAATTACATGCATGGGTGGAGGACTGAGGCCTTCAATTACTAAAGGCCATTCAGGTGTTAAGACTGCAATAAAAGAATCCTTACAATCAAGTGTTTATTTTCTGGGTTTTAACAGTGAATGTACACACAGTCCTGCAGTAATAAAGGGTTCTTAAAGAGATTTGGCTTCTGGCTCAGAGACAGTCTGGGACAGAAAGAAAACAAACAGCAAAACCGCATGTCATCCCACTGAAATATGGTAATGATATAGGAGGAAGTTTACATCTGTAAAAATATGCATTATTTGTCTTACTTTCATTCAGAGCTCCTTCCATTTTGTATATTTTCTCCAAATGCACCACAGAAAAGGCCAACACCCTTTTCTATCTTTAGAGGAGGGAATCCACCCAAGGCCTGTCACTCGTACTGCCAAATCTCCCAAAGGCTAAGGTTAGCCAGACCCCACGCACCAGCACAATCAATTCACATGTTCATAATGCTGAGGTTGATAAAAACTGGACAGTTTTTACAGCGCTATAGAAAGAACCGTACGAAATGCATAAAAGTTCCACTTATGTAAGAACAACACCGAAAGGCTCATGGTTCGCGGTGTAAAACAGAGAAACGCTTGTGAAAAATGGAAAAGAAAAAGAAGGCATTTCTTTAAATGCTAGCAAAGGACCAAAGATTTATCTACTCTTGGAGTTAACTCAGTGCCTAATTTTTCTTGGACTCCACCTATGTTTTTCCAAGCACTGGGAACTATGCATAAAAAGGTCAAAGAAATAATGGTTTAAAAAAAGTTTGCATTAAATTTTTGAAATAGAAAATTACAGCCCGGCAAAAAAAGAGGAGATTAATGGTTCTGGCCCTGCGCTTTGTATATCGCACTGGCGCTCAGGGGACAAGCACTTTATAAATCACTGCTGGACATATAAGGGATTATTAGTACGATGTGTTTTGTTTCATGGTTTGTGTTATGGCCAAATCCTTAAGTACCTGCTCTGCCCCCCCCCCACCACTAATCTGTTTTTTCTTTTTTTAAGCCACTTTAGAAGCCTGCTTTCTTTTTCATTTTGATTTCTTAAAGGATACTGTTTGTGGAGAAAAGTAAAGACATAGATGAAGAGTTAGGAATTATTATCTGCATTTTCTCGATGCATGCCGGCCAGGTACACATCATCAGATAACTCTGTGAATGTGCAGAAACCCCCCAAAATGTGCCAAATCAAAGTCTGCATTTGCAATCTGCATAGACCGAACGCTGCTAAAAGGTTATTTGTTTTAGGTGATAAATAGCCAGAACACATGCAAGTATACAAACACAGATAAATATGCATTAAGTTAAAATCTACAAGCCGGCCAAACATCCTTGCTCTGCGCTTCGTCAAAAGCTGCGCTCCAAATTGTCAGTCTGAGCTGAATTTCTGACCGACACAAAACTGAAGAATTGAGAAACGTTTGCACAAGTTAGATGAAATCAGATGAAATATGGGTCTACATATATATGTGTTTACACATAGAGTCCACTCCCATCACATACACCCTCCACTGAAACAAAGGCTAACCTTTAAGGGAAATTCCACCAATTTATCACAATTTCAGCATAGTTCTATTGTTGAGATGTAAAGAAAGTCTTTCAGAGTGGTTTGAGCTGAAACGGTTGATTGTAGAGACTCAGATTTCTTTACAGTGGTGGTCATAGGAACCAGGGGTCACCATGACTACAACACAAATATAGCCATTTTATTTACTATCCAAAACCACCAGTGAACCTACACATGTTTTCTTTGAAGATTACCTTGCCTTCACCCTGTATGTGTTTAAAAATATATGTTTTAGGCCAAAACCATATCAAAACGATCATAAAACAATGCCTCAGACATCGGTCAGTGTATTCCTAACCATTTCATGCAATAACTTTCTGGGAGGGAGCTTTTAGAGGCATTATATTCTTCAGACGTCGGTTCCTATCACTACTGCACTGAACAATTCTGGCTCGGTAAGTTTCTCTAGAACAGAGTATTTCACATGAAATGTCTCTGAATGACCTTGTTTACATTTTAACTGTTTAAAAAAAGGCAGTGGTTAGTTATTAAACTGTGATCACTTAAAACATTTTAATACATAAATACATACAGTTGCATAGTGAAATTGTCATTTTCTGTGATAAAAAATCTATTCTATGTGGTTCTTTTTTACTTTTTCAACAAATTGTTCTATATACCAATATTTATATGTTACTGTATAGAACCCTTTTTGATTATACTTTCTTTTTCGGTTATTAATATTTTCCAGTAACTGAAATGAATTATTCAGTAACTACTACAAAACTGATATTTTCGATATGTGGTTATGAAGTCTGGGCCTGCCAACCAGTCCTTAAAGCTTGAGTGTATAAGTGGTATTATCCCTCGTGAATTATTCAATAACTGAAATAATCTAATGTGTGAGTTCTGTAGTGATAAGAGTGAAGAGCTAAAATGTAGGCCCACATATGGAGCCTTAGAGTTAAGAGTTTAAGAGGTATAATAAATTCAGAAGTTTTCTCGCTTTAACATTACAGTATGCAGCTGATTGGAGCTCAAAGTGGGTCATGATGTTGAACTAATAGCAATAATCAGATTATTAATCACATTAGAGAGTGCATTCAGCATCTTGTATGCATTAATGTGCTTTGATAAATTATGGGGAAAATCTCAGTATTGGTGAATTGAAAGGGAATTTCAGAAGTTCTATATAACTAAAAGAAGATGTTAACAGACTCATTCAGAGTGGTTTGGTGTGAAATGCTCTGTTCCTGTGCAACTTGCCGGGTCAGGAATGTTTACAGTGATGGTGATAGGAACCAGACATCCACCTCTAAAAGCTCACAGAAAGTTAGTTATTAGTTATTAATGTGCTGCCTTAGACATTGTTTTGCCACATTATATAGAGGGGTACATGCAGGATGCTCTGAGGCAAAATAGTCCCTAAAACAAACTTGTTTTTCAGATTTAACATAATTTTCCATTATCAGCTTCAATAGAAGAAGAGAATAAAACCTCTTTTTTTGTGTTATACTCCTGGTTCCTATCACCACCACTGTGAAGAAGTCAGAGAAGTTAGATTTATCTACAAAGAACCATTTCACATCAAACCACCATGGATGACTTTGTTTACATCTCTGTGATTTTTTGCAGAAATTTTGGAATTTTAGAAAGTTGGTGGAATTTCCCTTTAAGTCTTGGATTACCATATTGTGTGTGTATAAATATATACACTGTTTAATATACCACTATATATATATATATATATATATATATATATATATATATATATATATATATATATATATATAGTGGTATATTAAACAGGCCTGTGTTAAATCTCCCAGTTACCACTGTGTTTTTTTAATAACTTTTTACCAGAAAAACATCAACATCTTTTTTGTGTAACTGAACAACATTTATTGGTTATTATTATCCACACACACTCACACACACACACACACACATACACACACTCATGAACATCACTGCCACAGTTACTGCTGGAAATGTTGAGATGTTGGCATGTTAAGATAAAAATAAAGGAAAAGAAAAGTTTGCACAGTGCTATAAATGGACCACTTAGTCCATAGGAACATTAAAATCCAAAGGGACAGTAGTGCCGGACACTCAGAGGAGACTCCAGGGGTTTGAACGCAGCAACTTCACCTAAGCTTTAAATGACGGTCAGAAGTGTTTATTACTGTATTTTAGGGTGTACTGACCCTCGCCCAATCCCAGTGGAGGTAACAGGGTTAGTTATTCAGCACTGATGGACTAGTTCGCTCTCTAAAAGGAGGTGTTAATTAACAATACACATTTTGTTTCCTGCTTAACTGTTAAAAATAACACAAGACGCGTTGCCTTTAACTGGACATACAGGTATCGATACTACGTGTTGTTGTTTTTTTTTTACACGTTTTGAGGATCAGTTTTAATCTGTAAATGAAACGTAGGAGAGTAATTAGGCAGCTCGAGCTGCGCTTCTCGTGGGATAGTGGACTTTAGGCTCCCATTTCTCAGAAATTAAAATAAAAATACAGACCTAAAGGCGTCCATCAAAGGCTTGGCGGAATGTTCTATCGTAGCTATAAGTGTGTATATATATATATATATATATATATATATATATATATATATATATATATATATAGTCTAATTGACCTTATTAAAAATGCTACCACCGTCAAAATTCTACGCAGGATATTTTGATAATGTAAATCACCTTATCAGATGATAAATAATAACATCATTAAGCTGAATCTGTCTTAAACACTTGAAGTGAAGGTGAATTAATATTTAAAAATATATAAAATGTTACTGATGACGCGCATGCGCTGTGGGACTGCTCGACTGGTAAGACAAACTGTTAGACCCCCATATTTAGGTTTATATTACTTGTTGATAACAGGTCGATAACGTGACGTCTTTCATCCATCTGACTCACTGAGACTGTGGCTCGAAACGTGTTTTAGCCAAGATTCAGCTTAACATATTTTATTATTATTATTATTATTATTATTATTATTATTATTATTTTCTGACTCATTATTATTATAATTATGGCCTCTAATCACTAAAGGCAATCGAGCCCAACAGTCCACTATCCATCACATAGATTACTGAGCAGATGCAGGTAATCGCTGATATGCAGTTCGTCGATGAAAAGAGATTTTAAATGTCCAGTCTGAGTCCAGCTTTAATATTAGAGCTCAGAACTATCTGATTTAATTTCTTGCCAAATGTGGAAACTGAAACTGTCCTCCTTTGTTCAGATCCAGCTTACGTTAATTAATGCGTGACCAGCTCGTTATTTTAATGGCGAAAAATGGACAAATTGGGAGCAGAATCAGGGAAATTTGGAGAGAAATGGAAAGTCTGTGGTTAAATCCATGCATGAAGTGGCTAAATCTATTCTTCCTCTGTTTTTTGACTAAGTGCGAATTTTTTGATCATAATCGTGTCAAATCCGTAAAGAGTAAACCCGTATATGTTGAGCTAATGACCCTGTTTACAGAGGTCACGTCTCAGCGTGGACACAAGACATAGAAACCTTCAGCCTTCTCACTTTCACAAAGTGCCAGCCTGGCTGCGCAGCCTAGAGCTCAGTTAGTTCTGTGCTTTTAAAAGGCTGGAAGGATTTCAGGCCTTCGCTGTTTCTTATTCGGGCTGAGCCGAGACGTTCAGATGTGGTCTAATATCTAATATGTCACCTCTTTGTTCAGGAGCTCCCATTAACTGAACAGCGAGAAGATTTTTTTTTCTCTGATTTTAACTGATTTTGCTGTTTTAATCCATAAAAGTTCCGACCCTTCACGCACTTGGATGTCGCCACTTTACAAACACATACACCTCACCAAGGACACCATTCTACTCCTCATTTTATCTTAAAAAAATAACAATAATAATAACTTTGACGCGATATAATATTTAATATTCATAAGACGAGACCAAAGTATGTTGATTTTTTTTTTCTGTGTAAAATTTAAATTAATATAAATAACAATATCAATGATAAAGGGAACATTTTTTTTCCTATACATCTGTGCAACAGCATGACAACACACGAGCGTTAAGTTCAGTTCACATGATCATTTACAGCATGTACAAGTCCAGACCGGAGCTGTTTGTTTGTGCAAGATAAAGGAGTGTTATTCTCTTTTTGGAGAGGTGTTTCTTTATCAGCTGTCCGAGTCCGCGTCGCTTTTGCTCTCCTCGGTTTTCTCTGCAGCTGTTTTCGTGGGTTTGTTCCATTTCTGGGTGTTTTCTGATTCCTCGGACGAAGATCTTTTCTGCCTTCTCCATTTCGCTCGTCTGTTTTTGAACCAAACCTGAGCGGAAAATAAACCAGTTTATCAGTGAGTGTGAACGAGTTCTGACCTGCTCTGGGACTAAATTCGTTTAGTTTGTTTATTTGTAAATATGCTCAATTACTGAATTTTAATAGTAGTCTAATAAGAATAAGAATAAGAATGATAATAATGAAAACAATATTAATAATATAACGTGGTATATTTCATTGGATGATTGCGCGCAATTTTTAAATTTTATTTAAAATCTAAATTTCGATTTTTTACTTTTTTTTAAAGAAATTGGTTTATGTAGGTCACAACAGGCTGTATCTGTTTCTGTATCTTTAACTGCCTCCACATTTTTAAAGGAGACCCACACAAATTGAAAAATAATATTCACAATGTGTTTCATTTTTAAAATCTTGATCTGGAAATTTGCTTAAAAATAATAATTTCCTTTTATTCGTGTGGCTGTCCAGGTTAAAACTCAAAGTTTCGTCCGCTCACCTCGACCTTCTCCTCGCGCAGGTGCACCTTCCGTGCTAACTGTTCTCGTGCCCCCACATCCGGGTACTTGGTCTCCTGGAAGAGCCGCTCGAGGGCGTCCAGCTGCTCGTCCGTGAAGATGGTGCGGTGGCGCCTCTTGCGCCTGCACTGCAGCTGGCTAAGCAGGTGCAGATCCGTCCGCGACAGCGAGCCCATGTTCAGGTAGGACACCATCTGATGGGGCACTGGAGACATCAGCACAGAGCCGCTGCTGTCGTAGCCTTCAAAACAGCGCGTGCACAGAGGGTCAGAGTGAGGCCACAACAACAAAAAAGGCTTTAAAGTCCAGACCTTTATTCCATTAATATTTACAGTGTTTGTGTTATCAGAGATTCTTAGCATTTATAGTTTAAAGACATGAATAAACAGTGAAAATGATTTAGACTTTGAGTTGTAGCATTTTGTCTGTTGGCAAGTCGAATTAGATACAATTACATTCAGCACTTAAAACCAGATTCAAATGCTAGTTATATACACTATTTTTCATTTTTTCATCTTAGCTTTTTGCTCTTTTATAGATTATTTTTAAGCACAGATGCAGAGTGTATTATATATCTAAACCAGCCCTATATTATAAAAAACGCTCTACTTTTTACTCCTTCAGTTCCTGCTGTATGTTGTCCGCGTTGTCAATAATCTGGTTGCGCTAAAAAGTTGCGTGCATTGAAATTCCAATAGCGGCCAAACCCAGATTACAGATTACAGTGTAGTATGAACTACACTGGGGAACCCAAATGGACTTGATCAGACACAAACAGTCTATTTGTTTAGATTTAGCAATCTAAACACTTGGTGTGACAAAAGTATGAAACCCATTGGGCTAAATATTTACCCATCTGCTTCTTTATTCTCTGTTCGAGGCCTAATAAGCTGCCCGTGCTCAGGTAGGACCTGCTTAAATCACTCTAACCAAAAATATGAGCTTTCAATATAATTACCTTATAATCGTATTTACATCATCTGAACGCTTTTTATTGCGAGGTTTAAACGCACAGAGCGGCGTGAAGGTGGTAGGCCTGCATGTCTCAGTCCAGCCCAACTTCATCCCTCAGAAAAATGTATTAAAGACCTCTGCAGTCCATTTACAGGACATGAGTTTGGTTTAACGATGTGCTATTTCACAAAATAACCCACAGCCTTAATGAGAAAGATACAAATTTTACAGTGTCTGCGATCAAAAGCCCGTTTCTCCTCTGCACCTTCAGACAGAAACTCCCGCATGGCCAAAGTTCTGAGTGCGCAGTGGAGACCAATATTATAGAATTACTGAAGCATTAATCTCATGTAATTTCAACGCTCCTTAACAAAGCAAATTAATTACAATGAAGTAAAAGAAGCGCTGAGCTAACTTAGCACTAATAATCAGAGCCGTTGGTTATTTAGTGTAACAGAAGGCAGCCAAAAACTTTAATTTGCAGCGTAAAAATATTAGACTTATTGTACTATAAAACAATATCACTGTGCTATGAGCAGTGTTTTGTTTATGTTATTAGTTGATGGTTTTACTTAATATGTAATGCATTCATTAATTAGACGTTAACGTAAGGCTGACATTTTTTATTTTTCTATTTTTGCAAAAAGTTCATTTTTCATTTTTATTTTTTAGATACGTTAAAAATAGCGCTATTTTTATTTTTTAGATACGCTATTTTGGATTAAGCGCAGTCAGACTCGTTTTTGTTTCTTTTGCATATAAATGCTGAGTAATAATGCAGCTGTTAAAGTGTTATAAAAGTCCAATATTTGCTTTGGTTGGAAACTTTGTGCACGAGAGAAAGAGCCAATCTTCAGTCCAAAATCAGCCCATATGATCAATGATAAATTAAAGGGCATGTGAAATACAAATAAATAGAAATGAGCAATGAGAGTCCAAACTCGCTTAAAGACGACAGAAGAAAATTATTATTTTTTTTAAGCATAATTCAAATGTTTTTGACGGTATTGTAGTATTTTTGCATCTGAAATAAATTCACAGCGGATTTGAAAAGAATATTACACTTTTAAAAATACAGATTTCGGAAGTACAACGTAATCATAACTAGGCATTTAAGAACGAGGTTAAAGCCACTTATAAAATGCTGCATATTTCAGCTACATTATATGTTCTATTAGCTCATCTGAGCTCTGAAACAATTCAAACGTTTGCTGAGCGTTTATTTAAATACATGAACCCGGAGTTCCAGGTCACAGTCAAAATAACAGTAAATACAAAACGCATACAATGTAAAGTGGAGGTGGTCTTACCTGTGGGAATGCACGGACACTGGGTGGGCATGGCGCCACAGCACGTTGGGCCACTCGGTCCTTGCACATGAAGCTGCCCGTAGCAGTAGCTGTTGTAGCCGAGCCTGGCTCCGCTGACGGGCGGCAGGCTCGCGGCCGCAGCTCCTGTGGGCGAGTAGAGTCCGTTATAGTCTGCCGCCGAGTACAGCGAGTCCGCCAGGTTGGAGAAGACGAGCGGGGCGCTGCGGTGGAGCAGCGCGGGGTCCTTACAGCTGGGTCTGCCAGCTAGAATACTGTCGATACTGAACATCCCCGCGGGCATCACAGGCAGGACAGAGAGTGAGAGGTGGGGGGCTCAGATAAAGAAGCCTACCTAAAAGTCCTAAAAGTGTTCAAGTATCCGATCAGAGGTCGATGGGTTTCCTCATAGCGGTTGAAAAACAGCAAAAGTTTCCAGCGCCGCAGAAAGAGGAGGAGGGCGAACTGTCTCTGAGGCGTCCAAATGAAGTTTCTCCTGGGTTTTATACCGAGCTGAAGTTTCTCTGACGTCACTCCGAAGGCTTGCTCCCTCTCTCGCTCGCTCTCTCTCTTTTCTTTTCCTCCTTTCTTCCCGCATCACCAGCTCGACATGGGCCGCTTTAGGTTTTAGCGCTCAGTGGTGTGAAAAAGCCCGCAGATCTTTGTGTATTCAGGCTTAATTTGATTAAGTTGATCTGCACTGTTTCGAACAAATAAATAAGCGCTATATTCTTATTTTTATGAATTGAGGTGAACAGACGGATGGGCTGTGTGTGGCAGTTGCGCAAACGTACGTTTAATTTTTGCGCTATATTTGTTCGTCATTTTTTTGATTAAGTTTGTAGATTTTTTTTTTCATTCAGTACTTTATTTGGGTCTATACAGGCCTAAGCAGTCGCTTAGCAACCTCGCGTTCGGGAAATGAAAGAGAAAACAGATATTTCCTACTAATATAAAATTGCGACAAACTTCATTTTTGTTTCATGGAAAACTTAAAGACGTATTTAAGATTGAAACCTCTTAATAGGCGCTGAGTAAAGCTGAACACTGATGAGGCAGATTTCTATTGACCCCCCCAGGGCACCGAGCACCACGCAGATGGATGGGCGCACGTGTTTGTGTGGCCGGATTCCTCAGCATTATGCAGGGCTTTATCTTAAGTGCCTTAATAATGCGTGTTATTTGTAAAACAGTGGGTCTGACACGCTGCGCTGGCTGATCACGCTGAGGAGATGGAGGCAGTTTAGCTCCATCAGTGGGGAGGAAATGCACTTTAAACACCTCCAATAAGCACCGGGCTGAGTGGACATGCTGCGATGAGATAACGCCCATTATCGCCCGTTCAGCAACGCCGCAAATGGACTTATTAAAATCAGAGCGGCTGATCAAATGAAGTTTGCGCGAGGGAGGCGAAGCAGTGCTGCTATTCCATTTAGGCCACAATGTCGCCTCCGTCGTAAACCTCACGCATATGCGGGCAGTAATTGAGGTCTCCTATGATGTTGGGCATCGTGGTGAATTTGTTCTTCTCAGGAACGGATTTGTTTGCTGTTTTGCTAAATGTTCCCATCGCGAGCGAAAATTTCCAACATTATTAAAGTGTCACACAAAAGCGTGGCGGCGGTAATGAAGCAGAAATGACTCGGAATGATACGCTAAACTGAAAAGTAATGCATTGGGTGTAAAGGATGAATCCCATTATGAGATCAGTCAGGCTGTCTTTATGGAGGCCTATAAATTAAAATAATAAAAAGAAAGAAGTCTTAGTCTGGAAACTGGCTAAAGTAAAGTCATTTGGCAACACATCAGTCCTTAAAAGGAGGGTCGAATTAATGCCTGAAATTTACACCTAAAGTGGGACCTGAGGTGTAATTCACTTCATATTAATTTATTCATTTGCCCATGATTACATTGGGCTTCACATTAAAGGACATAATTTAATTACATTTATCTTTTTTATGTTTTATTTTTTCCTTTAGATTTATGTACTAAAACTGTCACAATTTATTTTTCCTTGATCATTTTCCAACCTCCTTTTATCCCACAGAATTTAGGCTATTTTGTGCTGTACCTTTAAGACTGAAATATGTAAATGACCTCTCTTCTGATTGGCTACCCTGTATTTAGCCCTCATTCTAAAAGCAGTCAATATCAACTGAATGTGCAGGCTGAATAGATAGATTTATATTTACATTGATTTTCATGACATCATAAAAAATAAATAAATACACTTCATATTTGGAGGCTTTTACACATTAATAAGGTTTACGTACAATATCAAACTCTTTTATTTGAAAAAGAGGTCAATTTGGTTTTCCATGATATGTAACATTAAAAGCCTTTGAATTAAAATGTATATTAGTGGGCAAAAGAATGAGGGGTCTTTTTCATTCAGACCGATAACTGACCTTTTTCTTTGACCCCTGTTCGTCTTTTTAAAAAACAAATGCACAAAATAAGAGAACGTATGTATCAAAACCTTTTGTGCTAAAGCACTGCATTTTCTCAGTGCTCCTGGTTATCTATCCTGGCTATAAGCTGTACCAAAGCAACCTGCTGTCACAATACATTTGCAGGCATTACACCCACGTCATGTCATATAGTACATGCCAAGTGCATATACAATTTGCATGAGTGCATATGGGGCAGAATTCTTCTGTGATGACTATTGCTGAAGTAAATGGCTTGTCCTGCTTAACTTCACGTATGATTTTGACAAAGATTGGCCTGTAGCCTTTTGATATGTAAACATTTCATCCTTTTATGCGTGCACTCTGGGCCTGGCTCCCTGTAATTCAAGAAAAAAAAATGGCACCTAGTATTATTATTTCCCCTTTTTTATATTTCAACTTTAAAGTGGCCGTGAAAGGAGAGAGTAAAAAGGATTGCCAAAATGAGACGGCCATCTGAAATTAAAAGCCGCCAAAGAGGTGTGAAGGCACCACTTACGGCCTGAATAGCTGGTGTCAATCACGGAGCGTAAATGGTGGCCCTGTCGACAGGCCGAGACAGGCCGCTACAATGGAGGCTGTGCAGGCCCACATCTTTATGGCACAACACGTATATCAGGGCCTTGATCTGTAAAATCTATCTTAATACAGCAAATCAAAGAGGACTTTGTAATGTAACCACTCTCTAACCGGCATAAACAAACCACAGAAAGGAGGAAGATGTCAGAACGAGCGGAACAAAAGACAACACTGTTCCTTTTATCTTTAAACATGGTTCCTTCATCTTCTGAAGAAACAGACACACAAACAAATCAACAGATAGATAGATAGATAGACAGATAGATAGATAGATAGATAGACAGACAGACAGACAGGCAGACAGACAGACAGACAGACAGATAGATAGATAGATAGATAGATAGATAGATAGATAGATAGATAGATAGATAGATAGACAGACAGACAGACAGAAAGATAGATAGATAGATAGATAGATAGACAGATAGATAGATAGACAGATAGACAGACAGACAGACAGCTAGATAGCTAGATAGATAGATAGACACACAAACAAATCGATAGATAGATAGATAGACAGATAGACAGACAGACAGACAGCTAGATAGCTAGATAGATAGATAGATAGACACACAAACAAATCGATAGATAGATAGATAGACAGACAGACAGACAGAGACAGAAAGATAGCTAGATAGATAGATAGATAGATAGATAGATAGATAGACAGATAGATAGATAGATAGATAGATAGATAGATAGATAGATAGATAGATAGATAGACACACAAACAAATCGATAGATAGATAGATAGATAGATAGATAGATAGACAAATCGATAGATAGATAGATAGATAGATAAACAAATCGATAGATAGATAGATAGATAGATAGATAAACAAATCGATAGATAGATAGATAGATAGATAGATAGATAAACAAATCGATAGATAGATAGATAGATTAGATAGATAGATAGATAGATAGAATTTTGAATAATTCAAATTCTACTTTTTTTGATATTCTGAATGGATGAGGCAAACGACAAGGTATAAAAGCCTTTGTGTGTGTGTGTGTGTGTGTGTGTGTGTGTGTGTGTGTGTGTGTGTGTGTGTGTGTGTTAGCCGGAGCTGCGCATGGTGCCAGACTGCAGTGTGTGTTTATTTCCTGTGTATTTCAGCAGGGCTGGGGTGAGGAAGGGGAGCCAGGCTCAGGATTAAAACACCAAATCTAATCTATCATTTCAGAGTGGTGCCGCTGCAGAATTCATATTTATTGTTCATGTCTGAGCTGTCATATGGAGAGCGCCTGCTCTACACTGTGCCTTTTGTAAGACCCCACAGGCTGAGTGTAACAGTACAGACGCACAAAGCAGCAGTTTAATGCGGCCCAAAGTGCTCAGCACGGCCACAGACGCACTAAAAAGATCTGTCATAAACATTATATTGTACATTAAGTATTCACTGTATGAAAGCAGAGCTCCTGTGCATAAGCATGTCCCACACACACACTGGAACTATGACTCCAAACCATTTATTTATGCAAAAAAAACCCTTTTCTATAATCATGTTCTACACTTTTCCAGTCTGGCAACACTTTTACAACAGATTACCTCACCTTTTTTTCCCATTGGAAAGACTTCTTTTCAATTGTCTCACAATCTGAGAGGATACAATTTCAGAACATGTGAGTTTTCAATCTGAAATTCTGTTGATGTTTTAAGAAGATTCTGTAACTTAATTCTGACACTTTATTATGTTCTTATGGAAATTGAATGCTGCCCTGTAAACATTGGGAGCTGAACACAAACGCCAAAATCTTTCAAGAATATGAGTTTAGTCAAAACAGCGCATAATATCCAGTGTTTTTGTGTCTGGTGAAGTGTTTCTACTCGGGGTTTTTTCACTAGAGTGGCACTATATTCAGATCCCCATATTAAACCTCTTTAACTCGAGGCCTATTATTGAGCTCTTAATCTTGGATTTATTTTTCAGTAACTACTACTAATAATGTGGTAACAACTGTGAAAATAATATGTGCTGTATTGTGCAAAATCAGAGACTACAATTAATTTATTTAAAGCTAAGTTTTGGGCATTTGTAGGCCTCTCTGGTGGAAATGTGTAATTGCACACAATGCATGGACATTTTGTAATATGGGTTGTTCTTCTGAACTCCCTTCCCCAACCGATGAATCTGATGAATGAAAGAAAATTCAAAGAGAAACTGTCAAAACTTGGTGAAGGACGTGTCCTTCAAGGATGAGAGTGACCTAAATCTTGCAATTGAGACCTAAACATCAAGCTGGACCTTCTTTTTCAGACTTCGTCTGCAACGTTAATACATAAAGACGTATGACGTGCTGTGAAATCTGACAACTCTGACTTTTACATTGTTATTTCAGGCTTTACAGGGTGACTCACAGCAGCGCAAGCACAACATATTTTGGCTTTTTTCCCTCCTGGTAATGATATTTCTTTCAGTTTTAACAAAATATTTTACATAATGCAGCTTTCAAGTACAAGTTATCCTTTTTTTAACTTGACAGAAAATTACGAAGAAGCCTGAAAAACAAAATATATTATATATTTTTCAGTATTTAGTGTGTCCACTCTTTACTTTTATTAGTTTACGTTCTTCTCAGGAGACTCACTTTCAGTTTTTCAAAGAAATCTGCAGACACACCTCCAAAGCTCAGTCTTAGAAGTTGGATTAGCATTTTCTGCTTCTCACCATCCAAATAATCCCAATTACAAAAGTAGACTCGTCAGTCCTGACGCTGGGGTGTCAGGTCTGGACTCTGGGGTGGTCAGTCCATCGTTCAGCTTCTTTGTTTGATGTGTCCGTCTCCTTTTCTCAGTGAGGTTCTTCTTGACAGCTAAACATCCTTTCAGACCCACAGCGCTGAGTCGTCTTCTCACAGTGGAAGGATGGACAGAAACACCTGTGGATGTTTTCAGATCTGAAGCAGCTTGATTTTCTCCTCTCTCTCAGAGATGAAAGCTTTAAGTGCTGTTTACTCCAGTTTTGGAAACTCTGTTTTTTTTTTCACTTATTTTCCTTTGACTTTCTCCTTCCTTATGCAACTGGATTATATTATTTCTAATCTCCTCAGTAATGTTTCCTGAAAAATGAATAATGAGTCAACCTAAATGTCCACCTAAACAATGTACTTCACATGATGTGTCCTGCTCTGAAATGCAAATGCAGTGTGTAATAGTCTGAATAGTCTTTTAATCTTATTTTAGTCTTTATATCTTTTTCTTTTGAACACAGAACATGGACATCCTCTTCTCATTGTCACCCCTCCACATAAAAAGAGACAAAAACACAGTGAGAGCATTAAGACATGATTATACATCATTTGTGTTTAGTTCTATTGGCTGAATTATACAAAGTTTAGATTTCAGGTGGACGCCACAGAATAACATTAAAATAAGCTCCAATATGTTTATTCATGACTGTGTATGAATGTCCCTCTTAGGATAAAAACAGATGTATTATACTGTCAAAGAAAAATACAATTATATGTAACTTTATGGGCCAGTTTCCCACACCAAGATAAGCCTAACCCTAGACTACAACAATGGTCCAATGGTAATTCCCCACTGATACTAAAATTAGGATTAATCCATGTGTAAGAAACTGACACTATATTTTGCATTTGTCTGATAGTTTTAGATGAATTGTGTAATAATTTTAGATTACAGGTGGCTTCTCCACTTTTACTATCACAAAGAGAGTAGGCAAACTATGGCTGGCAGGCCTGACAGCTGCTAAAAAACATATTAATCAGCACTGGCTGGCATCTCACTCTCTTACAATTGCACACTGGTTGGTTAGATATCCTTTATTTGGAATTATCTGCAGTTAGAGTTAATAAGGCAAATCCAGCTACAGTCAGGATATACTTTACTCTAGCTTATGTCTAATTTTTATTTCTGCCTAATTTATGTCTACTTTTATTTTCTATTTTTATTATTTCTGCCTATCTATCTATATAGTTGAATGGAATTGAAGATGTAAAGATTTTGCTTTCATCGTGAGGCTTTACAATATTTATCATTGCTGTCAGAGCAAAACCTTGTATCTCCAAAATGGTAATTTTACAGGAGAAGGAAAAAACCTACTTTACTTTTAATGTAGGTCAGTGAAACCGGACGTCTTTCTAAGTAATTTTGGGCCGTTTCTTTTGGTCCATTCATCATGAAATTTACACATGATGTAAAGGGTAACAGGTATTTTCAAATTATGTCAAAAATGGAGATTTTGGAGGTTTTCTTCCGACAGCAGCGAGATATATATATATATATATGGTGGTTGGTATAGTGTAGTGGGTAACACCTCTGCCTTCTACACTGTAGACTGGGGTTCAAACCCCACCTTGGTAAACACTCTACACTATACCAATAAGAGTCCTTGGGCAAGACTCCTAACACTACCTTCGCCTACCTGTGTAGATCACACTGTAAGTCGCTCTGGATAAGAGCGTCTGCCAAATGCCGTAAATGTAAATATATAGAGAGAGAGAGATACATAGACAGATAGTTAGATAGATAGACATATATATCTTTATATCTATATGTATATAAATGTATAGCTGCTGTCGGAACAATTTTTGACATAATTTGAAAATGCCTGTTGCCCTTTATATTGTGTGTAAATTTCATGATCATTGGACCTAAAAGAAATGGCCCAAATTACTTGGACAAAAAGTCTGGTTCTACTGACTTACATTAAAAGTAAAGTATGTTTTTTCCTTCTCCTGTAAAGTTAATATTTGTGGAGATACAAGGTTTTGTTCTGACAGCAGTGAGATATATATATATATATATATATATATATGTATATATATATATATATATATGTGTGTGTGTGTGTGTGTGTGTGTGTGTGTGTGTGTGTATACACATATATAGATGGATGAATAGATAGACGATATAGACATGTGTGGTGTTGAGTGGGATATGGGATGAGTGTAAGAGGAGTTGTATAATAATGTTTGTTGATTGTCATTTTATATATGTTTTACAGATATTATAGGTGGCTAAACAGCATCAAAATAAGCGCTAAGGTGTTCCCTCTCGCCGACTAAAGTGTCTTTTTTTTCAGCGTCTAGTGCTCACATGACACAAACACATCGGCTTTCAGAATATCAGCAGAAACCCTGCAATTTGACCATTCACATCCATTTTCTACTTAAACGGTTTTGTTTACTTCTATCAGGAAACTTCTTGAAGAATTTATCACAAGGATGTGTCAGCGAGCATAAAAGAGCCTGGTTACGGTTATCAATCACTGGATACGCCATCAGAGCAGTCCTAGTAATTACTGATTAAAAGCAGCTACTCTTGTGGATGCATCAGTGAGAGTGAAGTGCAGGGAGCCTGTTATCTGACCATGTGTCAAGACGAGTCACATTCATGCATTTCAGAGTAAAACATACCCCCCCACTCCAACGCAGCCACTTCCATCTAATGTCAGTGTGCCTTTGAAAAGAGCCTAGAGGAATCACAAGAATTTCCAAATGGCCGTGGGACATGGCAGAATCATAATGGAACCTAAAATCATTCCATCAAAACAGCCAAGGCCGAGCCTGACACAAATGAATTGAATGTAGCATCTTACGGCCTTAACTCAGGCCTCTTAATGTCCAGCCACATGCTAATTTCTTTCATTTTTTCTCTGTAAGTCACAGAAGTGGCCCAAGTTTTGCTTCATGTTAGTTCAAAGAGCCCATATTGTATATTCTTCTTGCATTTAATTTTTTCTTTGGGGTCCAACTCATGACGTTTATGTGGGTTTATGTACCAAAAATGGCCATAAACCATTTTTACATGACCATTTTCCAACCTCTCTTTGTCCCTTAGAATTGAACAGGCTGTTTTTGTTACTGTGCCTTTAAGATACATGTAAACAACCTCAGTTCTGAGTGGCTTCTTGTACTGTGCCTCATTCAAAAAGGAAGATGGCATTCTCTGCAAATTTAAGTGCACAATTTCTATTTATTTGCTGAGTATATATCTATTTATTTGCTGTGCGTATTACAAGAAAATAAAACATAAAATATATAATATGCCATAGCTTTTGCACAGGCTGCATTTTATGAGTTTTTTTTTTAGCCCCACTATGTTAAAATCAGCAAATAAACAGTAACTGTGCATTAAAATGTGCAAGTGTGTTCTCTGCAGAGTTTGTGTTAACTTGGTTTCACTTATCATTTGACCAGAGGTGCCAAAACCTTTGCATACATCTGTATGTAAAAGCATTGCTTTATGTGACCTCACAAAAAGAATGAATTCAAAATGGGCTGTTGATGCAGTTTAGTATCCATATATGGACTGGAGTCTAACTGTAACTTGTTTACATTCTACATCAAACTCTTTCATTTCATAAAAGTGTTTTTTCTTGACATGGGCCCTTAAATATTGGCTGATATCTGAGAGTTATGAACATCAACAGTCACTCATGTTTTCAAGTTTTGCTCAGATTGAGAGAAACATGTTTTTGAACTTGCTGCTGGTTTGAGGTTTTTATCCGATTTATTTTTGGCCCTTACTTTTTCAGTCCCTAGGTTGGACAATACCATGGACAGCTACAATTAAGTGTCTCCTAAATGCCATAAGAGGGCATAAGAGAGCTCAGGCTGTATGTGAAGGTTTGTTTAAACATGCCTTTGCTTTTTAAGTGTGTTTGTAAAGTTCAACATACAGAAAAAAAACACTGAGTAAATGAAACACAGTGGTTTGGCAGCTTTTGTGAGGTCGCTCAGTTTTTTTTTTGTTAAACCCTTTGTTAAATCCTAAGTGCCTGCATGTAATTCCTCTCTCTCATAACAGCACCCTTAAAAAGAAGGGGGGCTTCTTTAAGGACTATTTAGCGAAGGCAGGGGTTATACAGTCATATGCAAAAGTTTGATTAAATGTTTTGTTGATTTTCTAAGTGAAAATAAGTTGACACACTCTCTACCACTTAAACATGGAATATTTTAAAATAAAATAGAACATAAAATGTGCCATAACTTTTGCACAGGCCACATTTTAGGTTTTATTTTCCCACCAATATGTTCAATTCAGCAAATAGACAGTAAATGTGCACTGAAGTGTGCAGACGTGTGTTGTCTATAGAGGATGAGTTGACTTGTTTACACTTAGAAAATCAACATAACATGTCATTCGACCAGGGGTGCACAAATTTTTGCGTACGACTTTTGTGTGTGGCAGGACCACAACATTGTAAAGAACCATTTACATGCTTAAGCAGTTATCTACAGGGTTAAGTGATTCATTACTGTTGTATATATTTTGAAAAAATTGTTCCAGAACCAAATAGGGTTCTACATTTGTTACAAGTCAGAGAACCTTTTTTAGTGCTATATAGAACCCTTGTTGCTAAGACTGCACAGAACTAATACATTAGTTTCCTAGTAGTTACTGATAACACTGTTGTAATTACTAAGTAATATTAATAACTGTATAGTAAATGTATAATAAGCATAGTTCGATATGAAACAACTCCCAAATACAGTAATTAGTGCATATTTCCTGTACATTTTATTTGGAAATGAATATAAGTATACTGTCTAAATTGGTTTCCAGTTCATTAAAGGTTAAAGGACAGTAATTCACAATAAACAGGAACACTAAATTCATGAGTGCACTTCAGCATAAGCACAGAGATGCAGATCATCATTGTTGGAACAAAACCTTCTCTCTCCATTGTTGTCATTTTTTTTTTCATATAATTTTGAAAATACCAGCTGTCTTTTACATTGCATGACAATATAATGACAAATTATCCAAAAACGCTTATAATAAAATCTATTTACATTAACCTCCATTGAAAGGTGGGGGTGTTTTTGTCCTTCTCCTGAAAAGCTAACATTTTGGAGGTACAAGGTTTTGTTATGGCAGCGATGACTGTATGCATGTGAGCTGGATGGATGAATTAGACTACGGCAGGTAATTCCACAGCGATGAGAAAACGAGAATTGCTAATATAGAGCCATATTGTCAGGGTTTTGGGGCTGTACTATGGAGAGCACCTGCACTGATTGGGTAGCCCAGTGCAGTAACCCAATCTGCCAGCTTAACTCAGTGCTGTACTGGTGGTGGTCCACATTAATCCCCCACAGGTGCCAAACACCCTGCACCCACTGATACCGCCAGAGGAGAAGCCTTTGTCTATCTGTATCATGTACACCCCCATTTTATTTCTCTTGAAATGGTATATCTACTCTTTTTCTTCCATATAAGACACAGCTAGTATGATACTGTCATGTTATGCTTTTTGAGTACATATAAAAGTTCTCATAGCAACCCAAACCATGTCTAACTCCTATAGCATTTTGTTTTTGAGACAGAATAAACGGTTTTAATAACATTAACAAACGCTGTGCTTGGAGATGTCCAAAAACCTGTTACAGAGATTTTGCTTAAAGGAAACATTCTTAAAACTTTAAGCAAACAGAAAAAAGGACATAAAACCATAATGAGGTTTACAGGGCTTTACGATAATATGATAGCCGACCCTTCACGAGGCCGCTGGAAATTAAGGATGAATTAAACACTGCTGCCATTGTCATTTACAAACAGCTGAACGTGCCAACTAATAATCTTTAATATCCACTGATGACAGGATGGAATTAGCCACATATTTTCCACAAAACACTCAATTTTCTTCCTTGTTGTGTAAGCTAGGCCCTAATCCCGTCTTTATGCGGTTGGGTATTAACCCTATTGAAGCATCGGTGCATGCGCTCGGGGCCCCGGGGCCCAACAGGACCTTCACCAGGGCTCAACGTGTCTTTTGTTGGAGCTGCATGACACAGCAGGAGCCTGACAATCAATACAGCATTACAGTTAAGCTATGCAATAATTACCCTCATTAGCTGTAACTGGAGCGTGGAGGGGACGGATTCGCTCAGAAATCTGCACAAATGTTGCATATTCTCAGGAAACGCATCATAAATGTAATTCAATAATCCTGGAAACACATATTAATATCACCCCTGACCTCCACAACCATCTACTATTGCCCCGAAGCTGATGTTTTTTTTCTTTTTTGGTTCCAGAGTCATGGCAGTAATTCTCTCCCTTTGGCTGCTTTACTCTCACTTCATTACTTATAATGTTTGATGAGGTCGCGTAATGTCGCGCCCACATTAGCACACGGAACCGTAATAATCCTAACGGAAAGAGTGGAATAAGATACAGTTGCATGTACTTGTTTGTTTGTGTGCTTATTTACTTGTTTATTTGTGGTCGGGGTCACCACATTTTCCTAATCATGGGAACCGAGGCTGAAAATGCGCAAAAGAATCCTCGCTGTTATAAACAATGCATGGCGAAGCAGGAAACCCTCAAACAGCCCCAAACTACAATCTATTGAATTAGACTGCTCTTAGTGTGTTGCTATTGGCTCTCCACTCTTCTAGATTTTATCAAGAAGTAATTCAATCAGAACAATGTGCATTTCAGTTTCAAACTCAAACGAAGAGAAAGAAATGTTTAGTAATTGTTGTGCAATGCATTTACATCACTAGTAGAAGGTTAGTATGCGGTTAGAAGGAAAAGGAGGGAAAATATGAGATATATGAGTTTAGAACCAACCATTTTAAAGAGCTCATGTCCTACATTATTCTACATTATATCCTACAATGTTCTAAAAGCAGTCCTACGACATTATTTACATGATCATTTTCCAACTTCTATTGATCCCTCAGAATTAAACATGCTGCTTTTGTTACCATGCCTTTAAGACTGATGTATGTAAATGACCTCCCTTCTGATTGGCTGCCTAGTATTGGTCCTCATTCAGAAGGTAGTCCAGATAGATGGACACTCTTTATAACTTCAGCGTGAGTGGGTGGGGCTAAACTGCTGTACAGTCAGGTATGTGTAAACGCATTGGTTTTTCAGTTCATTCAAAATGGGCTTATGGAATGAAAGTGAACAGAATGTCTTACAACCATCAGTGTTTACAAATTTTCATTAAAAAAATAGGAAAAGAGGAAAAATGGGGGTGCAAATTTATGCAATTATCAGAAATCTTCATAGAAATTCATTTGCAATTAAAAAAAAAAATCATGTCCATCACAAAAGGGACATTTTAATTTAATTTAAGTTTCTAGACATGGTCATGATGCCAAAATAGTGCACCACTTTACAAACTGTCATGCAAAAGTTTAAGCACCCCTGGTCAAATGGCATGTTTTGTTGATTTTTCAAAATAAAAATATATGCAATTTCTATTTCTAGAAAAAAATAAAGCATAAAATATGCAATGTGCCAAGACTTTTGCACAAGCCACATTTTATGTTGTTTTTCCCACTACATTAAATTCAGCAAATAAACAGTAATTGTGCATTAAAATGTGCAGAAATGTGTTCTGTGTTCACTTATTTTCACTTGGAAAATCGTTCATTTGACCAGCAGCCCCCAAACTGTTGTATACGACTGCGTATCACTTGTATCTTCAATTTTTATGTTTTTCAGTAAATTTCATTATGAATGGACTAAAACAAATGGGCCAGAATGACTTTGAAAAATGTCTGGTTCCATTGACTTACATTAAAAGTAAAGTATGTTTTTTCCTTCTCCTGTAAAGTTACCATTTTGGAGATACGAGGTTTTCTTCCGACAGCAGTGATATGTAAACAGTGTGCACTGTTCTGTCCTCTAACCCCGCTGTAAAGCACATTAGCAGATATTATATCAGTGATGTACAGGCGATTATAATCTCAGCAGGCGGTGTGTGGAATGTGCTGACAGTGTTTGCACCTGCGGTAACTGGGCATCAGCACCATCTCAGCAGCCCCACTCTCAGGCAGCGCAGCGCAGGAGAGATCAGGCAGGAATTTGTGTGACTAATTGAGCTCTACCTTGCCAGAGAGAGAGAATGACCATTGGCAGCCCAGAGCACAATAGTGGAGCAAGGTTTTTGAACTCTGTTTGGTTTAATTTCCTCTGCAGTGAAAGGAAAGGAAGATTAATGAAATATCCCCAAATCCATCCTGTTCCATTTCTATTAAATCAACAGTGAAATGTGAGCGGCTGGTGCGCGCTAGCGAGGAGAAGGTGGATAGTGTTTCTGCATTTAGCTAAAGAGACCTCGTCGACTGTTCTGGTGACGAGTGATGCTATTTTGAAAATTCAATTGTTGCTGAAGTCAGCATCTCAGGTTGCACTTCATCGCTCAGAAACGAAATTACATCAAGTTATTTAATTTAGTATGAGTTACTGACATACGTGAATAAAGAATCGCTTTAACCTTGAGGTTTACCTTCTATTCAATGGATTTTAGAGTTTATTCAGTCATCTGTATATACAGATATATATTACTGTCTTTATGCATTTACTTTACATACAAATATTGTAATTTTTATTTAAATTTTATCTGCTACACATTGGATTTCTAGTGGGCCTAATTACTTACATCTACACTCTTAAAAAGGATGGTTCTTCAAGGGTTCTTTAGTAAAAACAATGGTTCTATGTAGAACCATGGACACTCAAAGAACCCTTTGCATCATTAAAGTGTTCTTTGTATCATGGTCAGATTGATGGAGAATGTGCTGTAGATGGTTCTACTCAGAACCTTTTTTAAAAAGGGTTCTTCTGTGGTTACAATGTCAAGCTTGCAACAATACAAGCCAATCCTGTTTTGGTGCCCTTATCAAAAAGGTTCTACATAGAACCATCTACAGCACATTCTCCATGAATCTGAAGAACCATTTCACCATGCAAAGAACACTTTGAGTCATGCAAAAGGTTCTTTGAGTGTTCATGGTTCTATATAGAGCCATTTTTATTACTCAAGAACCTTTGAAGAACCATATTTTTAAGTGTGTACTTTACACTTTGTTGTTTATAGTATTATATTTTATATATTCCAAATTGCTGTTTATAACATATTGTCTATCTATCTATCTATCTATCTATCTATCTACGCATTGATCTATCTATCTATCTATCTATGCATTGATCTATCTATGCATCTATCTATCTATCTATCTATCTATCTATCTATCTATCTATCTATCTATCTATCTATCTATCACTAGCTCAATTTCTCAGTGTTCTAGTCTCACAGTACAGTGTAAAGTACAGCATCAAAATAATATTCAAAATAGCTTTCAGAAAAAACAGCTCGGGCGGCCCCCTTTGTTATAATGGGTGGGCCAGGCAGCAGATTGAGTCCAGCATGGGCCACGGGGGGATTCCCACTAAAACTGTCCCCCTCAGAAGCCTGACTTTACTCAGTGGGCTGCGGCCCTAAACTAAGTCCATCTGACACGGCTAATCTCTCTGCTGGAGCTCAGTAAAGGCTCTGCTGGTTGCCCTTACAATGGGGTGATCAGGCGGACAAACATCTTTAAGCATTAAGCTAATTCAGGCTTTCTTCCGCTCTAGTCTAGGGTGTTACATCTGCGCTCAGCTGCCGGACGGGCCGTGCTTACTTTGGCACGCTGAAGTGTCTGTGTGTGTGTGTAGGTGCGCGAGAGAACCGGGCTGAACTTTGCGCGTGTGTGAACGGTCACCTACGGCTAGTTCCTGCTACAACCGCGTGAGTAAGCACTGGACTCCACCAGGGCTCGGCCAGCTTCAGAGAAAAAGAGAGTTTTCAATCTGTAAACTGGCTTTTTAAACCGTGTCTTTTAAGACGCCATAAATCTTTCGCTGTTACTCGCCATTCCGAAAGGCCTTTACTCGCGAGTGACAGTCAGCATACTCGAGTTTGACGATGATTGTTTTCAGTGCCCTCCCTCCTTCCAACTCTGCAGTCTGTCATTTGGAACAATAATAAACAATCACAGACGAGGGGCAAAAAAGCCTCCTGAAATCTATTACTGAGAACAGTGCGGTTATGGTGAGAGAGAGAGAGAGAGAAAGAGAGAGGGAGAGAGAGGACGAGTGCATTTTTCCCCTGCAAACATCACTGTAATTCCCAGTGCCAGGCTGATTCGGGCCAGGCTTTCCACACTCTTATCTGATCCTTACGGGTGGTCCCTGGCCCCCCCGTCCTGTTATTCCAGCCGCTCGGATCTGGAAATCTTCTTCGCACCAGCACTCGGTTTGTGGATCCCTCCGCTGAAGAAAGACTGGAATCATTTCAAGGGAAAAAGAGAAATACGAGTGGTTAGAACAGGGGATTAGGATCACTTACAATACGGGCCAGCGTGTCGTTTGCCCCCTGTGCTAATGTTCATGCACTCATTTGACTGTGCAGACAAATCTGCACTTTGAAGAAAAGCCATAATCAGGCACTGATCAGTAGCAGTGGGTGATATGACCATATGTCATCAATATTGTGATTAATTCAGTAGGGAACTGTCACAATGATTTGAAGAAAATAGGCCTGTAACATTTATTACACCTTAATTTAATAGACTCATCAGTTTGGTTGGAAACAAAGATTCAACTCCCTAAAGGTCCAAAGAAAAACTGTCCAATCAGGTTTTTTTTTCTTTGTGGTATCTTCGTAGATATTAGCCAAGTGAGCTCTTCCATTGATTAGGACTTGAGGAGCTGAACTGAAGGCTTTACATTGTTAAATTAACTAACATAATCATAAAATGACTATTTTTTGACTGATTATTATTAATGGCTGGAGCCAATTTCATGAAAAAGGTGATACTCTGGGCCCCATATGTCAAACACAAGGCCTGTGGTCCAAATCAGGCCTGTGTCACAATCCTATTCGGCCTGCAAAATTGTTCTAATTTTCTATTAGAACAATAGAACAACAGTAGCCCATTTCACCATGAACTGCACTACAGTTCCCAAAATGCACTGCAACATAATGTGTGCTCCCAACCCATCCTCAACACCAATATATGGGACAGCACCACAAAAATAAAACAAAAAGATGCCAGGCGTCCAGTTCAAAGGAATGGGTAGTTTTAAAAAACCTACTGTATATTGGGAACATTAAAGAGGTTTAACAGTCATCTACAGCTAATCTAGTCTATTGTTTTATATAAAACATTTTTTTTAATTAAAAATTTTTTTTGAATTGGTCAGATATTCAGTGCCTTTTTTGCCATTGTGGTTTTGGTATATTTTGAACAAACAATGGCCAGTTGGGGTCAGGGAAAACTGTTAAATAAAAATAAAATAAAAGCACAGCTGGTGCACAGACTTGTTGAGATTTTTTAATATGGCCCTTTCTGCTCTAGGTCTTTAGGATTGTCACTGAAAGTTCTAGATATGTCACTGACTGTGAATACAAGCCATAGTCTGGCTGCTGCATTTCAGCTGTTAGAAATGGAAAGCAGTGGTGGACAGTGGTGGACAGCGGTGGCGGATCTTAAGTCCTGTAAAACTGCTACAAGGTAAAACATGCGCTAATATTGAACGGCTTTTACAAGCTTCAAATGTCTGCATTAAATCTATAACAGCCAAAAAAAGTTCATGTGAATTGCCATTAGCTTTATGCTAACATACCACAAGAATCCCACAGGGGAGCTAGCAGAAATTTCAAATTTTTGACATTTTTTGTCTGATTTTTGACATTTATGACTTGAAATGAAGGCCTAGCTCTAACAGTCACAGTTCGCCACTGACAAAATTACATCATAATACATGACAGTCATATGCAAAAGTTTGAGCGCCCTAAATTACGTTTTACTGAATTAAAATATTTCATCTACAGGGAACGTACTGAACATTTTAAAGCCCAATTACTGTTTATTTGCTAGACTCAAAATATAGGAAAAATTTAAATGTAAAATATGTCCTGTTTTATGCCTTTTTTTTAGCAACACAACATAAATTTGCCTGTGGGGGTTGAAACCTTTGCATATGACTGTACTTTATGATTACCGTGATAAACTATGTCATGATATGAGGTGAACGATGAGTATGATCTGCACGCATCTGCATGTACGGCAACAACCAGTAGCTGATTAGATTTATTTATTGTTTTCACCAATCGTTTAACTTCTCTTACTATTCCTTAGTTTATTTTTGCAAGCAGTAAATTTAAAAAATGAATATATCACAGTATACATAGTATGTATATCGTCATCATCATATCATGTTTCATGGAAAATGTATTCTAGTATGAGAACGTTATATTTTTTTCTCTTTACTTTATTACTAATCAGTCATGGCTGATGACCAGTACTGCCCCAGATGGGGCAGATGTTGGGCATAATTACAATTGTAAAGTAGAACAGTGAAGTGAATCAATTCTAGCCCCTCAGGAAGTGCAGTTCACCCTGCAGTGAACCCAGGCATTGCATGTGATTCTGTAATGCACACAAATGTCCTCGCATATAACACCTCAATTCATCTTACCTGACAGAGAAATAAAACTGATGAAAAGTGTCCAGCAGTCTTCGCCCCATGCGAAAGTAATTACACATGTAGGAGACATCAGGTTTTAGATTACAAACAGATATGAAAATATATATATTCAATGTGTGAATCATTATTTATGCAACCTTTTCGCATCATGTTATGTTTGTAAACATGGTGTGTTTTCATATGAAGTCTGAAGTGCTGCTGTCATGTTTCTTCTATTATGGCTTTATTTTAGCATAGAACAAATATATTTACATATATAATACTGTGCAAAAATCAGAAACCACCCCACATGTATTTAATTTCCAGGCAACACAGCCATTAAGTACAAGTCAGTCATTTATAAGGATCTAAAATAATCCTCTTGCACAAGGAGAAAGTCAGTGAAAAAAAAAACTGGAGTTCAAAACTGATTAAAAGCTACAGAGAAAATGGTTCTCCTAACAACCACCTGGAAGACCTGGTGGACACTAAAACTGCCCCCATCAGATAAACAACATCTTTGAGAGAGAGGAGAAAATCAAGCTGCTTCAGATCTGAAAACATCCACAGGTGTTTCTGTCCATCCTTCCACTGTGAGAAGACGACTCAGCGCTGTGGGTCTGAAAGGATGTGTAGCTGTCAAGAAGAACCTCACTGAGAAAAGGAGACGGACACATCAAACAAAGAAGCTGAACAATGGACTGACCACCCCAGAGTCCAGACCTCAACACCACTGAATGTGTTTGATCACTTCAGAAAATGATCAACCAGCTTCTAAGACTGAACTTTGGAGGTGTGTCTGCAGATTCTTTGAGGAACTGAAAGTGAGTCCCCTGAAAAGAACGGAAGCTGGAATAAAGGAAAAGAGTGGACACAATAAATACTGAAAAAATGATATTATATTTAGTTGTTGAGGCTTTTGTGTTTTTTTTGTGTTAAATGTGTTTTCAGTATTTTCCCTCACACTGAAAAATTACTTAATGGCTGTTCTGACTGGAAATTAAATAAATAGACTTTTTGGACAATACTGTATATTTATATATATATATATATGACGTTTTGTTCCAAAAGCAGGGATATATATAAAACCTCTGCTGAGCATGTTGTGCTACAATTACGGCTTTATTTTATCACCAAGAAGGTCACCAGACTCATCCTTCTCCGCTGTCCTGCAACCACACTCATGGCTCAGCTGACACACAGAGCATTCATAACGCTGAGCATGTAATGGGACAGCAAATACATTTCAAACAGACACACAAAACATACCCCTGACAGGCAAATAGCCTCACAATATCAGAACATTTTAACTCGGCCATATGTCAAACGCAGCGATGGAAAAGTAAAAGCTGTACCTGATGTTTGGTGAACGTTTTTTTTTTCCCCCCAGCATGAAGCTGCATATCAGACGCACCTCGTTTCTGAAAGAGCCCAACTATAATGCCCACTGCAGCATTCGCTCACAAATGCCTCTGAGCTGTCGGCCCCTGGCTGCATCACATTACAGACATAAGAGTCTAATACTGCTCTTCGGAGATGAATAAAAGCTTTCCAAATGTTTCTTTTTTTAAGCCTCCCTCTGTTTTGCTGTAGTGTATGAACGCAGCTGCCTGTCTATCTAAATATGCAATTTATTTTCTTCGTGAATATTACTCTTGGCTGGGTGTCCAACAGATTAGATTATATTGATAGAGAAGACGTATTTGGAGATTGGAAATTAAATGGGCGTTCCTCATGCCATAGCCCTTAATTTGTTTTTCGTTCCTATTACATGTGTTCCTGGTTACTGTATTTGCTGATTTGCTATGTCTGTTATTTTACATTACCACCAATTTGTGCGAGTCTAATGCTAAATACACACTGGTTTTCATTCGCAACGAGAAAAGCTTTCACTAGCAAAGAATCGGGATACGCTCTCGGATGGAAGGTTTGTTCCATTTCTCATCTGAAAAGAAGAACGGGGCATAAATACGGCCGGGGACAGCGGGGCTGGTTGGCACAGTTTTCGCTCTTTGCCGCATGTGCCAGGCTAGCGGCAAAAGAAAGCCGAACATCTTTAGCTTGAAAAGAAAGTGTTCAATGTCAGAAAGTATTTCCTGGAATGAGTGCATACATGACTAAATTCACATGGGGCTGGTTGGCACAACGTGAAAAGCTCTAGTTTCAAAGGATAAAGCAACAAATTTAAACCAAACCACAAATGAAACATTCAAAGGCAACCAGATTAGTTTTTTCAATCAATTAAACATCAGGAATGTTTCATTTATTTTATGTTGATGCTGAAAACAGTAAGACGAGTAATGATTTGAAAACCAAAACAGGCCACTTTACCAATTTAAAAACCCTGATTCTGTAATTTTATTAGCCTATTTTAACGCATTATAAATCATTATAAACAACAGGTTTTTTTTTCTACTTCGTGAATTCAACATGGTCTTTTTAAAATATGACAAGTTAATAAAAGTTAAATTGATTAAAAATTATATTTAAAACAAAAAAAATAGTTTGCGTTCAGTTCAGCCATCTACAACTCTGTCTGTACTTCATGTTAGCTAGCCATCATTTCTGATCACTGGCTTTCAAATCCTACATCACATTTCTGCCATTTCTAACCAAAATGAATATATTTTTAATATCTCTCTTTAAAACATTTTTATAATTTATTTAGGGAGATTTTTTGTTTGTTTTCCCCACCTTAAAAGACCTTAATGTTCCGAGCCCTTGACAAAATTCAAAATTCTCAAAAATAAAGTGTGCCAAGCAACCCCAGCGCATTCCTCCCTACAGAATAGCACTAAAAATGTAAAATGCACCTCATATTGTGAAATAAAGCCTAATTGATGTACAACATGAGCACAAGTCCACAACACTGTGTTTTAATTAGTGATATTCTTGATTTTTTAATTCTCCAACTTTGTAGCAACAGGAAAATTGAGTAATCTCAATGCAAATGTTTAGTTTACATGAAGCGGATCAACTGAAAAAACCTACAAACTAATATGGTTTGTTTTGAACATTAACCCCTGACCTTACATGGTCAGGACCTGCTGGGGGTTCCAGACCTATATTACATACTTTATAACTTAAGAATAACTCAGCCTGTTTTCCATGTATTTACCGTATAATAAGCCTTAGGCTGAAATACGCCTGGGATTTAAGTGGTCAACTAAAAACTGTGCCTCATATTATGAAATAAAGCAAATGGTTGGACATCATGAGCCCATATCCACCACATATTGTGATTAGGGCAGTTTGTATATGTATCCTTGAAGGAAAACGACCTCATTCATGTGAGTAGCTTCAATGCAAAGTAAAAAGGTTCAACTCACAGGATGTAGAACGACAGAAAACAACTAGAAACCAGTACAGCTCATTTTGAAAATCAACCCCTGGCCTAAAATGGCCAAGACTTGCTGGGAGGCCTGGACTTTTATTGAACACTTTATAGCATAAGAATAACTTAGCCTGTTTGCATTGTTCTCCATGTAATTACTGTATAACAAGGCTTAGCCTGGGATTTGAGGGGTTAACTAAAAACCGTGCCTCATATTATGAAATAAAGCATAATGGGTGCCCAAAATGAGCCCAAATCCACCACATATTTTGATCAAGGAAGTTTGTATGTGTTCCTGTTCCCCACGTAAAATGACCTGACTCAGTTGAGTAGCTTCAGTGCAAAGAAAAGGTTCAACTTACAGGATGCGGAACTGAAAACGAGTACAAATTAATACAGCTCCGTTTGCGCACTTCACATTTCATTCCATAATATTTGCATCTCGATTTCACAGAAAGGACATGCAACTCTGCTTCATCAGCATGTAGCATGCTGCCTCTCGACAGAGCTATCTCCATAACGTTCTCCTACAGGTCACCATCTCTGTGCATTCTACCAGAACATATCAAACTGCACAGTAACCCAAGCCTGAAATTTGGACTTGATTGCACGGTACTGAGCCTGCCGCACTTCAGCAGTAAGCGAGTTGATGGTAGAGTGAACGACAGCCTCCCGCACGCAAAACGCCGCAGACGGTGCTGACACCCCTCATATGAGCTGCTCTGGCTGTTTAAACCCAAAGAAGGAGGTTAAACGAGAAACAGCAGATGATCGCTGCCGCTCAGAGACATCTCCAATTTCCTGTGACGCTCCTGATGAAAATAATGAGAAAAAAAAGGAGGTTCAGGGGAGTCTCTTTCAGGTCAGAGAGCTTAGAAATAAAGTTTCCATCCCACCTACCATGTGGTGTCCTCTCCAAGTACAAGCCCAGTTCTACGTCTGTATTTATCCTGTTTCGCAGATCCACCAGGATCCAATTCATCTCGCCAAACAGTCGGAAAATATGTGCATTCGACGGAGCCGACAAAAGCAGCGCTTGTGGTGCACATCATGTCCCTCAATCTAATTCTCCATGATCTGACCCGCCAAACATGCCAGACCGTCTTAATACTTTGCATCAAATCCCCGTAAAAGCGTATAATTTCCACTGATTGCTCACACTTGCGGCCTACTTCCAAGCATACCGGCAGGCCGGGGAGCACCTCCGCAGCGCACGGCTCCCTCAGCCTCGCTGTTCCTCCCACTGTTGCCAACATATTTATTTTTCACTTTCTAAGTGGTGGCTGAGAGGGGAGAAGAGGGAACAAAGAGTCATTCTGTAAGCATGTGTAAAGTTAATAAAGCTCTATTTTTTCCGCGTTCCTGCTGAGTGGGGAAATATCGTGCCCTTTTTTTTCGAGTTTGGCCTTCTCATGTTCCATTTGAGAAAATGCAGAGTGTTTTACATCATACTTCGAAAAACACAAGACATTTGGAGTTATTTAGGACCTAGAATTTACAGTACAGCGCTGTAGTTTTGCCGATTGTTTCTACAAAAGGAGCATTCTTTACAGCCTGGGCACGAATACAACCAAAACATTTCTCCTTGCTGCAGTGTTATTCTACAATGGGTGCACAAATACAGTCGCACACAATGCCTCAACTAAAGATTTGCCTCTAATCCTCACATGTCCTGCAACAACTACGATGTAAAACATAGAATTATGGACGTGTTGGAATACAGTGTGTAGTAAAGCGTATATTCAGTGCGGCTTCAAAGAATTCGCCCACATTTCCAAAAGCATCTTTTATTGGAAACTTGAAAGTTGTAACTGATCTCAGACCACAACCACTGCCTTCTTCCAGTGATGTCTTACTCTTTAAGACGTCCAGGACAAATACTTCATGTCCCTCCTCACAGAAAGATCACGGCTCAAATGCACTACGTACAGTGCTGTGCGAACCGAGACCATTTCATTTATTTCACTTCCAGTCAAAACGGATATTAAGAACAAGTTATTGATTTTTTCAGGCGATAACTCTGAGAAAATTATATACTGCATGAGGAAAGGGAATGTGGGTTTCCAAATTGAGGTTCAAAAAACAAGAGATACAGAAAAAATGGAGGATCTGGTAGGAAAAAAAATATCAGATAAACAGCAAGAACATCCATACTGGTGCAGGTTGATGCTCATCTTATCAACACAGAGATGAAAAACACAGTACTGTGTAAAAGTCAGAAATCCCTCATTTATTTAACCTCTAGTCAAAACGGCCATTAAAGACAAGTTATTCATTTTTATAGGAGATGTTTCTGAGGAGATCAGATATAATGTAATCCACTTGCATAAGAAAGGAGAGAGTCAAAGTTAAATAAGTGGAGTTTCCAAAACTGAAGTCCAAAAAAATGATTAAAAGCTACAGGGAAAATGTAGCTCCTAACAACCACCTGGAAGACCTGGTGGACACCAAAACTGCCCCCATCAGATAAACAGCACTTAAAGCTTTCATCTCTGAGAGAGAGGAGAAAATCAAGCTGCTTCAGATCTGAAAACATCCACAGGTGTTTCTGTCCATCCTTCCACTGTGAGAAGACGACTCAGCGCTGTAGGTCTGAAAGGATGTGTAGCTGTCAAGAAGAACCTCACTGAGAAAAGGAGACGGACACATCAAACAAAGAAGCTGAACAATGGACTGACCACCCCAGAGTCCAGACCTCAACACCACTGAATGTGTTTGATTACTTCAGAAAATGATCAACCAGCTTCTAAGACTGAACTTTGGAGGTGTGTCTGCAGATTCTTTGAGGAACTGAAAGTGAGTCTCCTGAAAAGAACGGAAGCTTGAATAAAGGAAAAGACTGGACATGCTAATTCCTGAAACTTCTCATATTATGTGTAGTTGCTGAGGCTTCTGGGTAATTTTCTGTTAAATATATGTTTCTGTTTTTCTCAGACACTGAATTGCTTGTACTTAATGATCATATTGACTGGAAATTAAATAAATGAAGGTAGCAGGTATGTCGAGGCACAATTTCTGTTTAGGTAATTCACTATGATCTGTAAACAGTTATTAATGGTTGAATATCGTGTTAAATCATAAAAAAACTAAAAAATTCCAGTTAATTATTATTTACCATTGTGAAAACACCAGCTGCCTTTTACATTCTGCGAACAATTCATGAACAGAAAGTTTGGACAGCAGAGCTAAGCAGCATTAACAGATGTTATGAATATTTTTTCCTTCTCCTAGTTACTGTTTTGGAGACACAAAGGCTTTTTTATACAACAGTGACAATGTTATAGTTCAAGATGTCACAATTTCACCATCTAGCCTCGTCCAAAAGGCCTGCCAGGCGGCCATGTACCGCTGAAGAAATGAAATCTGTCTATTTCTTCACTCAGGCTGCTGCAGCAGAGCCACAAAAAAGGATAACTCAGTCATCTGGCGTATTTATATTTAGATATCACATGGAATTACAGTTTTAAACACATCAGAGGCTTGTTGCTCTCTCTCTCTCTTTCTCTCTCTCTCTCTCTGAGGCCTCCTACATCTCTAAAAGAGCTTCTGTGAGGAACCACTTTTACCAGCTGGAAAAAGGCTTGTCTAAGCAGACATGGCCTCCAGAAGCCTGTCACTTCATAAGTCAAAGCTGGAGTGGAGACAGGTCACCAGCGTTTCATAACCGCACTCTCTCCGCGCAGCGCGCATGGAAACCAGCGAACGGCTTACATTCACTTCTCTTCAGGCACAGAGAGCCAATCATAGCTGTTCTGGAGTTTAGGTAGAACGTTTAGCATGCCTGCAGCTTGCTTCTGTCTCAGCAAATCGTCGTTGTCATATCAAAACCTCATAACTGTTCATTATCTACTTTTGATTTAGTCCATACTATTGAAAAACGTCAGTTGCTCTTTTATATATCGCTGCTGTCTGAACAAAACCTCGTATCTCCATGTTTGCTCCAATTTCCAATTTTCAGTTTTGGACATAATTTGAAAATTCCTGTTTCTCTTTACATTGTGTGTAAATTTCACGATGAATGGACCAAAAGAAATGACTCAAAATGACTTGGAAAAAATTCTGGTTCCATTGACTTACATTAAAAGTAATGCATGTTTTTTCCTTCTCCTGTAAAGTTATCAGTTTGGAGATATGCTCAAGCGCAAAGTGGCGAGATAGAAACAGAGCATAGTTAATGTAATTTCAGTATTGGCAGATAAATGCTTATGAAACACGTTTTAAATCTGTTCAGATTTGTCTAATATGTCTAACACATATTTGATAATTGTTCTCCAGAAAAACAGAATGTTTAGGCGACGCTGGGTTACTGTGCTAAAATATCAGCATTTCATTCACTGCATATATAAATAAATATCATTAATTTTAATCCAGCTTGATTTAGTCCCAGTTACATTTTATAAATGTTTACATATTGGTATTTGCACATATGTACACAAAAAATATTGAATATTGGTATCACTTCAACTCCATATCGGTGCATCCCTAGATCTTCAGTAAAGGCAATGTTACATGTAGAACCATGACAAGTGTTTATAAATGCTTTAATGTTTCTTTGCCTGGTTAAACAGCTGTTTTCCATGATGGAGAACCTGTTATATAAGCATCTTTAAAGATCCTTAAATGGTTCTTTACACTAGCATAAGGGTTCTGCTCTTGTCACAAATTATCACCTATTTTTGGCTTAACATAAATCCCTTTTTTGGAGATGAAAGGTTTTGTTAGGAGAGAATGTGCCACAGAAATGTTGTTGTTTATTCTATTTGTCGTTTGTGACTCAGACTTTACAGGCTTTTTGGTTTACTAAGATGATTTTTCTTCTTTTATGCCTCAACAGACACAATATGCCAGGGGTGTCAAACTCAACCACTAAAAAAGGTCAAAGAATCTCAGCAAATCTGTGAGCCAGCTGTGTTTTTATTTCATTTTTACTTAACATTTTGCCATGACCAGAACAGGCCCTTGTTTATGATATAAAAAATATGCCAAAAACAACAGCAAAATAGACACTGAATACTCATTCAAAAATAATTCTAAATAAAAGTAAATTGTTTTTTTTTTAATATGTATATACATAAAACTGCCTGTTTGCTTGAACTAGACACCAGGCATCTTTTCTTTTTGTGTAACCACCCACAGATTGTTGTTGGGTAAGGAGGTCAGAATGCACACTATTTTGCAGAGCATACTGGGGACTGTAGTGCATCTGAGGGTGAAACTGGTTAATAAGAAAAGAAAATTAAAATAATTTTGTGAGCCGAATAGGACTGTGTTCCGGGCCTGACTTGGCCCGTGGGCCTTGTGTTTGACACATGGGTAATATGCAGTTAAAAAGTGGACCGAGGATGAACATGTTAATGAGGCTGAGAGGTAAGTTAACCCCTTTTCACAGTAGCTATAGAACTCCATTTCCAATGATGCAGCTCTCTCAGTTAACCCAAGCATTCTTGTTCATTCAGTAATGATGATATATTTCAATGGAAATGTGTATGATTTACAAAACTGGAAGCAAATTGTCTTTGTAAGTGAATAAGTCAACATTTCTGAAAGTGTTGTTATCGTGTTCAAATGCTGTGTGTTTATTTAGTTGTACAAGATTGTCAGATATGAATAAAGCTGCCGTTGTCAGTTTTATTTCAGCACGGCCGTCTTTGTAGGGAGGTGTAACCTGTTTTCACAGCAGGGGGTTCTCGCCCCTCCCCTTTCACCTCTCATTGCTCACTAGCAGCTCTACGGACAGTTCATCTGAAAACAGAGTTATGAGGAAAAATAATGTTTGTGTGATTACATTGATTAAAATATTTGAGTGGATTTTTATTCTACCGGGGCAATGGCCACTAGGGGGCTGCGGAAAAAGGCTACGCTGGCAATGCGCTTCCATTTTCACCTCTGGTTACATCATTACTCCAGGCTTACATTGACGTCAGCGAACTCTCTCTCTCTTTTCCCCCTCTTCTTTCCCCTCTCTCTCTCTCTCTCTCTCGTTTGACTACAATTTAACATGTACTTTATTATAGGTGTGTTGTTTTTTCTAACATGGTAATTAGGGCTCTGTTTTGATTCCTTGTTTGCTTTTCAGCCCTTAATTACAATGTGGTGTTATTTATTATACTACTGCTCATAAAACCTAAGCACCTCTCAATCCTGGATGTATAATCTCTCTGGAGGAGCCCGAGGGTAAAGCTGACACTTTGCTCAAGCCAGCACACGAAAAGCTGCTCCAGAAAAAGCCTTTGTTTCTTTTTCACAGCACTTTGACACCAGAGACATAGTATCAAAGATGGAAAGCTTTGGTTTAGATGTTTTCTAAGAAAACACAAAAGGGCTTGTATATCCTAGTCCGCTTCGGGAATTCTTTATTAACAGATGAACCGGGTTTACGGACCAAAAGCTGTCCGTGTGAGTTCGGACGTGCGTCTGACGAGATACGGTGACGGCTGGTATTTGTGTCATGCGCAATAACACGGCGCAGTCGGGAGAAGCCCCTGATCCCTTCTCATAATAGCCCTTCTTAACTGGCCTTTTATCACAGGCAATTTCAGAGATTCTTCGGGGATTCATTTTTTTTCAGTCATGGGATCATCGTATTGCAATAAATTCCACCTTAAAAAAGTGTGGTCCTATGTTTTATGAAGTCCAAGTTCAATCAGAGTGCACGCTAAACTAGGGCCCCAGGTCTCTGGGTTTCATCTGATTTGCAGTGGCAATAAAAAAAAAAACAGAAAGAAAACCCTCCACATGCTGCCCGTTTCAGATGTGTTTTGGATTGAAAATAGGATTAATGTGCTAAAGTGTGATTAGAATGGTTAAACACGATTAATTGGAACGGACTCGCATCGCCAGGGGAGCCGAGGGGGCCCGTTTCGGGACATGCTCCAACTCACCAAGTGAACAAAGCGCACCAACTGTCCAGGATTTTCCATGTCTCCACTGGTGCGCCTTTTTCTTTCGCATTTTCTCATAGCCAGCTTGTCTCAGAGCAGATTAAATACAGCTGAGAATGTTGCTGTAGGCCTGCAGCGCGGGACCCTCTGGGAATAGGCAGGAACCGCGAGCTTGGATACGGCCGGAGCTGTGCTGCTTGAAAACAGCCATGCACCCAGGGCAGAGGTCCAGGTGGATCGACGGGGGAGAGGGGAGTAATTTGGGGTTATTTAAAATGATCTATTAAACCCCTGAACTTTAATCAGTGTTGCTACTATACTGACAGCCATGATTTACTTACAAATCAGTAGGACAGGGATGGGAGGGGACAGGGATAAGCGCAGAACCGAGCGCTTGATTTGGCTCCGAGAGGAGGTGAAGGTGGAGGTGCGGACGGAGCCGCTGCGTGCTCGGGATTCCTACCCAAATGAGCGGCTTCATTAGGTCCTCAGCGCACAGCCACAGCCTGCAAACCTTAAAGGCATACAGCTATTTTTTTTTAACCTAATCTCTGTCTGCAGCATCTGTACTGCATGGTCGATTAGCACAGACAGCAATTTCAGTGCTTTTTCCCAGTACTTAAAAAAGACCAGAAAAGCAGCACACACTTATAATAGAAGCCAAAGGGAAGCTGCTTCTGCACCTGCTCATTGTCTCCTGTTGTAAACGTGTTTTGCTCCAGCACCTGCACGCCGGCTTCTATTGCAAGTGTGTCTTTAGTCATGAGCAATTTGATTCAAGTTTATTGCCATTATACATGCTGAAGCAGCATATTAAAATGCATTCAGGCCATGCTCAGATGCATGACACAAAGTTTGAAACTACTTTTCATATTAATATTCAACATTATTTTACATATAATGATGACTTAAACAGGGCAGATTCAAATACTCTAAACCGGTGGTCACCAGCCCTGGTCCTGGAGACCTACGCTCCTGCAGTGTCTCGTTCCAACCACAATCTGCCACATCTGCTCCACTAATTCATTTCTCCAAGTCCTTGATTGGCTGGGTCAGACGTATTAGTGTTAGGTAAGGGGGCGCAGCATGTTGGATGCAGGTTTTAACTGAACTCTGTAGGAAAGTAGCTCTCCAGGAGGAGGGTTGGTGACTACTGAACTAAACTCTTCACTTTAGTGAAGTACTAAAAAAAAGATTTACAGATAAATAATATACTGTAACTATCTATTTATGGGATATTTTTGTCAAGAAATCTGTCTCAAGATGCCATTGTCACTTATAAAATATAACATATTAAGGATATTAATTTCAATATAACCTGAAATAGTCATTTCACAATAATCTACCGCTTTGTTCATTATTATGGACACATATGTCATTTGTTATTTATTAGTTAATCAATTATTTTAGTTGTTCACTTAAAGTTACTTACTAATTATTTGTAATTGTATAAATATGTGAAGTTACATTGGTCTGGATTAAAATTGTTTATATTTTTCTGCAGCTTTCATTATTAAAATTATTGAAAAACTGACTCATAGGAGTAAAATGAATTGAATATGTAGCAGTAACAAACAATATCACACGTGCAAAAGTTATCCTTACTTTACTAAAAGTGTATCAAATTTATCATTACAGTGCAAATAGTGTAAAAATGTTATACTTAAAGTACAAAGTGTGCAGAAGGAATCTTTGTTGTGTAAGTTTGCAAATGTTATCCTTACTTCACAAACATTGTGTAAATGTTATCCCAACAGTGCAAATGTGTGGCAAAGTTATCCTTATAGTACAAAGTGTTGATACAATGGAAAAAGGGTGCAAAAGTTATCCCTCCGTCCAAAAATGCTCAAAAGTTATCCTTACAGTGCAAAACATGTGCATTGTGATCTTTGCAGTGTAAAAAGTGTGCAAAAGTTATCCTCACTGCACAAAAACGTGTACTAGTTATCCTTCCAGTCCAAAAATGCCCAAAAGTTATGCTTACAGTGCAAAATGTGTGCATTATTGTTTTTACAGTGCAAAAAGTGCACTAAAGTTATCCTTACTGCACAAAAAGTGTGCTAAAGTTATCCTGACTGCACAAAAAATGTGCTGAAGTTATCCTTACTGCACAAAAAGTGTGCTAAAGTTATCCTTACTGCACAAAAAGTGTGCTAAAGTTATCCTTACTGCACAAAAAGTGTGCTGAAGTTATCCTTACAGTGCAAAAAGTGTGCTGAAGTTATCCTGACTGCACAAAAAGTGTGCTAAAGTTATCCTTACTGCACAAAAAGTGTGCTGAAGTTATCCTGACTGCATAAAAAGTGTGTCAAAGTTATCCTTACTGCATAAAAAGTGTGCTAAACTTATTCCTACGGTAATATAATATAATATAAAGTGCAGTATGTAAATATTAGTATATATGCAAAGTAAAGAATCACTTGAGTAGCTTGTTAACGTGCCTGTAGTTAAGTCGATCTGAAATCAAGGAGAAATTATTGTTCCTGGTGATTGACGAAATAATACAGATGCAGCAAATAGAGATTACGAGTGTTCCTTTAACCTTACACACCGGGAAATGAGCCCATCCTCAGCGTTCTGTATGAGCTCAACAGAGTCTGAATACAAACCTGGCAAATGTCTCATAAAGCAGCACTTCTTGCTTAGTCAGTTCAGTTTCAGTTTAGTTCAATCCAACCCTGGGTTTTCTATCGCAAGACGGTGGAGCACTTTTTGCCGAGCTACGTCACGATGGGAGCTTACGCTAAGCTGCTCCAGGGCTGGTTAAGTTCAGGATTTAGGATCATATCTGATGGTTATTTCTGATCACATGAAGAATGTTGCTTATTTAGGAGATGAAGCACATAGATGTTAAGAATATAAAGCAGTTCTTTGCTGTCTGAACCAAACCTTGTATCCACCAAAATGGTGACTAGACAGGAAAAGCATTCTTAACTTGTAAGTCATTTTGGTCCTTTTTATTGGTCCACTTGTCTTTCAATATTAACAAAATGCTGTTATAAGGGTAACTAGAGCTTTCAAATAGTGCAAAAAAGTACTATTAAAAATGGAGGTGCAAGGTTTTTGTATGAATTATATCAATAAGAACTGCCATGACAGTGGAAACAGTGTTTGATTTTTTACTGTTATAAATGCTTTACTTTCTACATATTTACATAAATATTCATATCCTTCCTAGGAAATAAAACACTTGACTCCTCCTCACGTTTCACGCGATTGGCTGTTGGTCAGAAACAGCATGTTTCATGTGCACGTGCACAAGGATTATTCCTACCCGGAGTATCTAACCCGGGTTAGGAGTGAAACTTGTTAACCACTTTTGTGAAACAAGTGAGCCGCGATTCCATTTGTTAGTTTTTGTGATGCTGAAACTTCAGAAACACTGTTTAAGTTGAACTTGCTTCGTGAGTCTGGCCCCTGAAGTCTCCTGACAAGCTCCCCCAGCAGAGCAAGACCTTCGCAAGCGATTAGCCTTTCCAGCTTGCGGATCTGAGAAAGAACACCACCCGTAAGCAATGAGGAACTGGACAATAACCGGAAATCTCAAGGTTTTGTGGTCCAGAAAAGGCTACAAAGGCCTGCCAATGCACTTTAGCTGATCGATCTTAGAAGACTACATTAAGTGCACCAAAAATGTCTCATTGGAAAAGCATCACAACCACAAACATCATTGCTAAATACAGTTTGAATACACTGTATACACTCTCCACCAGTCAAGCTGACCTTAACACCACAGCACTTTTGCGAAACTCTGGCTTTACCCGAAAACAAAAATATTTAGTTGCAGTTTGCATGCCTGTGGTTCTTCATCTTAAGGGTTGCAAAACTCTCGCTGTGTCACCAACCGGACCTTTAGGACATGAGAAAAAATGCTCGTATTTTTTGCATTTTGACTTGTCATGTATTTGGTATTGTTTGGATTGTGGCAGGTCAGGAGGGGAGGTGAAATGAGCATTGGCGGTTTCAGGGGAAAAAAACGAAAGAAAGGAAAAGAGGAAAAAGCAATAATGTCTTCATTTGTTCGCACCAGAGAAACTACATGAGCAGTGCCATGTTCCAGATTGATAACAGGTGTCATAAAAGCTCAGGCCACGCTGTTGCAGTACGGAGGACGGTGATTACTCTTCTTCGACTGCGAGTTACACGGCCTGGAAGATTCTGACATGTCATAAAAATATATGAGCTCTGGCAGCGGCAGCCCGTAAACAGCTGCTGAACCCTATAAAACCATTACAAGTTCCTGCTCGGGTTAGAGCGAGGAAAAAGACATAAAGACATAAAGGGTAGGGACGGACGCTGATGGAGAATGGCCAGACCGCGGGGATTCTTTTGGACCAAGACTGGAATACCTGTCCTCTCAGATCAAGGGGAAGACTGGGGTTTTTATTTTCCTTCAGTGTAAGAGAAGGTCATAGAGACCACGGCCACCCAGTACAGTAATCAGTCCTATCAGTCATGAAAAGGGTCCTGTGCTTTGGCTTTGCTTTAGGAGTCCAGATATAGTCTCAAAAATGCTTATTGGTCACGTATTTGACAGAATATGACAGAATGCACCAAAAATGTTTTTATGCACCAAAAAAACCCAGTCATAATCCATTTTTACCTGAATTATGACTGCATTTTCAAACTTTATCCAGAATTAAATAAGCTGTTTTTGCACCTCTAAGGCTGATATGTAATGTAAATAATGTAAATGATCTTTGTTCTGATTGGCTGCTCTGTACTGTGCCTCATTCAAAAAGAAGTCTGGGCTGAAACACTCCTTATAACTTCAGTATGACTGGGCAGATGAATGTAATTGGTTTTCATGACATCACAAAAACAACAAATTCAAAATAGACTTTCAATTTAGTTTCCATATATAGACGGTGTGGACTGGAGAGTCAAAGGCGTGTTTTAAAATTTCAATGTTTACCTTCTGAATTCTTTTATTTCAAAAAAGAAAATGTGGTTTTCCGTGATATGTACAGTATACGTGTGCAAAAGTTTAGGCGCCCTAGTCATGATGTTTTGTAGATGTTATGCACATTTCACAAATGGGACATACAGTAAATATGGTAAATAAGTTACACATCCTCTACAGAGAACACACTTCTGCACATTTTAATCCACAATTACTGTTTATTTGCTGAATTTAACATATTTGAGAAAATGTGGCCTGCGCAAAACTCAGAAATTAAAAAGAAATACAATAAGAAATTAGCAGAAATAAAAGTCATATGTAAGTGTGGATTTTAAGTTATTTTCATCTTGAAAATCAAAAAAAAAAAAACTATAACTGGGGGAACCCAAAATTTCCATTTGACCAACTTATGCAATACAAGTTACCAGAGGCAATTAGCTACATGAAATCTCTTGATAGCATAGTCTTAAAAAAGATGCCACAAAAGGTTCTTACCGCGATGCCAAAGAGGAACCACTTTTGGTTCCCTAAAGAACTATGCCTAATAAAGAGATTCGAGTGTGCAGAACCATTTAAAGTCCAATTTACCAATTTAAGTGGTATCTATGGTGTCTCATGTCTAGAACCCTCTCAGGCACCACACAAAAGTGTATCGCAAACGAGTAAGATCAGCCAACTGCACTCCAGGCAGCTAATCCTGCTAAGTTAGCATTTTTCGCTAACTACGCTGTAAGAAATCGCAGCCCGATTTCTAAAACGCATTTATATCAATTTAATGAGGACTTTCAGAAAAAGTTTACATTTTTGAGAAATGATCTCTCTGATTCTGCAAACCTTTTGGCACCGTCTAGAAAGTGCTGCACGCCAAACCTGCCACAAATAGCAGGAATTCTGTGAGCAAAACTAAGTGTGTTCCCTGAATTAGCAAATATAAATGCTAACAGGAAACCTGTAGGGAGACTGTCAGAGACTGTCGAGGGTCCAAATTCATCACCTCTCGCTAAAGCCAACGGGAAACGCGCTGAACGGAGGGTTTCAGTGTGTGACAAGGTAAACTACTACATTTCAAAGCTAAAAGTGTTTCTCCTGATTAGATTTATAAGGCAGCACAGTTTCCAAAAGTCAAGAATTAGCAAGTTATAGGCTTTGGCCTAAGCCCTGTGGTTGCTGTTCTGCCCTGACAGTGGAATAATACGCACTGTCAGAGGATTTGAGACAGACTTGGACTCGGGCAGACTTCTTGATGCCTGTCTGTAATTGCCTGGGTCACGGCCGCGGCTTTAGCACAGACGACTGAAACAGGTATTATATATTATTATACAATGAGGGACTTCAAACCCTCGTAAAATGAAGTATCAGGGGTATTTCTCTTAACTTTTAGCTCCGAGGCCTGGGTTTTGTAAAAATCAAGAGCTGGTTCCCCGAGTACGTTTTTTTTTTCACATTAATTTTCAGCAGTGGTATTTTTATTTGAGAGAGAACAGGAACAGAGCTCAGAGCTAGCAGGGAAAAACAGACAGGAGGAAAGCTGGAGCAACCATCAGGACATAAAAAGACCTCTATGAATCTAACGATGACCTGCTGACCAGCTTCATAACTAGGATCTTATGAGCTCCAGTGCAAAAGAAATGAATAGACCGCTCATAAAAAAAAGACTTTGAACAAATAATAAAAGAAGACAATGTAATTTTCTTGTTTACTCTATTTATGTCTCAAACGAGTTGATGCTCTTAAGGTCCGTCGTTTCTCCTAACAGCATTTAACCTAAATGTTTGCATTGCATTTAAGATTTTAGAGTTAAAAATAATGAATATATGATGTTGCAGGTTGTTAATGATATGTTTGAAAGAAGTTATTATGCTGCATCATAAAAAAAGGAAGATAAATAGACGTCAGTTCTGTGTTTATGTCTTTGTATTGAGGTATGACTGGATCTTTCTGTGAGGTGTACAGTTGTGGCACCCCCCCCTCCCAGTGCAAGACCCCATGCTCCCACCCACTTCACCCCCACCCAGCGCACTCCCAGTAGTTACATCACTGCTGCTGACTAAGTGGTGTGACCTCACATGTTTACCCAACATTTACAAACTACGTAAGTTAGCTTGTGTTAGTTACTCATAGTTGTGCAGTCATATGCAGTAGTTTGGGCACCCCAGGTCAAATTAATAATACTACTACTACTACTACTACTAATAATAAGAGTCCTTGGGCAAGACTCCTAACACTACCTTTGCCAACAGCTCTGGATAAGAGCGCCTGCCAAATGACATAAATGTAATAATAACAATAATAATACATGAAATTCTATGTTTTGTTGACTTTCTAAATGAAAATAAGTTAACACATCCTTTACAGAGAACATACTTACATGTGGTATTTTTCCGCACATTTTTGTGCACAATTTCTTTTTATTTGAGTTAAATATACAGATAAAAAGCATAAAATATAAAACACACCATAACTTTTGTACAGGCCATATTTTATGTTTTTTCCCCCAATATGTTAAATTCAGCAAATAAACAGTAATGGTGCATTAAAATGTGCAGGAGTGTGTCTCCGTAGAGGATGTGTTCACTTATTTTCACTTAGAAAATCAACAAAACATGCAATTTGACCGGGGTGCTGAAACTTCTGCATACAACTGTGTTTTTTGACTTTTAAAGACTTTAAAGATCCGGGGGCCTCATTTATAAAATATACTTGAATTTCACTCTGAATTTGTCCTTCACCCTCCTGTTACCCTCAAACTTACTAATATCTTTTATCTTGGGGGTCAGTTTGACCCCAGCGATTTAAACCTTCAGGAAATATCCAAGTTCTGGTGGGAATTCTGTTTCCCCTCCCCCATGTCGTGTGAACTATCAGTGGTTCTAGCACTACTAACAGTGTGGTTCTTTTAGGTTAGGGCTCTAAAGCAGTGGGAAGTTTCTGAAAATTATAAAATTGCATGTTATAGTGACCTCAGTATTATCCAAAACAAAACAAATGTGTGTAAAATGTTGATATTTATATTATAAAGTATAAATATATATCAAAGTGACCCCAAAAAACACACAAAATGTGTATAAGACATTATATAATACATATAATGATGTTAATTTTAGGTTTAATTAGGGTTACATTTTAAATTTTAGGGTTCATTTTAGTCATCCCTATAATTAGGAAACATCATTAAATATAAATATAAAATATATAAAAAAAAATGATGGGTGTTCAATTAAAAATTGAAGGTCTAGTTACATCAAAGTTCTTGATCTTACAGAGGTCAGATACACTAACACAGGTGAATGGATGGCAACAGTTACATTTAAAAGGTTAACCATTAATAATTAGTCCAACTCATAATATAAAATGTCATATCAAAAAAATATTTTGATGAAGTGACCAATTTTAATTTGACCTATCATTATAACTTAATGAGCATTTTAAAATTGTATGGCCATTGGCTACAAAAAAATCTTTTTCAGAGAAAAAACTAAAAAAAAAACTTATTTCAAAATATTTGTACACAGAGGAAAAAATGCTCCTTTCATCAAATAAAATAAATAAAATAAAATTCAATTTAAATAAACAATAATAAAGCCTATTCTTAAAGAGCATTTCTTGTGCTGTCAGAATGGATGAGCACTCTGGTCGATCTCTCACGTTGAGCTTTGGGTTTATTCTATTCATCCTCAGAACTGAATTCTCAGTGACTGTTTTGCCACAGTTGTGCTGATGCTTAACGTCTCCACTTTTGACCAGCGACATGGACTCTGGACAAACAAGACACATCAGTTTTGCATGTCGCTGTTGTCGGAAGAAAACCTCGTATCTCCAAAATGGTAACTTTACAGGAGAAGGAAAAAACATACTTTACTTTTAATGTAAGTCAATGGAACCAGACTTTTTTCCAAGTCATTCTGGGACGTTTCTTTCAGTCCATTCATCATAAAATTAACATACAATGTACAGGACAGCAGCCATTTTCAACTTATGTCAAAAACTGAAAATGACAAAAATGGAGATACGAGGTTTTCTTCCGACAACAGTGATATGCTAATCATCTTTGCTACAGAATTTGTGCTCAGTTCAGTCCACAAAACACTTTGCTGGGTCAACATTCAGACCACGGTCCACCAGTTGATGACCTCTGGATTAAAATCTGCCCCCAGAGTAGTTGGTGCTTGTTGGTAATAATAAAATGGGTCAGCAAGTGGAACTGGAGCTTTCTGTGAGCTACTGTGTTTCCTATCACTGTATAAAAGAAGCTCCATGCTGCCTTTATTGTTGGATGCACTGTGATGGTTGTGCACATGTTCAATATTCACATCTCTATGATTTGTAACGATTATTGTTGATTTCTTTCATCAGAGAACAATAAAATTCCACTGAAGCGTGATGTATATTCATGTTCATGTGTTTGCTTGTTAAAATCGTCATTTGCAACACAAACAAAATAAAAATCCTCAACAGCAACAGAGCTAATAGAGTATAAAAGAGGATAAATGGCAGAAATAGCTGCTTGCATTGGCCGTAAAGGGTTAATCAGATTAGTCTTCCTCCTCTCGTTAGGGTCAAGGACGTTGCATGTCATTTGAGATCATTTCCACACGTAGAGAAAGAGTCTTGATATGTTTTGGCTCTGCTCAGAGTTTTCTGCACAGTCTCAGAGTTCTCCTAAGAATCCTGAACTCCGGTGAAGCCGAATGTGACCTAAAAGCGGGAAACATTTTAGTCACATACGCCCAATATGAGGGAAGCAGCTGGACGCACAGTGGACACATCCACTCTCAGTGTCAGTGTTATTACAGCCTGGCTGGCTGAGAAAACGTCTGCACTCAGCCTAGTGCAGGGCACTCCGCTCTGTTTCCAATAACCACTGACATTTGACGGCCTGGAGAGGAGCGCAAATGTATTTTTCTGAGGTTTCTTCCCCTCCTAACGCTGGCTTTTACCTGTAAAGAAGCTATGTTAGATCATATCCTGGATGATATGGTGTGTGGCGGCAGTGTGGTCATGTTAAAGGGCCTATGTCCTACATTTTGCATTCGATTTATGATGTTTGTGTGGTTTCATTCACCAAAAACGGTTAGAATTCATTTCTACAAGACCAACTCCAAACTCTCTTTATCCCGTAGAAATGAACAGGCTGTTTTTATTTTTGTGCCTTTAACACTGGTATATGTAAATGAGCTCAGTTCTGATTGGCTGCCCTGTATTGTGCCCTCATTCAAAAAGCAGTAGGAAACACTCCTTATAACTTCGACGTATATGAGCGGAGTCAAACTGTTGTAGGCTGAAAAAGTGGGTGGATATATGTAAATGACTTATGACATCACAAAAGAAATTCATTTATAAAAGGCTGTTTTTGCAGCTGTATGAGGAATGTATGGACTGCAGAGTGAGACAAATGATTTGAAAATACTATGTCAAACTTTTTCATTTGAAAAAAGGTTTTAGAAAATTCAGATGGACCCTTTAAGTCCTGTGTTAGTAATTATTTAGCATTATTTTTGGTATGTTGCTCTCTGTCCCACTGTAAACTGCTTTGCTCTGGGTGACAGGACTGCAGTACTGGGAGGATGTATGTGAGGAGTATATATATACACATATACATGTAATTTAACTGTTGCTGTAAGTGAAATAATGCAGCCTGTCATCCTGGAGCGTGCACTATATCCTCCTTAATTCGGCCGTCTCTCTCAGTACTCTGACCACTACGGAAAAGCATTTGTCTAATGCACGTTGATGTATTGAGTCCCTCTCTCACCCTCCCCAGAGGCAATTTGCAGCGAATTTGCGATGTTTGCTCTGAATACATCTCTGAAAACAAATTGGTGAGCTGTTTACCGAGAAGTAATGTACTTAATCTATAGCCATTTTTCACTGAATTAGCGAGCAACACAGAAAATGTTTTGATGGTCTCTGCCAGACTATAAATGTACTAAATTCATAATCACTGCTGACAGACATAACGCACACGTTTCTGTTGCAATCGTGCACAAATGCCGAGCGGAGAGGGAAAAAAAAAGGAAAGTCAAATATTTTATGATTGCCAGGCCCTCGAAATACATCAACTATATCCAAAAATGCATTAAGGGAATTTTTTTTTTTTGACTTCGAAAATGTCAAATGCATTTTTCCTGACCCTTTCCAAGCGGCTACACCGATAAAGCCCTTTCCTCAATTAATGTCTACCTGCCTTTGCTCAGCATGTCCCACTCTCAGCCGTCAGTGACAGCTCCAGGACCCTCGGCTTGAATCTTAATCCCACAATTAGACAGCATGTAAAGAGCGTAGTTAACAAACCATGACCAAAACCTGAAGAGAAATCATGAACAGCATCTTAAACACCACCACAGTCAGCTGAGTATGGGTTAGTCTTGGCTTCAAATTTAAGAAAAAGAGGAAAGTCAAAATAGCCCTTGATTGTCAGGCAGCAGAAATACACCAACTAAATAAAAACTGCATGTATAGTAAAGGCTATTATGGGAACTTTCTTCCAGGGCCAGTTTTCCAGACCCAGATTAAGCCTAAATCTAGCCTAAAAAGCATTTCCAGTGGTGACTGACAATTGTCACTGAAATTTAATCCAAGACTAGGCTTAATCCATGTCCAGGAAATGGGCCCATAAAATGTCAAATGCATTTTTCCTGACCGTTTCCAAGTGGCTACACTGTTAAAGCCCTTTCCTCAATTTGCATCTACCTCAGAATGTTCTCACAGCTCAGACTGGAACAGCCATCATTAACGGTCCTGTGGGCCTGGACTTGAATGCAAATCCCACAGTTTAACAGCCCTTTAAGAGTGCGGCTAACAAACCATGACCAAAACTTTAACACCTAAAAAAAAAAAGGTAACAACAAAAAAAAGTACAAGCAGCATCTTAAAGTGGAATTCCACTAATTTTTCAAACTTTCCACACAATTCAATTGTTGAGATGTGATCAAAGTCATTTAGATTGCTTACATGTGGAGTGGTGCATTGTGGAGAAACTTCTGCACAGGGACCTTTTTACAGGGTGGTGATAGGAACCAGGGGTCGCCATGTCCACAACACAAATATAGCCATTTTATTTACTATCCAAAACCACCAGTGAACCTTGTTTTATATGTAAAATAGTGGTAAATCTGAAAAATAACCTTCTGTGATGGGAGCTTTTAGAGGTGGACATCTGGTTCCTATCACCACCACTGTGAACAATTCTGACTCTGTAATTTTATCTAGAACAGAGCGTTTCACACCAAACCACTCTGAATGACTCTGTTTACAGATTCAATGGTGGAACTTTAAGTAGTATCTTAAGCTGCATTGCAATCAGTTTTGGGCTCAGATTTGAAAGAAAATAGGAAATTCAAAATAATTTATGTCTGCCAGGCAACAGAAATACACCAACTACATAGAAAAAGCTGCATGTACAGTAAAAAGGAACCTTTTATTTTTTTTTCTAGGGCCAGTTTCTCAGACGCAGATTAAGCCTAAGCCTAGACTAATGCGTTTTTCTTGACCGCTCCCAAGTGGCTATACAAGTAGAGCCTTTTCAAATACACTATGATTGGCAGACATCAATTACAGCAACTAAAAAAAACTGTATTAGTCCTTGGTTATATCGCAATCCTACAAAAATAGTATTTTATATTTAAGAGTATAACTACTTAACCATGATTAAAACCTGCTAAAATAAAATAAATAAATAAATAAATAAAAAATAAAAATAAACAGCACCTTAAATGTCACTATAGTAAGTCAGGTAGGGTTTAATTTTAGGTTCAGGTTTAAAACAGAAAGAAATAAAAGTCAAAATATTTCAATATTGCACCAGATATAAATGAATGATATCAAAACCCTGCATGAATATTAAGGCTGTTATTTCCAAGCAGCTATGCTGTTAAATCCCCTTCCTCGATTAACGTCTACCTGCCTTTGCTCAGAATGTCCCACTCTTAGCCTTCACTAACAGGGACCCTCGGCTTGAATCTCAATCCTACAATTAGATGGCCTGGGCCTCGTGCCCCCCTGCTGTTCCGCTAAAGGCATCCCATAACCCGAGATGGAGAGATTAATTAAGATTATCAGGTGCGCGGGCCCCGTGCTTATCTGTTTACCCTGCATTTGGGCCTAATAGGCAAAGCAAACACACATATCAGCGCGTCTTATTTGAGGACTATTGTAGCTGATGAGTGGGGGAGATAAGCAGGGCAGCGCTCCGAGGAAACAGCGGCCCCGGCTCTTTCTCCAGGCCCAGCAGGAGGCTCCTGACTAAAGCTTGAATAACAAATGAGTTTTGCTGCGGATTTGGCTAATCATCCCGGGCCTAGAAGCCCCCCGGACAATTCTCAACTTATCGCAAGAGTCAGAGCACTTGAACTGCAGACCCTTAGCCCTAATTAACGACCCGGCCCAAATGAAAAACAGCTGGAAATGATTACATAATTAAAGTGCCTATGGGGGGAAAAAAAGCATAATTTCTGCAGCCATCGCCATAAATCTTGTGCTGTCCGAGTCCATACTTTCAACGTGAACTTTTTCCCGAGCAGGTTAATGCATTACTCATACAAAAAACAGTATCCCTTTGTGTTTTCGTTGGACCTGCTTAATAACAAAGAGCAGTGTGAGCAGACTGCACCTTCTCTCTCTCTCTTTCTCTCTCTCTCTCTCAAAGTCTCTCTCTTTTGACACTTCGGCATACCTCCATGTGTGAAGGCCTTTTTCTTCTCTGCCTCAACCAGCCAGGCCGGATCCTCCTCTGAACACACGCTCAGCCACTGAAGACATCATTACAGACACGAACGTGCTGCTGCTCTGATACTCGGAGGGGGAAATAAGAAGAAAAACACAACTGTAGCCAGAGAATCAGCACTCCACCCAGTTCCCTGCCAAACTCTCTAATCCTTTGTTTAAATTTAAATATATATTTTGGAGATACAAGGTTTTCTTCCGACACCAACGATATATATATATATATATATATATATATTATATATATATATATATATATATATATAAACCTTGTATCTCCAAAATTATAACTTTACAGGAGAAGGAAAAAAAACTACTTGACTTTTAACGTAAGTCAATGGAACCAGATTTTTTTACAAGTCATTTTGGGTCATTTCATTCGGTCAATTCATCATGAAATTTACAAACAATGTAAAACAACAGGCATTTTCAAATTATGTCAAAAAATGAAAAATAACAAAAATGGAGATTTTCTATATACATAGAATATACATATATATATATATATGTATATGTTTGTCACTGTGCAATGAAAAACTAACTTTACAGGAGAGGGCAAAAAGGTTCTTTACTTTTAATGTAGGTTTATGTAAACATATTTTATTCCAAGCAAATCTGGAGCATCTATTGGTACAATCATCCTGAAATTTTCACAGAATGTGAGGGGCAGCCATCGTGTTCAAATGATGTAGAAATACTGAAAAAAACTGGAGCTACAGTTTTTCCTTGGGCAGCGACGGTACATAAATACATATAACATGAGACATGGCGTTTGCAACAGTTATGGTACGATTTATAATTTTTTTCAAATATGTTCAGCAAATAAATAGAAACTGCATGCAGAAAAATGTCACATTTAAGTGTGTTCTGTGATGTTAACTTATTTTTTACATGAAAAAATCAACAAAAACATATAATTTGATCTGGGGTTGTTCACACAGTGGGATGGAAATATGCAACGGAATATATTAAGAGTTTCATTCAAAAATGCTGGATATATGGATATAAAGAGTTTTTGAAACGAATGACAGCTGATGTTAATGGAAAACACATTTCTATCTCTCTATTAAAGGTGGTATTGATCATAATATCCCACTGATATTTCTTGTTTCAATAAAGCACAATCCCGACAACAAATGTCATAAAAAAAGAACAATTTTGAAAGTGATCTGTGTGTTTTGCAACAAAAACCTTCAAATATAAATATAATCAATTAATAAAATGCATGAATAACATCTGTGTTCTAAAATATTGAGGACAATAATTAGCAATAATAAGAATCCACAAGTCCAAAAGGAACATTTGGTATTACTTTTGATAATTCCACATCATGGCTAACTTCCACACCGCCTCACTGAACTGCCAGTGACGCAGCAATTAAGCAATTAAAACTATTTCACAGAATAAGCTATAAACGCCACTAAGTGTATTGTAGACGGGGGCTGCACTTTCAGACGGCCACAGTACGTGATCTTCTGCCAACTCCCCTCCGGGATGATTAATAGTTTAATTTCTCAGAATTATTTAGACACACAAATAATTTGATAGAACGATGGCAATTACCAAATCTCGTAATTGACACGTTACCATGATGAAAGGTTTAATTTGTTTTCAGAGCACTTAGAGGGTTCCAAAAGCCACTCAGCTCACCATCATCAATCATCCGTCACTTAGCCCAAGTGTTATAGCATGTGAGTAAGGAAAATATGCTGAGTTAAATGGCTGCAGTCAGACAGCTCGCTCCCCCGTCACTGCCTGCTTACTGTTTGCACTGTAAAGACAATTACAAGGAATCCTCTGGTAACTTATTTGTCCCATTAAAACGCGAGACGCTCCTGGCAGGCCATGCAACGGTCATTACCCGTCTCTCAGTCGGAGGTAATTGACAAAGACAGTGCCTTTTCAAAAGGGAAGAGAGTTTTGATGCACTGCGGCGTTTTAGCCAAGAAGATTTCTACATGCAATTTTACTTTGCTTCTGCATTTTCTCATATTTTCAAGACTTTAGATTGCATTCACAAAAAAATAGAGGGACGTTTCCTGCAGCTTTGGTTGGTTTAAAGAATTTGACCCTACTGAGGCCAGTAAAAGTCTTCTTAGCATCTTTTTAAGCCGCATCTCTTGGCCACTTTGAAGAAATCTGACATGCAAAAGTTTCAACATGGCATTTTCTGAAAATTAGTGCAGGAAAAAATTAAACATAAAACAGAAAATATGCCATAACCTTTACACAGACCACGTTTTATGTTTTATTTTTTGACCCCAATAAGTTAATCTGTAATTCAGCAATGTAAACAGTGAGTGTGCACTAAAATAGTAGTGTGTTCTGTGTAGAGGACTTATTTTCACTTAGAACATCAACAGAACGTCATTTGGTCAAGGGCGCTCAAACTTTTGCGTACAGCTGTATGTGGTGAAGTGGCTGTATTTTGAGAATTTTGCATTCTCTTACTGTAATTATACTCTTTGAGACAAACGGATAATCAGAAAATTACAAATTCTGTTTTTGTTCAAATGTGCCGCTTTTCGCACGGGAACGTAGGTGGACTGGGGATCCGGCGCTTTTCCGGTTCCATCTCCTTTGGCCTTTCTTCAGCTTTTTTCCCCGCAAAGCAGAAAATCCAGCTCACAAATCCAGCTGATACCGCGGGCCTTCATGAGGAGATCCAGCATTAAAGGCAATCACACTGGCAGCGAGCTAAATCTGAAGCAGATTTTCTTCTATTTACCTTACTTTTCTGTGACTTTAAACAGCATCGGCCAATTACAAGCCCAATGCCTCTAACCCCGGCCATGACTGGCTCGGCGAGGCTTTCTTCTCCCTCCATGCGTACTGTAAATGAGTTTTCTATGGTTGAGGAGAGCTGTTTTTCTAACCACGCTTGTTGACACATCAGCGTGCTGCCACACAAGGCCGTGATTGGGACCATAGCTGCTCCAGCACATTTCAACCCTCTGACAGACTGAAGGTTAAGATGTTCTGAATTAGATTTGAATTACAACCACTAAATGCTGCTGTCAGAGCTAATTACGCCTGACACTGGCCATATGCATTCAGCTGACTGCCTCTTATAGCAAAGCCCACAGCTTAAACAAAGACATGCCACTAAAAGCATATCTCCTGAAAATTGTCGAAGGATAATGGGTTAATAAAGAGGCATTTCTCATCTAAGAATACTAATCCTATTGCTATGACTGTAAGGAAAAAATGCCAGCATCACATTCTATCGTGGTTACGTACAAAAACTGCTTTTATTAAGGAATCAGATAAAGTATTAGATGCCCACTGAGCTAATTTTGATATAATCTCATGTGCATGAGCGACTGCGCACATGCACTAGCAAGACATTCGCAATCATTGATCTGCACATTTTCAAAACGGTGGGAAATAGGCCACTATTCGCATATCCAGGTTTTATTTCAGGCCTCATAAAGGCTGAATATCTTTTGACATAGTAATTGCTGAGGGCTATGCAGCAAGGAGAGGACGGGGGGGGAGGGGGGGTGGGCTTCCTTAAACAACAGTCAAACCTTTTTAGAAAAATTAAAGAATGAAGAAATAAATTAAAATTCCTGTGCGAGATGGTGAAAATAAACAGTGCGCCTGGACTGGCATCAACATCTCTCAGGAAGAGCCTCTGTTCTTTCTCAGCTCGGCAGCCTCCGGCCACGGCCGCCGCTCTGGCCTCGATCCCGGCGCTCCAGGTGTGAAAGGGTCACCTTGGGCACAAGCTCGACCAATCGGCTTTGAGTGACTTTTAACAGGCCGCTGAGACGCAAGTTTGTAGATGAGAACGTGTAGTGCCAAAGCTACTAAAGGGGAATTCCACAATCTCTACATAATTACACCATTAAAACCACCAGTGAACCTACTTGTGTGTTCTAATGATGAAATGATGAGTCTGAAAAAATAAGATTTGCTTGGGGACTTTCTTTGAGACTGATTTTTAAAATCCATTCATGGTGCAGGGGTACATGTTGGGTGCATATGCCCCTCCACCATAAACGGATTTTAAAAATGTGTTTTAGGCCAAAAATTCCTCAAAACTATCATAAAAAGTCTCAGACATCAGGAGGCGTGTTCATAACCATTTGGTGTAAGAACTGTCTGTGAGGGAGCTTTCAGTGGCGTTCTCTTCAGATGTCTGATTCCTATCAACACCACTGTGAACAATTCTGACTTTTCTCTACAGCAGACCATTTCAAATCGAACCCCTCTGAATAACTGTTTACATCACAAACATTTAACTATGCAGAAATTTTCGAAAAATCAGTGGAATTCCCCTTTAATGCTTTCCATCATCAACAAATACCAACAACGTTTTTACTTAAAGATAATCAGGAGTGTTAGAATACACTGTTAGTTAGGTGTTATCATGGTACTGACTTTTGCAATATGAAGATGGCATTATGAAAATAAGCCCCTCACCAATTACAATGCTGATATCGATGAAGACTACAATATGCAAATTAGACCTTTAACCAATCAATGTTCTTTACTGTTCCTTACAGTGTTTTGATGAATAAAAATATTAAGTATTCCTCAACATAAAATAAAAATGCAGATCTTTAACCCTGTTACATGATTCATGAATGCGTTTTAATATACTGCTACCCATAACCCAATAGCAATATACAGCAATTTAAATCACAATACTAGTATAGTATCTATCTTACATAGCCTTAATTATAATGTTCTGAAAGTTCTACATTTTGTAATAAGACTATGCCTTTGTTTTTAAAGTATGGTGTAGTAGATCTTTCAAATACTGGTATTGCAAAAGGCAGCTCCAAGCAATTAAGCCCTGTAACCTATCACAAGACTGATATTGCCGAAGGCTATGATATGCAGATGAGGCCTTTAGCCAATCACACTAACGATACTGCTGAAGGTGGCAATATGCAAATGAGGCCTTAAACTAATCACAAAGTTTTTTTACATTGTGCTCTGAGCATCCTGACCAACCCCAGTTCCAGATGGGAGTTTCTACAGGTATTTTGATAAATCAAGGTATTCATGTAATCCGATGAAAGTAAAGTATTTAAATAAATAAATAAATAAATAAGAGGATCTTTAAGGACACTTATGCATTTTAAGAGACTACAAGGCATTTTGCGATATCAATATGTGGCAATAATATTCCAATACTATTATATCTATATTGTGCAGCCCTAATAACATTCTGAAACTGCTACACTTTCATCTCCATTTTAGTTGTATATTATTGTTTTTTTTAAACCTCTTTTTCAGAAAAGTTGGGATGCTGTGAAAAATGTAAATAAAAAAAAAACAGAACGCAATGATGTGTAAATCATTTAAACCCTATTAGAATTGAGAATAATACAAAGACAACATATCAAATGTTGAAACTGAGAAATTTGATTGTTTTTTGAAAAATATACCCATTTTGAATTTGATGCCAGCAACAAAAAAGGGCAACACTTTCTATGAATGTCACCTTTGTAAGCACCTATAAACACATTCATAACATGTTATAATGCATTCATAAGACATTATAAACATGGCTATAAATATTTATAAAAATGTATTACACATTATAGCCATGCTTATTATGCATTATGAATTGTTAACATAATACATTATAAGTACTGATCATAAATTATAAGAGCTCATAAGTTGTATTTGTCCGCTCTAAGTAAAGTGAAGCGTACTGTACTAAAGCCTCCTCCAGTGTTAAGAGTGAGGCTTCAAGTTGAAGTATTTACTGAAGGATTTACTGAAACACTAAAACATTCACAATAAAGCACATTACAGGCTTCAAATGACAGAGTTTAAACTAGAGCTGCCATCAGTGTTTTACCCAATGTGGGAAAGGTAATGTACACCACCGTTAGCTTGGTATTTGTCTTTACTTTACGCTCTCCAAGCTGGGACTGACTTCACTGGCACTGACAGTATAACATGTTATTAACACTATTTATAATGCATTATATTAACAATTCATAATGTATAACAAACATGGCTATAAAGTGTAATTCATTTTTATAAATGTTTATAATCATGTTTATAATGCTGTATGAATGCATTATAACATGTTATAAATGTGTTTATAGATGCTTACAAATGTGACATTCATAGAAAGTGTTACCCAAAAAAGCTGTGTTGCAAAAGAGCTGCGACAGAGACATGTTTACCACTGAGTTCATCACCTCCTCTTTTAACAACACTCTATAAGCGTTTGGGAACCGAGGAGACACTGCTGTAGTTTAGAAAGTAAAATTCTTGTTTAATACAGGATTTCAGCTGTTCAACAGTTCAGGGTCTCCTTTGTTGTATTTTTCATTTCATGATACACCAAATGTTTTCAGTGGCGACAGGTCTGGACTGCAGGCAGGCCAGTTTAGTACTCGGACTCTTTTAATACAGAGCCATGCTGTTGTAATATGTGCAGAATGTGGTTTTACACTGCCTTGCTGAAATAATCAAGGCCTTCCCTGAAAAAGACGTCGTCTGGATGGCAACATGTGGTGCTCTAAAACCTGTATATATCATTCAGCATTAATGGTGCCTTCACAGATGTCCAAGTCACCCATGCTATGTGCACTAATGCTCCCCATACCATCATGAATACTGGCTTTTGAACTGTGCGCTGTTAACAAGCTGGATGGTCCCTCCCATTTTTAACCCGGAGGATACGGCTCCCATGATCCTGTTTATATATGGATTCGTCTTTGCACGGTAAAGTTTTAACTGCATTTGTGGGTGCAGTGATGAACTGTGTGCACAGACAGTGGTTTTCAGAAGTGTTTCTGAGCCCATGCAGTGATTCCCACTACAGAAACTGTTTTTTAATGCAGTTCCACCTGAGGGTCTGAAGATATTATATATTTTTTTTCAGTATTGTTGTACTGTTTGCCCACGTAGTCTTTCACAGAGTGGTGAACTCCTCCTCATCTTTACTTCTGAAAGGCTCAGCCTCTCTGAGATGCTCTTTTTATACTAAATCATGTTACTGACCTGTTACCAATTAACCTAATAGTTGTGAGATGTTCCAGGTTAGCATTACACAACTTTACCAGTCTTTTGTTGCCCCCATCCCAACTTCTTTGAAATGTGTTGCTGGCATCAAATTCAAAATGGGCATTTTTAAAAAAAGAAATGTACAAAATTTCTCAGTTTCAACGTTTGATATGTTGTCCTTGTACTATTTTCAATTAAACATAGGGTTTCAATGATTTGCATGTCATTGCGTTCTGTTTTTATTTTCGTTTTGCACAGTGTCCCAACTTTTTTGGAAACTGGGTTGTACATAATTTAAAAACACAAGCTGCCCTTCACAATGTGTTAAGGTTTCACAATGAATGGACCAGCAGGAGTGGCCAAAAATGACTTGGAATAAAATCGTATTAAATTACCTCTCTTAAAAACACAGAACCGCTTTTCCGTCTGTTGTAAAGTTGGTGTTTTGGAGATAGAAGCTTTTGCCCCAGCAGCATTTGTTCAGATGTGCAGAGGCCCCGTATTTGCTGTGTCATTTGAGTCTTTTAACTAGTCCAGCAACACCTCATTAAAGCTCAGAGTTGGCCTCTCAGGCTTTGCCCTCTGGGATGACCACTTCATGGCAAAAGTAAAAACAACTCCTGCACTGAGGGACACATGGCTGGAGCTCTTTAGAGCTGACCTGGAGAATTAACTCACAGCTCTATTTATAGGTATACATTACGCACCAAGTGCAAATTAGGTTACTCACTTGTATACACAGGGCAATAGCCGGCGGGTCCGAGCCAGCCCCCTTTTTTCTAGGCCCGTTTAACAAAACACTTACTGAGCTTAATGCACACTGCTTATTATCAAGGGTGGGATTAGACTAGGATTTGGCCAGCCATAAATATATCATAGCTTTATTAAAGTCTGGACACCACAGAAAACGCAGGACTTAGCCCAAAAGTAAACGCTGGTACAGAGAGCTGTAGGGGCTTCGGGGGGGCAGGCTTGAAAGCCCCAACATCTGAAACCGTTTAATTAGGGCTCGCCAAATCATGCCCCTCCGCTCCAAAGAGGCATTAAATAGCTGAAATGGTGAGTTTGTTGTGGCGGGCCTGGACCGAGTCTCATCGTCAGCTATTGCAGCCTTCACTTGAATGCTGTCCGAATGGCAGGACTTCACCAAATAGGATTTGATGCCTTTTAGAATAACTGTATAAATAACCGGTCAGTAGGTTAGAGGGATTACAGCACACAGTTTGCTGTGAAAGGTAACATTTAGTGAAGGCCAAGAAAGCCTGGCTGAGTCCAAAAGCGTTTTTGAGGTTTAAGACTAGCGGTAAAGCAATACAGTTTTCAGAAAAACACATTTGCGCATTATAAATTGGCTTAAAGTTGGCAAAGCCTGCGCGTTTGAAAACGTGTAGATGTTTTTCTTCAACAGTCGCGCTCATATTTCTCCCCATTCCATCATTCGACGTGGCACCGTGCATCGATTGCGACTGGATAACTGTCAACTTGTATGTTGACTTAACCTACATACCAACCTAACACGCTCTCGTGCAATTGCGGCCCAGAGTCCAGACATACTAGTGTACAGCCTCTTTATGGTGCTTTAGTAATACTGTCATTTCATACATTGGCTTATTTTTCTTTGCATGTTCACTAGTGAGGGGAACGCAAGTGTGTATCTGTGCTCCAGACTGAAAATAGACATTTTAAATCCAACCCAGGTTCCAAGCCTGAAAAACAGGCGACTTAAACAGCAGATTATCATCGGGCAGTGAAAGCTCCCCCCAGGATTTTGTAGCAGATTTTGGTATTAAATCTCTGCTTCAAAGTGGCTCATTACACTAAGTCCTGATTTCACGGTCACAGCTGCGTTGTATTACCAATCACAGCATCGCCGCACACGGGCAGCTGTGGATTCTCCGTACGGATCCAGAGAGATGTTGCGGCTTATCTTCCACATATCGATGTCACTGCGACGCTGCCAGGCTTTGCGAGCGCTCCAAGACCAACGGACTGGCATCTGCAGGCACAAATCCAGAGGAGAGAAGCAGGAAAAAGCAGACATCTGAATCCTTTCCTCTCTGTGCTTTAATATCTAAGTGCAGAATGAAAACAGAGGAGCTGTTATTACCTTGATATTCCTCTTGAAGTGCGGAGACTCCGGACTTTTCCAATGGAATTCGTTCAGCCTGGCTCCTCAGTCTTGTGGCGCGTCACGATTTGCGGTGCAAACACGATACGGCAACAGTGAAAAGTGAAGTTATCAATTCCTAATTCAAGCAGACGTTCAAATTGCTGCGGTCTAATACATGAAACACAAAAACAATTATTTGATTTCATCTCTCTTTTAATAACGCCTGCCTGATGGCCCAATCAAGCTCACGATTTCGTCTTGAGTTACTCACGAGCGAGCGCAATAAGACGACTAAATAATTGCCTTTTTGAAGACTAGACCTTCTAATCACTCGTGGTGGTCACTGGCGAGGGGGCTTGAGTTACTATATATTTTTATCTAATCAGTGACAGTGTGGGTTCTTTCTCGGGGTTGAGCATTAGGACAGGAATAACATCGGAGTGAAACTGATCCCTCCCAGCGCTCCATCACTGAGGGTGACAATCGCAGAAACAGTTGCCAGCATTTATTCCTCATAGATCTACATACCATCTACTTATTCTCCTGAAAGCAAAGCCCATTTAACTGCTCAGACATACATCTACAGCAAAAAGCCTTCTATACAGTACCAAAACAAGGTTCTGACAACAGCAGAACCCTTTTAGTGCTACATAGAACCAAAGGTTCTTTAAAGAACAGGTTCCTTGTCATGAAGACAAAATAATGATAATAATAATAATGGCAAGCATTATTATAATAATAATAAAAAATAATACTAAGCCTTCTGTATGGTACCAAAAAGGGTCCTGACAATAGCAGAACCCCTTTTAGTGCTATACAGAACCAAAGGTTCTTTAAAGAACAGGTTCCTTGTCATGAAGATAAAATAATGATAATAATAATATTAGCAAGCATAATAAATTATAACAAATAATAATAATAATAATAATAATAATAATATGCATTAGATGATATAAAACTGATCAATACTATTGTTATTATTATTAAAGGGACACACATACATAAATTAATAAACGGTATTTTATAATAAATAATAGTTAAAACAATAGTTTGTGAACAATAGTAATAATAATAATAATAATAATAATAATAATAATAATAATAATATTTGATGTATTACAGAATATAAAATATGATAATTATAACTGTGTGGAGGAGCATAATTAGAATAACACACATAAAAACAACAACCGTCTTCAGATCTGCAAACAACCAATTAAGCACTCACATTGTTCTCCTGGTTCTATCTATGAGCACCGCTTTTCCTAAAGAACCCACTTTTCAGAGTGCAGTTCATCTTTAAACAGCTCCACTCTGTAAGATCAGAGTCAAACGCTAAACAAACACAATCTGCTCTCCTCTCTCCTCTCTCAACATCTGGAATAAATGATGTGATCAGCGCCGCCTGGAGTAACAACCGCATTCACACCTTTCTCACTGCTCACTTTCCTCACCGCTGATCTCAGACACCGAACTCAGACAGCAAACTCAGACACAGAACTCAGACACCGAACACCAACATTATCATTCAGCATCAACACTGTAGCTAATCACGGAGTAACACTGTCAGCAGTGCTGAAAGAGCAGCAGCGCAAAACACTCAGCCTACAGAGAGAGAGAGACAGATAGATAGATAGATAGATAGATAGAGAGAGAGAGAGAGAGAGAAGTCAGAGAAAGACAGAGAGAGAGCAATAGAGAGAAAGAGACAGGGAGAGGGAGAACAAGAGAGAGAACAGAGAAAACAGGAAGAGAGAGTAAAAAGAGAGAAGAAAGAAAGAAAGAAAGAAAGAAAGAAAGAAAACAAGAAAGAGCAAGAGAGAAAGATATAGAGAGGAAAAGGAAATGAAAAAGAAAGAGGAGAGAGAAGAGAAAAAGAGCAAAAGAGAGAGACAGCAAGAGAGAAAAACAGCGAGGAAAGAGAAAGAAAGAAGGCAAGAGAGAAGAGAAAAAAACAGAGAAAGCAAGATAGAGAAGACAGAGACAGATCAGACAGAGAAGAAGAGAAAAGAAAGAGAAAGGAGAGAAATAAGAGAGATAATGACAGAAAGAAACAGAGAGAGAGAAATAACGAGAGTAAAGGAGATAATGAGAGTGAGAAAGTGAGAAAGAGAGATAATGAGGGTGAGGAAGAGAGAGAAATAACAAGAGAGAGAAACAGAGAGGAACTGGAGAAAGAAAAAGAGAGTGAGTGAGAGAATACAAAGAAGAAAGTGATCATGTTGTGGGGGGGGTGGGTTGGAGGGTGCGAGCAGAGTTGAAGGTGAATTATGAGCCGTGTGGGTGGACCTGTCCATCCAGACTGAGACGTGAACACTGGACAGAAGTACGGAGGTTATGACCGCCGCGTCGGCCGTGACTGCTTACAATCACCATCAACAAACACATTGTTTCTCTTACGCTCTGGAGCTTAAAGCACAGACGGGTAATTACCTTCAGATGAAAGAGAACAGCCTGTATCACTGCTGACCACAGAGCTGGTCTTCAGCATCAGCCTCAACCCACTTCACTGCGTCTCACACACAGCGCTTAGATTAGATCACACAAACTGTGGCTTCCATCAGCAGAAGAGGCGCAGTATGAAAAACAAGCTGGAGATTTCAGCACAACCTACAGAGTAACCTGCACAGGGCTGATACAGTTCATTAATTAAGGCTGATTAAAAATAATATTTATTATTGTTTTATTGTTTTTTTTTATTTTATAAAATTTACAAAAATTCTAAAAGATTTAACCTTCACCTTCGCAAAGATTTAAAGATTTGGCAGATATTAGTTTGTATTTGCATGATGATCAATATCAATGTGTATGTGTACGTAAAACACATCCATATATAAATTTGTATATATCTGTACCATTTGTGGCACCTTTTTTTCTATCAAGAGTGTAGAAGAACCCACAGAACCTTTCTCAGAAGACGCATGTATATATATATATATATATATATACATGTATGTATGTGTGTGTGTGTGTGTATTATATAATTTTTAGGTTCTTCACACGCACAATTTTTTGGTTCTTTAAGGAACGGTTCATCTGTGGCATCACTCTGTACCATTTTTCTTTAAAGAGTGTAGAAGAACCAATTTTGGTTCCTTGTAGAACCTTTCAGTGTGTAAATGTTTATAGGTCCATATTTGTAAATTACATGAGATCGAAGAACCTTTGAAAGTTTAAAGAACCAAAGAACCTCCGCACAATGTAAAAGTTATATAAATGTGCATGTGAAGAAGCTTTTAAAGGTTAGAAAATGGCACAATGTTATAGACCAATTTAAGGGCTCTTCCTATATAAATATGTCTATAACCTTATATAGATATATATAGATAAGGTATATCATTACATTGATGTTGCTAAGGAAAGCTGTGCAGTCATTGTTTAGTTAAAGGACAATGCAATGTGTTTTTCAAAATTTCTGCATAACTCAGTGGTTAGAAGAAAATGCGTAGCGCCAAAACTATTAAAGGGAATTTCCATTTTTTTCAAACGTATCTGCACAACTAAATGGTTAAGATGTAAACAAAGTTGTTTAGAGCGTTTTGATGTGAAATGCTCTGTTCTAGAGAAACTGACAGACTCAGATTTCTTTACAGTGGTGGTGATAGGAACCAGGAGTCACAACACAAATACAGCCATTATTCACAGTCCAAAACCACCAGTGAACCTACACGTGTCTTCTGAGTTTTATATGGAACGTTGATGATGGTAAAATAGCTGAAAAGCTTTCTTTTCAGGAAGCCCTGTATGCACCTCTCAATGATTAATGGATTTTAAAAATACAGTTTAGGCCAAAAAGCTTCTCTCAGAACTATCATAAAACAGTGTCTCAGACATCAGTGAATTCATAAGCATTTCATGTAGTATCTTTCTGTGAGGGAGCTTTTAGAGGTGGACGTCTGGTTCCTATCACCACCACTGTGAACAATTCTGACTCAGTAAGTTTCTCTAGAACAGAGCGTTTCACACCAAACCACTCTGAATCTGTTTACAAATCCTCCTTTAAATCTTTTAAAACATTACTCTGACTTGAAAAACACTGATTATTTGTTAAAACAATCAGTGTATCACTTGATTATTACTATAACTGACAGCGACAGCACCAATTCAGTGTCTAATAAAAGTAATAAAAATGAAAAACAAGGCTTTGACATATGTAAAAATAAACCTGCACAGCTTCAGTTTTGTTTGTTTTCAAGCTATTCTGACTTCTGTAATATGAAAAAGACTAAATTAGAGTAAAGAAGTTCAACTGAAGTCCTTCTCATAGCAGGTTCTTCCAGCACAGCCAACAAAGAAAGTGCATCTTCATCCAGAGTCTGGCAATTTCTTACTTCCACACATCCATCCGCCAGCACCACTTTGCCCGAGCGCATATCATTTTTTGACGGATCGGTGATTGAGTTTGGGAGCAGATGACATTTCTCATTTGAGGCAAATGAGGAAGACATGACCGTTAAACTAGAGCGCTCTCATTACCTCCACATCTGCAAACAGTGGGAGCAATTTAGTGCCACCACTCAAGACTAAAACACTGTTATTGCGAATGGAAATAAGCACAGGGACCCAAACGATTCTTTTAATTATTTCTGCATCTCGCCACCTCGGGTCGGCGAGCCGTTCCACAAAGCCCCCCTGCCCGGACCTCATTTCAATATTCTGCAGATTGCCGTGGCGGTCCGTGAGCGGGGAACGCGGGCGCGAGGACAGGGGCAGGGTGTTCGCACGAGCCGAAGGGCCGGTGATGATGGCAAATCAAACAGACTCGACACGCTCATCAGAAGAGCCGCGTGCAGTAATTACCGCCTGATAAGACCTCCTATTTCATTCTCATTACTAATAACCGCAGACGCCAAGTTGTGGATTCTTTGGGGATTTTGCCCTGGAAAACATTCATATATCCATTTCTGCAGCCTTTAAGAGTCTCAAAATAAAGGATTACATCTGCATCGACATTCATTACGGTTCTAATGCTTCTGCAAAATGTGTGTACGTTTCCATTTAATAGGGAAATCCTCAAGGATTAAATGGGCCTCTGGTTCAACAGGCTGCAGTAACTCAATGTAAACATATGGCCTTATATAGCACTCCCCTGCCAAAATATGGCCTCTAACATACGACACTAGTGGAGCTCGAGGGATGCTCCTGCTCTAAAGACTCGGGGAGCAAATCTTCCCACGCATAATGAGATGAAACCATTAGCATAAACCAATTCCCCCTAAGTGGAGAGACAAAAGAAGAGGGATAGCGCATTAGCCAGCTAACAACAGACTTCCTAATTGTACAAGTGAAAAGATTGTGGGATTAAGCGCTTGTTTATTCTGACACTCCATTAACACTTTCACCCCTGAGGGTTAAACCCAACGAGCCGAAACCTTTCACATGCGCCGCGCACATCCATCCCAGCCAGCAGGCCCGGTCTCAAAGCAGGCCTTTCACTGCAACTACAAATTACAGAGCACTACATACATTCGAATGAGGGGAAGGGTATTGGCTGAATGGCCTTTAAAATGCCTCCAAACAATGTTTCCCTAGGTTGGATAGCATAAGCATAATCTGTAGACACCCACTGGCTTTGATTAGCGCTGGTTACAAAAAATACTTGGATGGAAATAAATGGAAACTGTAATCAGTAAACTAACAGACTGAAGCTGCTCCAATAACTACAGAAGCTGCACCGCTTTTCACCACTGAAAGTTCTTTAAAAAGGCCAGATTTGACTGACAGACGGCCGAGAAGCTGATCCTGGTGCATGCGTACGACTGGAGCTGTACTCCAGAGAGACACAACTGGATGCAAGAGTATCAGAAAACTACTAAGTACTGAGTAACTTCTAGAAATGAAGTGGATCCATCTCATTTTAGGCCTAGTAGTAAAGCAGGAACGACCAAATATAGCTAAAAAAAAGGCCCAGTCAGGTTTCCTGGACAGGGATCAAGTCTAGTCCTGGACTACACAGATTTCTGAATGGAGATTATCATTTGAAAGTAAATGCAGGACTACGTTTAATCCCTGTATGGGAAGCTAAGCCTTTATTACACCCCAACACACATTCGAATGAGAGGAAAGGTACTGGCTACAGGGGTTTTAAAACACCTCCAAACAATGTTTCCCTAGGTTGGATAGCATAATCTGTAGACACTCACTGGCTTTGATTAGGGCTGGTTACAAAAAATATCTGGGTGGAAATAAATGGAAACTGTAATCAGTAAACTAACAGACTGAAGCTGCTCCAATAACTACAGAAGCCGCACCGCTTTTCACCACTGAAAGTTCTTTAAAAAGGCCAGATTTGACTGATGGACGGCCAACGAAGCTGATCCTGGTGCATGCATACGACTGGAGCTGGAGAGTCGACTGGAGAGACTTGCCTGGAAAACTGTTAAGTACTAAGTAACTTCTAGAACTGCAGTGGAACCAGCATCCATCTCATTTCAGGCCTAGTAGTAAAGCAGGAACGACCAAATATAGCTAAAAAAAAAGGCCAGTCAGGTTTCCTGGACAGGGATCAAGTCTAGTCCTGGACTACACAGATTTCTGAATGGAGATTCTCATTTGAAAGTAAATGCAGAACTAGGCTTAATCCCTGCATGGGAAGCCCAGCCTTTATGACAGACCAACACACATTCGAATGAGAGGAAAGGTACCGGCTACACAGGTTTTAAAATGCCTCCAAACAATGTTTCTCCCGGTTGGAAAACACATGCCTAATCTGTAGACACCCACTGGCTTTGATTACTGCTGATTAAACAGTTCCAGAAATATTTTGGTGTTGAAATAAATAGAAACTGCCAGTGTTCTAGTCGGTAACCTTTTAGACTAAAATTGCTCCAATAAACTATTCAGAATTTGAGGCCTACTACTGAAATAACCACTGAAAAAAGAACAGGGTAACTATCCCTAAATTAGACCACCACAGGTATTCGAATGAATAGGAAGGTTATTGGCTGAATGCCTCCAAATAATGCTTCTCAACACAAGCATAATCCACAGGCCTTTACTGGCTTTGATTACTGCTGGTTAAATATTTGAGATAAAAAAAAAATCAGTACTGGTTCTCGGACGATGTTAAAATAAATGAAAATGTCAGTAAATTAGCAGACTAACATCTCACCCATATGGGAAAACAAATATGGACACATATTTCAATTTGAAATGCATTTCAAATACATTGCAGTTCATGCCGAAATACATTCCAAACACTAAACTGTATTTCAGCACATATTGCCATATTAGCTAAATCTATTTTAAAATATATTTATTTTAAAATGTGTGGGAAAATATTAGACATACAAATGTACTGTAAACAAATAAATATATGTAAACATATTTACCAAATACATTTGAAAATGTATGAAAATAGCCAAAATCCGGTCTAATGCACTTTATTATTTGGAAATCTTTTGAAATGATTTTTTATTCCAGTATCTTAATTTTAAGTATTAGCAAATGGACCTTTAATATGACAAAAGCAGGTGTTGTATGTGCTGATACTCTGTGAAAATGCAGCTACGATTTGATATCTTGTTTATTTGAAATACATTGTGTGTGAGTGTCTTACTGCATACGTTCATGGTTGATGCAAAGTCAGTACCGTTCATTCAGTTCACATATATTTAATTATACCTGTAACCTTTGTTAAAACCACATAAAATTGAAAAAATAATAAATACAAATAAATACATTTTTTAAATATACTTAATATATACATTTTTGCTCATTTTCATATACTAAAAAATATAAAATACATAAAATACATAAATACATTAAAAAACATTTAAATGCATTTTTAAATATTTAACAAATTAATTTTTTGGCCATTTTCATACATTGCAAAAATATGTGTGATAAATACATTTGGAATATATATTTTTCCATATTGACACCACCTTAAATGAGGGGAGCGTATTGGCCGAATGGCCATTAAAATGCCTCTAAACGCTGTTAGAAAGAACATGCATAATCCCCAGACACCCACTGGCTTTGATTAGCGCTGATTAATCAGTTGGAGAGAGAGAGGTACTAGTCATGTGTCTTGTTTGACACCAAAATAAATGGAAACTGTCAGTGTTCTAGTCAGTAAACTGATAGACTAAAGCTGCTCCAATAACCACAGGAGCTGCGCTGCTTAAGAGGATGTAATTTAGGCCCAGTACTGAAAGAAGTGCACAAAAAAAAGCTTAAAGGACCGGGACCGAGTCAAATCCCAGCCTACACAGCACTCTGTATGGAGACTCACAGGAGAATCACAATTGAAAGGAAAATGGACAAAGGTAAATGGACTGCTTCACCTTGTTAGTTTACTGACTAGAACAGTGTCAGTTTCTATTTATTTCAATGTCAAACGGGTCAATTGTGAATCTCCATTTAGAACACTGTAGTCCAGGACTAGACTTTAGGACTAGTTTTTTCCCCGACTGTTTTATCAGCGCTAAAAAGTCAGAGGGTGCCTGCAGATTATTATGCCTGTGCTTTCCAACCTGGAGAAACATGATTTGGAGGCATCCAGCCAAAACCCTTCTCCTCATTCGAACATATGTGCTTGTCTGTAATAAAGACTTGGCTTTTCATACCGAGATTAAACTTGGATTATTCTTTCATTTGAGAATCTCCATTCAGAATGCTGTGTAGTCCAGGACTAGACTGAGTCCCTGACTGAGAAGCCAACATTAATTACAGACCAACACGGATAAGGAGAAAGGTATTGGGTGAATGTCTCCAAACAATGTTTCTTCAGATTAGAAAACACATGCATCATCCACAGACACCCACTGAATTTGTTTAATGCTGACTCAACAGTTGAAAAAAAAGGTACCAGTGCTCATGTTTTGTTTGACACAGAAATAAATGGAAACTGTCAGCCGTCTAGTCAGTAAACTAATAGACTAAAGCTGCTCCAATAACCATAGAAGCCGCACCGCTTAAAGAGAATGCATTTCAGGCATAGCACTGAAAGAAATACACATAATAAAGCTAAAAAAGGCCTAGACGAGTTTGTAGGACTGGGATTGAGTCTAGTCCTGGACTGTGAAGCATGCTAAATGGAGATTTACAGTTGAAATGAAAATGTAGTCCAGATTTAGGCCTGATAGCTGTACAAGAAACCAAGCCTTTATCACAGACCAACACATTCATTCAAATAGGGACGAGGGTATTGGCCGAATGCCTCCAAACAATGTTTCTCCAGATTAGAAAACAGATGCATAATCCACAGACGCCCACTGAATGTATTTAATGCTGATTAAACAGCTGAAAAAATAGGTACAAGTGCTCAATGTCTTGTTTGACACGTAAATAAATGGAAACTGTCAGTGTTCAAGTCAGTAAACTAATAAACTAAAGCTGCTCCAATAACCACAGAAGCTCTGCTTAAAGAGAATGCATTTCAGGCCTAGCACTGAAAGTAGTATAGGGATTGAGTCTAGTCCTGGACTACAAAGCATGCTGAATGGAGATTTACAATTGAAATGAAAATGTAGTCCAGATTTAGGCCTGATGGCTGTACAAGATGCCAAGCCTTTATCACAGACCAACACATTCATTCAACTAAGGAGAAGGGTATTGGCCGAATGCCTCCAAACAATGTTTCTCCAGCTTGGAAAACACATGCATAATCCACAGACGCCCACTGGCTTTGATTATCGCTGATTATATAGTACTAGTGCTCACACGTGACTCGTCTGACACAGAAATAAATGGAAACTGTCAGTGTTCTAGTCAGTAACCTAATAGACTAAAGCTGCTCCAATAACCACAAAAGCCGCAGTGCGTCTAGGTTCTCTATTTTGCCACTGAAAGGACCACAAAACAAAGTTCAGATTTGACCGATGGACTGACAATGAAGTCGATTGCCGATTCTGATGCATGCGTAGGGTGGAAGCACGCGTGCGATCACTATCTCTCCTCGAGCCGGGGTTATTCCTCGGCCTGCCCTCAAGTCAGGGAGCGCGGAGCTGGATCCAATTACGCATGAGAAAGCCCAGAGCCAGTCTGCAGCTGAAGGCCCATCAGTAAGCCTGAGCATTAATAACCCAGTCCTGTTCTGGGCATTGTAATGGGCTGCCTGCAACACACTGTAATCCTCCAGTGAAGGAAACGGTGGGGGAAGAAGGAGAGAGAGCAAAACAAATGACAGAGAAAGAAACGGAGGGATACAGCAACCTAAAAACGCCTGTTATGCTCAATTTCGATTGTCGCCTAACTCCGGAGTCAAAAGGTCGACTTGTGTAAGCGCCTGCTCACTGAGTGACGGACAGTTTAGCGCCGGCTTGGGACCGCCGCTCCAGAGGTCAGCGAGAAGTTTTGGCAAGCCGAGCAAGTGGAAAACAATGAGCCCCCTCTGCATATTTATTTGTCATCCTTTTGTTTTTATAGCGCACAGAATAAATGGCTCAAATGACATGCTGCGAGCCTGCACACTGTCAACACAGGTAATAAGTCACCATCGCCCCTCCATTCCCACAATCAGCCCCCATTCTGCAAATCAGACAGCCACACTGGCCTCCATTTCCATTCCACATGTCTATGTGTACATACATACATACATATTTTACACATATAACTTTCTATAGAACTTTCAGTGGAGAGTTCTGCAGAGAACCATTTTTATAAATGAGATGTGTGAACATGAAGAACCTTTTTTAGGTTAAAAAAAAAGCTCCAAGTAATGCAAAGGTTCTAGGAAGAGCCCTGTAATTTGTCTATTACCAATTTAAAGAGTGCAGAAGAACCCACAGAACCTTTCAATGGGTAACTGTTTAAAGGTCCATAATGGTAAACAACATGTCTGAGTGTAAAGAACCTCCACACAATGTAAAGCTTCTAGGAAGAACCTATATATAAATATATATGGAAGTGTGTGTATATATACCACACACACACACACACACACACACATACATATATATATATATATATATATAGCTGCTGTCTGACCAAAACATAGTAGCTCCTTTTTTGTCGTTCTTCAGTTTTTGACATAATTTAAACTGTCTGTTATATTATTTTGTAAATTTCAAGAATAATGCACCAAACAAAACGGCCCAGAATTCCTTGGAAAAAAGTCTGGTTCCATTGACTTACATTAAAAGTAAAGTATGTTTTTACTTCTCCAGTAAAGTTACCATTTTGGAGATACAAGGTTTTGGTCTGACAGCAGCGAGATATATATATATATATATATATATATATATACATACACACATACACATACACCCGCATTACTCAGAGAAGCACATGTGAGTCTTTTCAACAGCTACAGATAAATTTCTGCATGCTTTTTCCTCTGCACTCAAGGAACAAAGCCTCCTTCAACTTTTCCCCCTCCGACGTTATCTTACTCGGCTCGTCCCAGGTGAGCCTCTCTAAGCGCTCCATCAAGGAAACCGTATCATTTTAAAGCATGATTTGTCTTTAGTGCTTTTCTTTTCTCTCCAGAGCACTTCAGAACACTGTGATCTCCTCTGTTCTGCTGTAAGACAAAAAAATACAATAATAATCTGTCAATCACAGCTCGACTCTTCTCTCACAAATCATCCCAGTGGCAGATATTAAGCCACATGGCTGCTGTCATCAATCTGCTGATCAATCATTCATTTAAAATGAATGTAATTTAATAATAAATTAAGTTTGTGCAGTTCTTTTCAATAACACACACACACATGTACAGCAGTTAGGAACACTGCATCACCGTAAACAGACAACATTAAGGACAGAAATCAGGGAAAAGACACCGACTTTTGTAAAAGCAAAGAAACATCAATAAAGCGCATATAAAGTATGAAGCACCACAGACGCGTTTAGTTCCTGAGGAACCATTTTTGTAGATGATATGCAAATGTGTGAAGAAGCTTTTAAAGAACCTGCACACAATGTAAAGGTCTAGGAAGAACACTTTTTAGAACTGGTATAAACTTTTACATGAATGTTCTTCACACACTCCTTCACATTCTATGGCGTCACTCAAAGAACCACTTGTTTGTTGTTGCTAAGAGTGTAGAAGAACCACTTTTGCTTCCCAAAAGAACCATTCAATGCACAACTGTTTAGAGAACCATTCTTGTCAATGAGACATGTGAGTAGAACCTCCAAATAATATTAAGGTTCTTGGAAGAACCCATAAACCTTCACATGCACAAATGTTTATCAAATGTTTTTTCAATGCATCAGAACCCTTTGTGGCAACTTTTCCTACTACGAATGTGGAAAACCACTTTCAGTTCCCTAAAAACCTTCAATGGAGAGTTATGTAGGGAACCATTTCTGCAAATGAGATGTGTGAGTTATTGTGTAGAACCTTTTTAAGGTTTAAAATAAGCTCAAAATAACGCAAATGTTCTACGAAGAGGCCTTAAATTGGTCTAAACATTACGTGAAGTTTTTCTAAAATCTTTAAAACATTCTTCACATGCATTTTCTTAAACATTTTTTAAGGAACCAAAAGTGGTTCTTCTGTGGCAACACTCTGTACAATTTGTGGTACCTTTTTTCTTTAAGAGTACAGAAGAACCAATTTTGGTTCTCCACAGAACCATACAGTGGGTTACTGTTTACAGGTTCATATTTGTAAATTAGATGTCTGAGTGTGAAGTACCTTTGAAGGTTTAAAGAACCCCCACACAAAGTAAAGGTTCTAGGAAGAGCCCTAAAACATTATACGAGTGTTCTATAACAGTTCCTATGAATGTTATGTTTGTAAGCATCTATAAACACATTTATAACATGTTATAATGCATTCATTAGGAATTATAAACATGGTTATAAATACTTATAAAAATGAATTACACTGAATTACACTTTATAGCCATGTTTATTATACATTATGGATTGTTAATATAATGCATTATAAGTAGTGTCAATAACATGTTATACTGTCAGTGCCAGAGAAGTCAGTCCCAGCTTGGAGAGCGTAAAGACAGATCTCCAATATTTAATTTGTCACTGCTGGTGCTGTTAGGGCTGCATCTTCAGGGCTTCAGTCCTGAATATTCAGATGCTCCAAACAGTATAATATTGAATATGCAGTGTTAAGTTAATGCCAAGCTAACGGTGGTGTACATTACCTTTCCCACACTGGGTAAAACACTGATGCAGCACTAGTTTAAACTCTGACATTTGAAGCCTGTAATGTGCTTTACTGTGAATGTTTTAGTGTTTCAGTAAATCCTTCAGTAAATACTTCAACTTGAAGCCTCACTCTGAACACTGGAGGAGGCTTTAGTACAGTACGCTTCACTTTACTTAGAGCGGACAAATACGACTTATGAGCTCTTATAATTTGTTATGAACAGCACTTATAATGCATTAACAATTCATAATGCATAATAAGCATGGCTATAACATGTAATGCATTTTATAAAAATGTATAGCCACGTTTATGATGCCTTATGAATGCATTATAACATGTTATGAATGTGTTCATAGATGCTTACAAACATGACATTCATAGAAAGTGTTACCGAATGTTCTTTGCATTCACATATCTATTTCAAACATGGGTCCTTAGGGAACCAAAAGTGGTTCTTTTAGGGCAGTACCGAGGAACCATTTGTGGAATCTTTCTTTTATTCTTTAAGAGTATAAGATATTGTATTACCGTAATAAGCCACTCAAGGCCGTGCATTACTGCAACCTTATCACAGGGAAAGGTGTTCGTAGGCCCGACACACAGCCTTGAGTGGTTTACTGCTTTTATAAAATGGCATCCAACATAAAATATGATAAATTATTACCTGTGAATTTAGTATTTTATGTTTTTCTTGGTAATAATTGACAAACAGGTATTCCAGCTTTTTTTGAAATGTGCTGCTGGCATCAAATTCAAAATGGGCATAATTTCTTAGTTTCAACATTTGATATGTTGTCTGTACTTTTTCAATTAAATACAGGCTTTAAATGATTTGCACAGTGTACCTGTGGATGTTTTCAGATCTGAAGCAGCTTGATTTTCTCCTCTTTCTCAGAGATGAAAGCTTTACGTGCTGTTTATCTGATGGGGGCAGATTTGGTGTCCACCAGGTCTTCCAGGTGGTTGTTAGGAGCCCCATTTTCTGCTTTCTTAATTCTAAACACCTTCAACTTCCACGTTTTTCAATTAAATACAGGCTTTAAATGATTTGCACATCATTGCACTATTTTTATTTACATTTTGCACAGCGCCCCACTTTTTTTGGAAATGGAGAAAATGAGTTATGGGACATGAATTTTGTTTCATGGGACATTTCTGTCCGCAGTGTCTCGTCTTAACGATGACCACGACTAGGAAATCTAATCTGGATCCATGACGTCTGACCAATATCTGACCCAGTATAGTCAGCATTGGTGCTGATACCAAGTATATCAGATCAGAGCATCATTACAAAAAACAGTCATCAAGGATGGACATTACTATTGATTTCTAACCTTTCCTTCCCTAAACTCTCAAAACAGCCCGTCATAAAGCCAGCAGGGTCCTGAAGTGGTGGATTTTATATAAGGGCTACCTTTAGGATTGCATCAATCCATATCAGTATATTTGAGCATTTGTGCTGGACTGTTAAAGTCTAACTGGAGGCTCCGTGCTTGTACAGCTGACATGAGGTCATTTCTCACCTCTCCAGCCTCAGCGCTCCACTCTCATTTTCCCCATCTTGGCAAGAGCTGCCGCAGCCACACAGAAGGTGAAAGCACCAAATTGGATACACAAAGCCATAAAAGTGCCCGCTGAGAGTGTAAAAGTACCCTCACAAACACAGCTCGGACTGCGCCGTCCACCACACCAGGCTTCGTGAAAATGTGATTAAAACATCGCTCATGCTTGCTGAGTCCATCTAAACCGCGGCCTCAGAGCGCTTGTAAAGCACTGCCTGGGTTAGGAAAACACTGAGGTCATCAGCGCACGCTTGCCCAGCAAACCACTCACTTAAAGCCTGACCTTTGACTCCAAGCTACCATGACACTGGCTTTCTGCAGCATAAATCTATGATCAAAGCGCAATACGTCAATTTTCTGCTTGGGTGATAAATATAATATAAAGATAAATGGCAAAAATATCTCACAATACTTGAAAGTTTTCAAGTTATATGATATGAACAGTACTGCAGGCGTCGGCGCTCTTCAGGAAAAAGCAGGAAACATTTAACAGAAAATTACACAGAAGCCTCAACAACTAATCATTTTTCAGTATTCAGTGTGTCCACTTATTCTTTTCAGGACATTTGCTTTCAGTTTTTCAAGGAAATCTGCAGAGATATGATTCCTTTCAGACTGATAGTGTTGTCTTCTCACAGTGGAAGGATGGACAGAAACACTGTTAGAAATAAAGGTTCTGTTCAGGTACATTTTTCGTTCATTAAGGTACAAACAATGTAAATGTTCCCTCAAAGGTAAAACAGTAGTTTTAAGGTCTGATTGTGAACCTTAAATAAGTTTTTCCAGGTGAAAAGTTTGTATTTGTACCTTTTCATAACCGAATGTTTTAAACAGAACAGTAAAATAAAAGCCTGGAGACGAGACGGGGTGTGTGGAGTCAGTACAGCTTAGAGAATATCATTTCAGTGGATTATGGTTCAGTTATGTTCCCTGACTAAAGGTACTGAGATGGAGCCTTGAGGGAACCACCCCAGTGACAGTTTAGTACCTTTATTTCTGAGAGTGTACCTGTAGATGTTTTCAGATCTGAAGCAGCTTGATTTTCTCCTCTCTCTCAAAGATGAAAGCTTTAAGTGCTGTTTATCTGATGGGGGCAGTTTTGGTGTCTACCAGGTCTTCCAGGTGGTTGTTAGGAGTCTCATTTTCTGCTTTCTTAATTCCTTTTTTTAAACTCCTTCAACTTCTACATATATATGAGGAACGACAAAAAAAATTGGCATAAATAATCGAACAATCACAATGAGTCGACATCATATCTGCTACTTACAATGTAGTTTATGCTGTTATTGTACAGTGGTTGTTGTTTACAGGCCCTCTATAATTGAGCCCCTCCAACCACATATTAACCATTCCACCCTTTTTTTGGATGACAAGTTTTGAATAATTTTGTACAAAGTTTTACATTAAAAAGCCGAACTATACTTTTTGTTTTAGTGATCCCATTATTTTAAACACAGGACATCAATGTCATACCATGCTTACTACTACTACTACTTAACTGTCCCAGTAAGACACTCATGATATGCTCAGAAAAGCATATTATGATATTTTTATCACAATAACAGTGAAATTGCCCAACCCAGAGCTACTTATAAACCCAGATCCCAGTTCAAAGAAGATCTGATCATGTATTTGAACAAATTAAGAACTTCCCAGACAAGTACTGAACGACCATACCATAACTTTATTGTAGATACATTTAGCTACAATTATTTCAAAAAACAAAAAAAAAGGGAAAATAAAGACTATTAAAGGTATTTGTGATCCATAAGGTGCAGATCGTAAACCACTGCAGCACTTTTACAGTATGAATGAGAATTATTTCATATTTTATACGTCCCTTAAAACAGCGCTGCAGTTCGTGATGGCCCATAATTCCCCGTTTGAAAGACACTACACGCTCCGTCCCGCGCCGTTGGTGCTCCGCCGGTCTCTGACGACCAACACATTCCTACAAACTCCATCGCAAAAAAAAACAAAAAACAAAACAAAACAAAAGAGTTCACGTCACATTCCACACTTGCTCCTCTTGGCCACCTTGCTGCTGATATGAGTGCATTTGATTTTTTTGATTAGGTCAGTAAACCAAGAAAGAAAAAGAAAAGCCAAAACACATTACAGGTTAACGAAATGCAGGAAACTGCTTGCTCAAGCCCTTCTTTATGGATTTAGGGGCTGCAAAATTGTTAAACGAGTTATAGAGCATAACCAGCCAAAAGAAAAGGAAATAAGGGGTCAAGGAGAGGGGGATTTATTCACCGACATGCACTATTTAACCCGAAACTACTAGGGTATGTCAAATATAATCTAACTAATGGTGGAACAAAGTCACCTAAACATAATGCGAGACATGCCTGTCGAAAGACTTGGTAGTTTTGCAGGTTACATTACAATATTGAAAAAAATTACATTAAGGCTGGACATGAATGTACACACAGGACATACATTTAGCCCCAGATTGTAGAGATCAAACTACTACTTTTCTACAGTGTATTTCTCAGATGATGTCCTGCAGGCACGTTGAATCTTTCTGATCACTTTTTTTCTTTCTTTAAATACAATTGTAAAATACCAGCAGTGGAACAGCAGCAAGGCCAAAACCACAAAGTTATTCTTTTAAACGTAACGGCATCATATATACACATTTTTTTTTTCTTTCTGACATGAGGTAAAGTATGGCGCCCAAGTGCAATGCTCATTTGTGCTACATGTACAAAAGCGAAGAAAATAAGGACAAATTTCTCAGCCAGTAAGAAGAGAAAGACAGTCTGCAGCATACTGTACGATGGAGGACTACACCGAAAACCCCCGACGAGGACAAAAAACGTGCCATTATTACTCTTTTTACACAACAGTTAGGTCATTATCTAAGCCTGGGAGCAGCTCCGGTTTTAATTTTCATTCTGATTTTCGCCGTTCGGTCACCAGGACTTTAAAAAAAACAAAAACCCAAAAAAACAGGTGTGGCACCGTTCGAGTGAGTTCACATTCTTCGAAAGAAGCTGAAAGTGTGGAAACATGCCGTTGATCCACTGGGGGAAAAAAAAACAACAAAAAAAAACAAAGCAGTAACAAGAGCTGAATGTGAAAATGCTGCTCTGATCTGGTGTTGTTTTAAGCACCTCTTTCCTGGTAAGCCAGCCATTCACCATTTACCAACCTCCATCGATTGTGTGGCAATATGAAAACCCATTTAGATCGGATGACTGTATAAGACGAAACACAAAAAAAAAAAAAAAACAACATGGGGATGAAAACAAGGAAAAGCATACAGGGTCACTCAACTCTTGCTCAACTAAAAGATTGCACTCAGACAGCTGAGGAACCTTTACAGATCAGGCCAGACAGTGACCCAAGTGTCTATTTAGCCTAGTAAAGAATTACGGTACAGTCAAGAAGCACACGGCACCCAGCATATCTATATATAGAGACACCACAAAGCAACGTCTTGACTTGCTACGATTAGTACAAGGTGGATTTGTTACATGCTAAAAAGACAAAAAGGCACCATTTTTGGGCAAAAAGATTAGCTGAGCAGGAATGGATTCTAGTGCAAACTGTAGTGTGAATACAAGTATCCCCGTCTAAGGTGCAGAGAAGAGTTACAGGAGCAAAAACACTGAGAGTAACGGCCGTATCTGCGAAATTACAGGTACATTTACACATATATCGGTCAACACTGCTATAATCTGGACCGTCAAGCTAATCACATGGGTGTTTTTTTGAGGTAGCAGCACCTGGGAGATTGAACTTCAGTAAATTTGCCCAAACCGCAAGCCAGCAGAGCTCAGAGGAGGAGGTACCAACAGGAATAACAACGTTCAGGTAGTTAAGACACGTCACAGACGTGACATGGAAGGAATAAAAGCCTAAATTCTAACAATCACTACAGCCTACGCCTCCATTTCCGGGATTTCTATACAATCCACGCAATCTGAAATTGTCCTAGGTGGAGTTGGTGGCCTAGTAAGACTTGATAATACCTTTAGGAAGGGGTGCAACATGGCTTGCGCGTGGTGTGTTAAGAAAGCTGTGCAGATACGAGTGCAATCTGTTGATTTCCACAAGTGTTAAGCAACCCTTTTTTGATCGGATGCACAATTAGTTTGAATCGAAGTTCCGCAAGGAGGCACTGAGCTCAAGCTTATGTGCAGAGAACGTCTCTCAGCTTTCCCCAAACGTCTTCAAGCTTTAAATTAAAAGGGAAACAATTAAGCTGACCACTACAGCTTGACCACTGACAAAAAAAAAACAGGACAACCAACCCAACAGATTTCAAAAAAGGTAAAATAAAGAGGTATTATAGTTACAGTGCAAAAAAGATGAGAAATTCAAGCTTAATAATAAAAAAACATAGCACCAAGAAAAACATACAGGAAAAAAAAGAAAATGCATGCAATTAACTGAGGTATTCGAGTGAAAGAATGCCTATCATTAATACGAAGACAAATAGGCTAGACGAGAAGCTACGACACGCATACGTTAAAACAAAGGCTGGTTTCCACGTCTAAATGAGTGAATCATGGGAGGATTGACTTCACAGATGCGGCCGCATCGCGCCGCGTCACTGACTTTGGTAAGTGAAGTGAATGAACTACAAGTCGTCTATTAAAATATCGGTCGTCCTAAAGACTGTACGTAAAGGTGCTCTGTGTCTTACAGAAGTATCCAATATTTTTTTTTCGTCTTTTTTTTTACAAAATCTGCAGCATATTTTCCCCCAAGTGATATGTCTTCTTTATTTTTTTTGTGTCATAATATCAAAACTAAACGCATCAGTCAATGGAGACATCTAATGCTCATAATGACCGTCGACCAAAGGTTTTAATTCTTGGTATCAAAAGACATTACTGAAACCCCAAGTTATCAACTTGTTATAATAAACATTTAATATTCTCTCTATATATTTATATATAGATATATCGGTATATATCGGTAGATCTATAATATTTATATAATCCATTCAGTTGGCTTACGCAGCGACACAAACATGCATCCTCGAGTGCTGTTAAAAAACCTAATAACAGTAACTGGGAATGTTGAATTACTATCCACTTTTTAAGGACATGAGGGAGGGCCTTTCTCTCTCTCTCTCTCTCCTCTCTCTCTGTACATACCTAAACGATTTTGGTGCCGATCAGGCGAAATGTTCACGATTTGAGTTCAGAACACAGCGGACCCTAATGAAATAAGTGCAATGACGATTAAGAATAGCATCGTTTCGAGACCGTGGAGCACATCGTTCTCGCTCCGTGGTCTCTCTCTCTCGCTTTTTTTCCAACAAAGCGTTTTAAAAACGCTTCGAAACTGGCACTAGTGCACAGACTGAGGAGTTTAGCGTTTTTTTTTTTTCCTTATTTAAATGTATATCATTAAATTTTACCTATATACATTCTAACACTACTTTTAAGCATAAGCTTCTGTATGCACTACCACAAAGCAGAAGATATCTTTAAAAAGAGTTTAAAAAAAAGGAAAAGGAGAGCAGACACCTGACCTTTAACACTTACAATGCATGAATAAAGCACTCTTGTGATCAAACAGAGCTTGGAGGAAACAAAAGGTAAAGATTGTGTTTGCGCAAAAGAAAAGATGAACAAAAATGAACCCATAATTGTCTGTTTTAGTCTTTGAGAATCCTGTCGAAGTGATAAAACTCTCTCCTCGACTAACACAGAATGAGAAGACCGCTCGTGAAAAGTCTTCAGTGTGTTGCAGACTGTTGCGGAGGGGGGAGGGGGGGGGGTGTTTTGGGACCTGTATGAAGCTCAGTTGTTCTGGACCTGAGGTTGATTGGCTTTGAGGCTGCGCAGGGCTCGCCGGGCGGCCGCCGATTTGGCGATCCGGTAGCTGCGGCCCACGCCTTTGAACTTGCCTTTCCCCACCACCTCCACCGTCACCCGGACCTTTCCGTCGTACGTCCTCTCGGCAGGGCTGCGGGGAAGAGAGGAGAACCACAGGTGATCAATATGGAGCTGCTGCTGTCTGAATTCACACTACATGAACCACCCAATTCAGTGCCAACTGGTAGAAAAGTTGCCAGCAAAATCAGTTTCGATTCCCAGGGCAGCACAAACTGATTTAAAAAAAACTGCAAATATGCATACATTTGCATATCCTGGCCAAATCACGCTTTGTTGTTTATCTTTTTGTTTTTAGTCGTCTCCAATTCCACTCACTAGTTAGGAGGGCGAAGGCTACCACAGGCTTCCTCCGAGACACGAGAAGCGCCACCGCATCTTTTCGAACTGCTGCTCAACTCAACGTCATCGGACAGCCGAATGCGCTTGGAGAAGAGCGCCAACCGCCAGATCTGTTACGTCAGCTATAAGACGCCTGCACTGAGTGATGGTGGGGGAGACGGGGGGGCCACCCAACTCACCCAGCGAGAGCGAGGCCAACTGTGCTCTCTTGGACCCCCAGCCATGGACGGCTGTAGCATCACCAAGGATGGAAATTGCGATCTCTTGATGATGGGGCCAACGCGTAGACAGCTGCGCCACTTGGCAACCCAAGTAAACACATTTAAATGCACAATTACTGCTCCTTAGCTGATGCAGCATGTGAAAAAAATGTATCCTGTAAATAATCTGTTAAATAGAAGAATAATATCTGTGTAAACGCCTGTATCTGATTACATTCCCTATCGGAAAGTTTAAGTCCGTTCTGATCATGTGCGTCACGTCATAGTGAAAGTTTATACCGTTCAACATGGCGGAGCAGAAACTGGTCTGCAGAGGAGACAAAGTTTATGCTCTGATCGGCGGTGGGACGGACGTCCAGCTTATGTGTCTCAGAACACGACGTCTTCCTCTCGGCCTTCTTTAATAAGGACACGTGAAGGACGTTTTCCTGAGTCTGACGTAATTTTAAAGCAGTTAAAAACACAAGCACTGCCCACTGCTGCTCATCTCACTCTGACTAAACCTCACATGATGCTGGTTGTCATGGTAACGTTTACACTAAGTGGTTTTCTATGCATGAGCATCATTTTGGATCAGATTACTTGTAGTGAGCATGTAAATGAAGATTTTCCATCAGATTGTTGAGTAGAGTGAGAATAAACACCTCGGTCTTAATCTATAATCGGAATGTATTCAATCGGATTGGCAAAAATCTTTGTATATAAACACAGCCAGTGGCTGTGGTGGGAGGGGAAGGTGAAACATGATATTAGATAATACTTTTCCCACCCTCTGGAGAACAGTGACATCATCAAAACTCAGGTGTTTTAGAGGAGGGGTAAGTCGTTACATTGTAATAAACGTCGATTTTGCCTTCTAAGGGGTATAATATAATGAATCATGTATAGTACAACAAAAGACAAAGTACCAAGGTCAAATCAAAAAGGTCAAATTTGATTTCGGGTTTACTTTCATTCCATCATGGACATAAACTTCTCCAAGCTTTAACTAAACATTCCCTGAACACCTCATCAAACCCAGTGCAGCACACTGAGTGCGTTCACATGCACTCAATAATCCGAAAACTGCAGAAAATCAGATTTTGTCTGTAATCCAAATCAAAACGTTTACATGCTCTGGAGTAATCAGATAATGAGAAACTCCGCATCTACATGAGTCAGGCAGTAATCATATTTCTGCTTTGCAACCAGCCAATAAACTTCAAGACGTGACGTAAACGCAACGTAAAACTCACTTCATGACGCTGCTTTTTTTTTTTAAACATTTGCGCCACATTACCTGAAAATATGAACGTACATCATCTAGAAGATGAAGAACATTTAAATCTTTCATGTCGGGTTTCAGCGCCGCTCCGAAAGTGTTTTGCTGTGACGCGCAACATCCACCGTCTGATCTTGCGCATGCACAGAATGAGAAATCCGAAATCGGAGTCCGAGTTTACATGCACTGAGAAATCTGATTGCTGAGCTAAAATCCAGCTCTATCAGATTTCTTAATTGGATTTCTAGATCGGAGAATGGTGTTTACAGGATCATTTGAATAACCAGATAACTGCAGAAATCAGATTATGATCGGATTATTGAGTGCATGTATACGCACTCACTGTTTACACAATATTACTGTTTCCTTTACATTTCTCAAAATCAAGCTAAACGGGCCAGACTTTCTGATAGACATACAAAATGTTAGCTGCTGACTCTGCCAGGACCAGATATATTAGAAATGAAGTCACTGAATCAAGTATACCAGTTTAAATATATTTTCACCACAACATCAATAGTTCTCTTTTGCATTTCTAAATAATGATCCAATTACTACTCGTTATATCCAAGATGCTTCGAAAGATCAACTCTGCTGATCAACAAATTAACTTGGTGTACAAAACACTGTAATATACACAAAACTCTACAAGACTCGCACCTGAACTTTGCAGTCTCAGGCTCCATCTCCAGCAGTTCACGCACAGGCGAGCGGGGAACGTTGGCAGAGAATTTCTCTGAAAATAAACCCAAACAAAAGCCCAACATTTCAATATAGCATTTCATCACATACAAATATCAGGACATTTGAAAAAATAACCATGTTTAAGGTCCTCTCCGCATGAGCTGACGAACAATCAAACTATACAAAATGCAGGACTGATTCACAGACTGTACAGCGCGCGTCCTCACCTATCAGTGGCCTCATCATTGGATAATACACTTGCCAAACGGTCTCGAGTGACATATTGCTATCCATGTAAATTGCCCCGGCTAGTGATTCGAAGATGTCCCCCATTGCTTTGGGGACCTCAATATCCTCCTCTTTCTCCTCGTCTTCTTCGGATCGGCGCAGCTGAAAGGGAGAAAAGTGATTGCAGGTCATTTCCTTTTGTGGCGGAGTTTTCTCACAGGAGCGGGAACTGCGTCTAACCATATGGCAGACTCATTTTAAATTAATTGCAGGCGACAAATAGATGAAAACGTTATATGTAGCCGACCAACTCAAATTGTTATTCAAAAAGTGTGCTCTCAAAGTATGGTGCTCTCACTGCTTCTACAGTTTCCCCCCAGTAAACACGTACTCAGGTTCAAAATTGGTCATATATCGCGGGCCAAAACATGATCTGTGCTCAATTATTTTTAACATTGGACTTAACAAAAGCCTTGTCTGTTGTGCTCCAGCATATACCAGGGACAATGCTACCCAGCTATGTAATTAAGGGGAACATAACTTATTTTAATGAATTTGCCTTTCCTCATACAGTATCCAATGTTGTCCCTGAGGCATAAAATGCTTTCCAGTGAAACAAGACTAGGTTCAGTGCCAAGATAACCATTTCAGAATAAATTCAATCCAACTGTATTTTCCAACAATCCTGAAGAAAAAAAAAAAGCAAATACAAATACAGAACAGATTCTTAATGACTGCCAATGTTGGCATATTACTCAGCGCTCTTACTAGATTTACCCATAGCTGTTCAGTGTGGGAGTGCGTGTAAACATGTATAAGGCCTGTAAGTTCTCAAAGGCTACGTTTACACAGCAGGTAAAAGTGGCCCAAATCTGATCTTTTCCCTCATATGTGACACAGATGTGTGTCTGTGTGTCAGTGTGAACAGATAAACACACTGAATCTGACATTTTCAATTCTGATTTGAGACGCTTTCATATGTGGTACATATGTGGAAATCCGATATGTATCCAATCTGCAGCAATGCGACTCTGAACAGCCAGATCGGAATTCATGCGTCTTTTACATCAATCCAACTCCACATTCATCATAATTTCGCGCTGCTAAGACTCAAACATTTGGGGTGATATTTCTGTACAAAAATTAAGAGAGACTCATCCAAACCCTCCGTTTTCAAAGAGATTTCCGATATAAATATAAAACAGTTAAAAAAAATCCGAGGACACGAACCAAAGAAGCGATCGTGGCCGAATAACGTGCACTTTTTACAGCAAACTCGAACACACTCTGGGTGATGAGCCCAGCTGTCAGTCAGTGAAGCTTCATGATGGCTCCTGTGATGCTGGTGAAGATGAAACTGAACCCTCCGGGAGCGACTTGCGTGCGTTGGAAGTAATGATTTGTGTACCTCTGGTGAAGCAACATGAAGCATTGTTCTTTTGCGCATGCGGCTCAGTTTAGGAGCTGATCTGTTCAGACTGATGTTGCATACAGATCACATATAAAAGATAATGTGAATTAAAAAATCTCACTGCTTTGGTGAGAAAATCAGATTTGGGCCACTTTTACCTGCCGTGTGAACGTAGCCAAAGTGATCTATATAATAAACCAAAAAGCATCGGAACTAACCTCGGAGTCCATTCCTTGCATTTCATTCTTTTCCAGCTGAAACTGTACGAAATCGTCGATCACGTGGAACAGCTCAGGTGAGACGGCTTTGAAGTACTTGTGGTAGTCGTACTTGACAGCCAGGGAAGCAAATATGGTGTTGTTGACGAGCGCAGAGCGCAGGTCGGTCAGCACGCCGGGGGAGTGCTGCCGTGGGTCTTCATAAAGGTGCTTTGTTATGAGGTAGTCTAAAATTGCATCACCAAGGAACTCCAACCGCTGGTAACAATCTGCACAGAGAACATGCAGGAGTAAATCAGTAAACACTGTGGTGAAGGCATGAGCATTGAGAGGATGCTCATTATCTGTTCAGGTCTAGTCTAACAGGCAAATATATCTGTGTTCTCTCTACGCGACAATTTTAAGGAGCTAAAAATTCCAATAACATTGGCTACTACAATTTTGTATGGTCAAAAATTAAACAGACCTTAAAATCAAACAGCAGAAGAAGTAATAAATAAATATTGTAGTGCTGGAGAATCTTTATAGGCTTTTCTCTGGCTTATGTTAATGTTTATTACCTCCTACTTCGCCTACTATTTTTTATATCAGTTCTCAGAACAAGCCACCTATTTTACTTGATCTGCTTACCTTTTAAATACATTCAAGCAACATTTATTCAATCTGTAGAGATCTATCAAGTTAAAATAATATTATAATATCACAAAACTCAATGTAAAAAAAAGTTTAACTAAAAAGAAGCATACTACGTCGTCTTGTGTGATGGCACACATGCACATTCACTTTCGAGCAGTGATAAAAACGGTAATAAAAACTTTTCATATCTGTTAGTTGTAAAATCCAAATGTTATGCTGAAAGCTCAGACTGAGCTGCGTCTGCTTTTATTTGGCTCCAGTACCTCCCCTCACCCCACTGATCTGACTGATCCGACTGATCCGACTGATCCATTGCCACTAAGTGTTCCAGGACCTAATCATTCACAAATGTTTCAGAAGTTTCAATACATTACAAAACAAGCCACTAAATAGCAGTGAATGGAATTAAGACGGGCACTTAAACCTCAATATCAGCCAACAGATATGTGTGTCATGCCTCACTACATTGTTCCTATGTTCAGACATTGCAGTCTGTTTTTCTAGACTCACCTGTGATGGTGTTGTAATGGTACGAGGCGTGGGTGAAGGCCTGCAGAAGGTAGGCCTTGTTTTTGAACGTATAGTTGATTTTCTTTTCAAAGTTCTCAAAGCCGGAGATTAAGTGGTTGAGGGTGCGTTCGGCATCTGGGTGGTCAAACATGCAGCGTGGGGGGATCCTGAGCCAGCCGTACTGCAGCTCAGCTGGCCCTTCCCACTCAGCATCTCCTGCTTCTCCTTTCTTCCTGCTCCGCTTCTCCACCGGAAGCACTTTGAGGCCCAGAGAGCAGAGGAACATCTGGGCCGCCCTTTCTCCACAGCTGGTCAAGTAGCAGCCCAACAGGGCCTCCACGCAGTCTGCAATGCTCTTGTCTGCAATGCACTGCTCCGTGTGGAGGTCGTAGGAGATGGACTGCTTCCCCATGTCTGTGCCACAGTTCTCCTCAGAGGGGTTCCAGAAGCCCACCACGAAGTCGTCTTCCTCACCCGCCTTGCTGGGGTCTAGGTAGCACATGGCATCCCACGAGCTGTAGTCAAACTCATCAGGACCTCCGTCGGAAGAGAACTGCGCGTTGACCAGGGTGGGTTTCTTCGGGGCTTTCCAGTCATAGCTGGGCTCAGCAGAAGGGAAGCTGCCGAGGGATATCTTCTTACCAAAAGCTCCGGAGCCGATTAGCATGGTGTCGATGAACTTGATGTGTTCCTGATAATACTCCAAATCGTCCTCCACGTTCACCTCATCCTTGGGCTCCTTCCACATCAGATCTTCGTCCTCTACATCATCGTCGTCGTCGTCGTCATAGTCATCTTTGTTGGCTTTTCCATTGGCCATGTCTTCCTTTGTCTGAAATGGACAGACACAAAGAAAATATTTGCTAATTAAGCTAAAGGTTGAAAGACAAACTACGCAAATTAAGCAAAGGCTGAAAGAAGTCTGGAAGAAAAGTCTTCGTCAGGAATGTCCCTTTAACAGGCCAAGAACTTTGAAAAACCCACGCTCAATATTCACTTAGAGGGATTTGCAATGATTACAGTTTAAAGAGTTGCAGTTAAAACGCAGTATTAGGTTAACCCAAGAGGGTTTTAAATGTACAAGCAGAGGCTTTCTGTCTCACTCAATGAGTCATAGGCTCTAACGCAATTCAATAGCCTACACGCATCCTGAATATCATCTTTACATCATTTATACACCATAAACCTGACCATGTGGGAAAAACGCTGATGAATATTCATTAAAACGCTAACAGCCCTGACATTTAATATTGTAATAATACAGAGCTGACACTTAAAATGAGTCAGCCTTAGGCAAAAACCAGCATAATCTTACCAGACACATGCACAGCTTAAACCACACCGAGCAACCCAAAACACACAACCCTGCTACAAAATGCCCCCTCAAAAAGCGTGGGTGGATTACTTACGCTTGACTATTTTAATATCGATTTCCGATGCTTTTTGTTTTCAAGACTTACTGATTTATAACACATGTTCAAAGCTCAAAAGCATATAATCAGACACAGTCTAAGTCCATCATGATTTGATCATATTAAAAAAAAAAAAAAGCATTCTTGAATTCCTGTACTTCCCTTTCTGTTTACCTACATTATCCAGAGATAACTTCATTACGTGAATTAGGTTCCCGGACCAGCACACCCAGTTATACAGTTCACCACAGACTGCCAACAGTCCTTAACTCACTCCAATAAAGGAGTAACAAAAGGATGCATGTTAAATTGTGTGTTAAACATCCCCCTACAGCTGCCTGATCTATGATACTCCGGAAAAAAACATCTGTCCTTTGCCGAGACGCTCAAGCATCCCAGGAAGGATGAACGTGCCCCCTAGTGGCAAACATAGAGAAAGGTCAGTTTACAAATAAAGCCAAGATGTTCTTAATAGCCCAAAGCAGACCCATGAAAACAGCTTTGTAATTGTGCATGAAGATGCATGTTGATACTGAGTGAAGCAAAGCCTGCGCCATAAAGTAAACAACAGCAGAAGCTCCGGGAGTCCTACCTCATCCGAGTCCCACTTGTCAGTGCTGCTCTTGTCTTGGTTCACGACGTAGCCTGGGGGCAGCCAGTTGACCGGCGGATCGAAGATAGAGACCACCATTCGGCTGGGCAGCCCCTTCTTCTTCCCCAGGCGGTACAGGTTACAGTTACTGACCTTGAAAGAGTAAAAACATTTGTTTTCCACATTTGGTATTCATCATCTAGACATTAGAAAAACATTTATAAAAATCAATTACCTCATTTCACACAGTGTAAGGCAACGTTCATAATAATAATAATAATAATAATAATTTGAATATTATAAGAATTGCATATGGCTGCTATAGAAACAAAAGCTGCAACTAATAACTAACTCCATAATCAATAAACTTTTGTTATTATGCAATTAATTAGCCAACATGACTGCAAGATCTGTAGATTCTGCCTTCTGCAAACATCCTCATAAAGCACAGTAAAAAAAGGGCAGAGTGGAACTCATAACCTTTAAAAATTAGACATTTTTAATTTAGTTTTCATGCTCAGTTCTAATGTCAGTTTTAATTCTTCACATTTTACCTGTTGATTTATTCTATTTGTTTCATTCTATTTTTGGCAACACTTTATCTGAAGGCTACCTACACAGGGACTTCATAAACAAGCATAAGCAAGTAATAACACTAAAAAGGAGTACTTGAGTAAACTATCGTATTTATGATGATTGGATTATGTTCGTATTTGCATGATATTTTTTTTTCATATAGTAAATAACACTGCATTGACATAAGGGTCCTTAATATAAAGTGACAGAAATTTGTTCCATTTATAACACTGTTATAAAGCATCGCTTCTATTTAACTGAACTTAAAAGCCAGAGGCCTTGTAAAGAAAACATCAGCTCTACTGAAGACTTTGATGGTCTCAAAATAAACTAGTTTTTATACATTTTCCTGAACAGCTTTAGTTTAAGGAATTTTTATAGAACTAATACAGAATACAGCGATCTTCACTGGTCACCTGGCTTAAAAGTACTGCTTTTTTAAAGGATTAACTAGTACTATTTCTGAACAGGTGCTTCCATTGATATAAGCTTTTAGAGGAACTCTGACTGTAAAATTAGATTTAAAAAGCTATTTAAATGGCCAGTAAGCATTCATTCGCTCAGAAACACAACAGAAAAATCTGAAACCAAACTTTGCCTTTTAAACTAGCTTACAAGATATCAATTACTATTTCAAAAACAAGACATTTTTATTACCTTTTACTGTATTTATGTTTATTGGCATTAATTCTAATGATCTACAGTGTTTTTACCAGCAAAAAACATATTTATTGTTGAGATAAATGGTTTTAAACAATGTGTTTAGGCATCTAAGACTTTTGCACAGAAGTGCATATGAGCATAAACAGCACATTATGCAGGACCACACAGCCTACCTTCTTACTCCTCATGTAAGAAAGTCTTCCCTCGTGGGCATCAGGATATGTGCAGAACAGGTAGGTGGTGATGGCGTGCTTGAGGAAGGAGTCCCCCAGCATCTCCAGCCTTTCTAGGTTAAAGCCGTCGCTGGCATTGGAGAGAGTCAAGGCCTGCAGGATGAGGCCTGGGTTGGGCCCCAAGGTTTTGGGGGAGTCCCCAGCCAGTCCTGCAGCAGGAGCTGCAGTTTCAGGTGCCTCTGAAGACACTGACGAAGGTGCTGCGGTGCTGGTTGCCGTTCTGAGCGCAAGGCAACGGTCTGAGGTAGGTTTATTCACATGTCCGTCATGGAAATCCGACTTCCTGCCTGGGGTACATTCATCGCTGGCCTGGGGCTTGGGCTCACCGCTCGGAGAGGGCTGCACAGGAACTGAGGTAGTGGTTTGTGTCGATAGGTCGCTCTCCGACGAGCCCAGCTGGGAACATTGGCAAACGTCCCGCTCGTGGTGGTCACCGCTTTCGCCCACTGCGCCATTGCTGAGGTTTCTGGGGCAGATGCAGGTGCTCCCGTCTTTGTCCGGCGGCTGCAGAGCTGTCTCTGGGAGCGTGTGCGTCTCTAGCTTTTCGTCTGGTGCATTGCAGTTATCATTCGAGAGAGCGCTCTCTGTGGGCTGGGAGGCCTCGGCACTAAGGCCCTCCTGGGCAGTGTGGTCAGGGGCTGAGCTTGTGCCGTGCTTACAGTGATCGTCATCCTCCATGCATGCACTGGGGCATGAAATGAAAGACTTGCTGTCGATGGACTTCTTCCATCCAAAATCCAAATTGGGATACCTTTTGTGGAAAAAAGTGGGGGTATAAAAATGACTGCTAAATACTTTAAGTGCTCATTTTAGCTTTTACTATGTAATTTACTCAAATCAACATCGCTGCTTTTACAAAGTACCATGTAGGATTTGTTAGAAATCTAATGTCCAGTTTCCCCAGGCACTAATAAAGCCTAGTCTTGCACTAAATTGCAGTGTCAATGCTGAATCACCGTTTGAAATTCTTTTTAGGCTTAATCTGGGTCTGGGAAGCTGACTTACCCCTACAAAAACAAAGCAGGCTTAAAAGTTTGTTTTATTAAAGTAAACTTCAAGTATAAAGTTCAAGTATATTTTCCAAGTATATGTTATGTAGTAAATACACTAATATCACTGTACTAGTAGTATACTTGTAGGTGTACTATATAAATACTTCCTGGGACTAAATTGGTCCATGGTTTAGTTTATAAAACTATACTTTAGGTGTAAGAGTTGTAAACTTTGAGTACACAACTAGTTTACATCCAACTTTTATTTTGTACAGCAATTGTACTGTTAACTACACTATAAGTGAACCTTTATGTACTAGTTATAAACTTCTAGCCCACTTTTTAGTTTATGATGAAGCACTACTCTGAAGACACTGCAAGTAAACACATATTTACTGTTAGTTTACCACTTATGTAGTACTAGTTCACTTTTTAGTGTATAAAAGTACACTTTTAGTATATTGTTACATGTAAGAATTGTAAACTTTGAGTACACAACTAGTTTACATCCAAGTTTTTTTTTGTACTGCAACTATACTATGAACTATACTGTAAGTGAACTTAAGTATACTTTTAGTGCACTAATTATATACCTTTATCCCACTTTTTAGTTAATGAAAGTACAATTTATAAAGTATAATTACAGTTACAGGCCACAGTACACACAAGTATTATGTATAAATATAGACAAGTATATGTATATATACACACACACGTAAATACAATTATAGGCCAAATATGCTTAAACCTTTGCTGTATGCTTGTCAGTGTAACAAGAATACTTAAGTTACTAAAAGCACACTTGAATAAACTTCTTTTTTGCAAGGGTAAGCTTATATATTTTCGTTTTAATGCATTTACTAACCACTAAGAGCCCTTTATTAGGCAGTGGCAAAACAAATTTAATTAAACTTGGCAAAACCAGAACCCATTCCATCCCACAATTTACTTTAAGGGTGGCTGCAGCGCTAATAAAAAGACGAAAACACTGATTATCTTCCTTGAAATCTGAGGGAAAGTCCAGATTTCTTGCTCAAATGAGAAGCATCAGATCATTTACAGTAATGACAGTGGAACAGTTTACTAACACCATTGTGCATTGAAATTCTGCAGATAGGAAGTGGTTTTGTTGAGGTAGATGTAGGGGACAGGGCAATGTGACATCAGAATCGGACAGAAGATTCATCACAGAGATATAGACTACATTAATAATCCATCTATACATACACTGGGAAGCCTTAAGAGTCTAACTGGTCCTGTTTAGTAGGGATGTGTACCTGGTGAAACTTTCTTGGGAGTCATTGTTGTGTTTTTAATAGCATTTTAAATGTTTTAAATCATACATTTTAGTGTTTTCCTGGTGCATTGTGCCTGTTAAACACCAGAAAGACAAAATATGATGACATATGTCTTGTATCGTGAAACTGTCCATTATATTTGTGCCATATTATCCACCCCTAGACAGAGCGGTAGTTAACAAGGCGTTTACCGACCCACAGCCGAACTGGCTCATTCCCACAACCTCAGTCTTGTTATGCAGGACTCTCAACAGAGCACTGCAGGTTTGAGACTGACCTGAAGTCGGGGGGCAGGCTCTGGGCCCCCACACCCGCATCGCTGGCCGTCTGAGCACGCAGCTCCTCAGCCGTCAAAAGGCAGTGAAGTCTGTAGAGAATGCTGGGAAGGCAGACGGCTTTCCTCCACAGAGAGGCAGGAATCGGGTGAATGGCACACAGTTCAGGAACTAAAATCTGGACAGATGAGGGAACAGATAAGTCCCGATATCCGACGTGAGTCCAAACTTCGCTAACAGAATTAGCCTGCATGATTACGCCCACTGGGAGTGTGCAGGAAACACACTCACAAGCAGTGTAAGACCATGCATACATCACTAATAATCAGCACAGATCCCCTGTTCAGATTAATACCTGTTTGTTTTGTAGGCTTTCCCACTTGGCCTTCCTCTTCTCGGCACTGCTGAGAGGCAGTGCTTTCCCCTTTTGATTGAGGTGGCGAGGAGTTAAGAGATTCAGTCTGCGGGAAAACAAAAGCACACTCCCTCAGTGAATTCCCTAATAAAATAACAGTGCATGCCGGGAGTAATTCATTCTCTCGGGTTGACCTCCCACCTTGAGGATGTGTGGTCCACGTCCAGAAGGGGCTGGTTGACGTTGGACAGGTCCAGGTTGTACTTGGTTTTGTAGTACTCGGCAAACGTCTCGTACTCTGGAGAGGGGAATTTACTGAGAGGCGTGAGGTCTGTGTACACATCAGCCACATAAAACCGGTGCGGCTGGTCAAAATTACGATACCTGAGGGAGAGAAGATAGATAACATCTTAAGACACTACATGTACTTTCCTTTGTAAGAACAAATAGTGAACATATGAGTGAGTCTTCAAAAGAACAGCTGTCAAGTGATTTACCAAAGGGAGTTGAAAAGTCCATGGAACATTTTTTTTTTCTCTACCTTGGAATGATGACAGCATCCTGGTAGTCCTCCACTTTGAAAGTGAATGGGTTCTGCTTCGTGTACTGGGTGTTAGGAATGCCAATGCGTGCTTCAGATTTTTCAATATCCTCCATGAACTTGAAGTCCATGTCTAAAGTACTGGAATCCCCAACTGGAAAAAAGTAGTTTGGATTCAGACAAAGAATTTTATAAGATTAATGACTACTGACTTATCAAATCCAGCCTGCCACAGGTTCACATTCCGACTTTGGGGGCGGGGTGTCTGGAGAAGATCGGCACTCACCGACATTGAGAGGTAGAACGCAGTAGGCTGAGTCGGCCTCAGTGGGCCTGAACTCCAGTGCAGGTTTCTCTAGCCGGAGGATGTGGGAGAAGATGTACTGGTGCAGGCGCGTGATTAGCTCCAGCTGGGCCGCACTCAGAGTGAAGCCAGACTTCTGCAGCTCGATGGAGATGGTCACCTCACCAGAGCGGGTGTACACAGGAAAGTGAGGAATCTGTACATCAGCAAATTAATTTTGTAAACTCTCCAAGGCAAAAGATTATAAATTATCATTTACAAACAAAAAGACAAGGCAATAGATGAAATGTACAGGTTTATTACTTTTTTATAACAGTTATAAAATATTAGTTGACAAGAAATGAAAAATGATAGTAATCTCTTATAACTTCACTAATGACTCAATTAGTTCAATTATACTAAAGCTCATACTAATATTTCATTTTTATTACTAAGAGATGTGGCGATATGGCAAAAATAAGATATATCAATACTTCAAGACATCTTCCCAGTAAACAATATGCTTTAAAATATTTTGTTTTTGATGTTTAATATGCCAGAACAGGCAAAAAAGAACCAACAATCTCAATACTATCAAAATTCTGATTTTTCTTTAAGGTGTTACAAACTGACTGCACTGAATCCAATTAGACAGGTCTAATTATGCACTCTCTTATGGAATATTCAGTATATCGGTCTTCTTTGATACTAACAATATTGACAATTTGATGTGATGACTTTTCACTGTAATGATAGACATTAGACTGCAGACATCTGCCTATTAGATTTTGAGACAAACATGATGCAAAAACTGATCAAGAAAGTTCTCAAACATTCAGCGGAACAACATTCTTCTAAACAGAGGCCATGGCTAGGTTACAGATGAGTACGGAGCGAAACGGTGGTACAACACTAAACAAATGAATATTACTTGCTGAATAACATTAATCCAAAAGCTCTGAAATCCATACCCGAGGTATTGGTTTAGCTGTCAGAATGCCAAAGCATCTGGTGGTGTCTTCAGGAGGGTACAACTTCCTCCTGCGAAAGTTGAGCTCATCTGGAAGTGGCGTGGTAAGAACCATCCCAATCACGTACAGGTAGTAGGACTGCCCTGGTACTGGATAACTGCCCCGCAGACATTCTGGTATCTGAATTCACAAGCAAACAGATTCGACACCACTTTTAACTGAACTAATGATATTTCAAGAGGTCTCAACCTGTTCTTGCTGGATTAGTTTTACTTGGGGAGATACTATGAGTGCTTATCCAGTATGCAATCCAGTATGAATCTGCAGTGTGTGTAGATTTACAGTCTGGCGGTAATAATTGTGGAGCGATTTTAATCCAGTATGAATCTGCAGTGTGTGTAGTTTTACAGTCTGACTGTAATAATTGTGGAGTGATTTTAATCCAGTATGAATCTGCAGTGTGTGTAGTTTTACAGTCTGACTGTAATAATTGTGGAGTGATTTTAATCCAGTATGAATCTGCAGTGTGTGTAGTTTTACAGTCTGACAGTAATAATTGTGGAGTGATTTTAATCCAGTATGAATCTGGAGTGTGTAGTTTTACAGTCTGACAGTAATAACTGTGAAGCGATTTTAATCCAGTATGAATCTATTTAATCCAGTATGAATCTGCAGTGCACAGTTTTTTACAGTCTGACTAATAATTATGGAGTGAATGGTCTTCTGTAACTAGCTGAATGTGGAGCTCCCTCAGTAATAGCAGTCTTGCTCCAATCCACTTCACGCTAATGGAATAATAAAACCTGTGCAGTCTGTTGTAACTGTTACGGAGCGTGTCCTGTAGCTATAATATTTCAATCCAGGCTATCTGTGGGAATTTAAGGAAAATACACAGACACTTTATCCCAAACCAACCAGCCAGAAAAATCCATTATGACTTGCTTTAGAGAACCTCCAGTGGTAAAACACACTTTGCTCCAACAGTACTTCAACCACACTGAGCTCCCAAAGAACTATGTAAGTGCCGTTTTAAAACACTTAAAATAATCTTAAACACTGTCAAACATGGTCATCAACAAAGAGCTGTACTCACGGCTTTTGGGTAGCACTGCCTCCTCTTAGTAGAGCCTGGCCTTCCTGGAACATTAGTCTCCTCTTCATCATGCAGGTCCAGCTCCTCCTCATACTTCACCGTCTCTTTCCCCACCGGCATTAAGTGATCATCCAGCTCGCCTGAGCACAGCGAGACAAACAGCATTAGTAAATGGAAGCTTTCATTCATCCGCTGCTACAGCAGATGGTGGAGGAAAGTGCAGTCTTACCTATTTTGTGAAGTTTTTCACAACAAAGTAGTGCAACTGCTTTCTCTGCAAGCCTTGCGCAAGGCATCGGGGGCCCCTACAAAAGTACAGATTAATAAATGAGTACAAAGATTAATCCAGTATGCTTTTGATCTGTTCTCGATTAAAGCCTTTACTGTTTGCTAAAACGATCATTACCAAGTAGTAATATGTAAATTATACAGCACTTAAGTGAGCACTCAGTTAAGTATTTATTGTAATGTAATGTACTGCACTTACTGTGATTTTAATCCAGTATGAATCTGCAGTGTGTCTAGTTTTTACAGTCTGACGGTAATAATTGTGGAGCAATTTTAATCCAGTATGAATCTGCAGTGTGTCTAGTTTTTACAGTCTGACTGTAATAATTTTGGAGTGATTTTAATCCAGTATGAATCTGCAGTGTGTGTAGTTTTTACAGTCTGACTGTAATAATTGTGGAGCGATTTTAATCCAGTATGAATCTGCAGTGTGTGTAGTTTTACAGTCTGACAGTAATAATTGTGGAGCGATTTTAATCCAGTATGAATCTGCAGTGTGTGTAGTTTTACAGTCTGACAGTAATAATTGTGGAGCGATTTTAATCCAGTATGAATCTGCAGTGTGTGTAGTTTTACAGTCTGACAGTAATAATTGTGGAGCAATTTTTATCCAGTATGAATAAATGAGTACAAAGAATAATCCAGTATGCTTTTAATCTGTTAGCGTCTTCATTACTTCGTTATTTAATCCTGCAGATTCATACTGGATTAAAATTGCTCCACAATTTGTACCGTACTTGTATTGCAATGCGCTGTGTTTAATTCTGTTCCTTTTTCTCTCCGTATCAACACGGGCTTTTGTTTCTAGCAGTATCTGTCATTTCATGCATCAGTTGTAATAAACTAAAAACTTGAAATCCTTAAAAAAAAATATTTTATAATTAAGATAAATACAGGAGAACTGTAACCCTGGGAGAACATCAAGTGAGGGCAATGAAAGTTGAGACGCTCTTAGGAGAGTACAAAAAAAATCCAATGTCAAAGTTCCAGCCTGCAAAGTGTTTCTAAAACACTTGATTTATTCAGTGAAGAAATAACCAGAGAGCTCTCGTCGCTCGTACTCACAACGATAGGCTCCCTGAGAGGGGAGTTGATTGGAAGGAAGAGCGTGGATTGGTAGACAGCAGTTTTCAGCTCTACAGTCTTACACTTGGGTGCCAGATGGGTGAACGGGTCACTGGGTAGCCTCGCACAGTATCTACAAAACAAGAATCAGATACATTAACCTCAACCACACAACATACACTGTTTGTCTAAAGTTCGGCTTTTTGAAAATAGCAGGTTTAATTTTGATCTTTATATCTTCTTCTTGACGTCAACTCATCAGCACTCAAAGTGTGAGTCACCGATAGTTTGCATCTACCGTGATCATCTGTCAAGCTGAAGGATTTAAATGCACTGCTGCGGCTTTAAGATGCACAAAAATAATCATGTTTGTCTCTTAATCTTTGTTTTCTTTCAGCTTGTGTAGTCCATGTCCTATTTACACCCATCAGGCATAACATTATGACCTTGTTTCTACGCTCATTGTCCATTTTATCAGCTCCACTTACTATATAGGTGCACTTTGTAGTTCTACAGTTACAGACTGTAGTCCATCTGTTTCTCTGCATACTTTGTTAGCCCCCTTTTACCCTGTCCTTCAGTGGTCAGGACCTCCATGGACCCTCACAGAGCAGGTACTATTTGGGTGGTGGATCATTCTCAGCACTGCAGTAACACTGACGTGGTGGTGGTGTGTTAGTGTGTGTTGTGCTGGTCTGAGTGGATCAGATACAGCAGTGCTGCTGGAGTTTTTAAACACCTCAGTGTCACTGCTGGACTGAGAATAGTCCACCAACCAAAAACATCCAGCCAACAGCGTCCTGTGGGCAGCGTCCTGTGACCACTGATGAAGGACTAGAGGATGACCAACACACTGTGCAGCAGCAGATGAGCTGTCGTCTCTGACTTTACATCTACAAGGTGGACTGACAAGGTAGGTGTGTCTAATAGAGTGGACAGTGAGTGGACACAGTGTCTAAAAACTCAAGCAGCACTGCTGTGTCTGATCCACTCGAACCAGCGCAACACACACTAACACACCACCACCACGTCAGTGTTACTGCAGTGCTGAGAATGATCCACCACCCAAATAGTACCTGCTTGGCTACATCAAAGTATGTAAAACACAAAAAAAATAAAGGCTGTTATTGTTGGTAATATCATACTAACAATAATAAGCCATCACTAAGTAAGTCTTACCACTTTATTATTGTGAAGAGAAGTAATTTAAAAGTTATAAACACGATTTATTAAACCTGCAGCAAGAACTATCAAACTACAGCAAGAGCAAAGTTAGCCTGTAGCTTATCTCCAGTTTTAACAGGTTTCTATGTGCTGTTACCACATTACCAGCAGTGCTGAATCGGGTTATTGGAAAAAAGGGCCACAATTCTCAGTTAAGAAGATCCACAATCTCTAAGTGAGGAGACCTGTAAGTCGAAAACCGGCTCTCGCCTGCTCACAGCTAAATAACAGTATATTGCACACAATCTTATATAACTAAACAAAATCTTTGAAGGTATTTTTCTTATTTTCTTACTCGAAAAAATTTAATTTCAAATGAGTTTCCCAAACTTCTAGCAGGTAAGGGCATGAGGTTCTGTGCAAACATTTACTGGGATAATGACCTGTTGACATGGCCGATGGCCGTGTTAATGGTGACCCTGGGTCCTCCATCATCGGAGCGAAGCACGTAGGGTGGGAGTATGTTATCGTCGTCCAACACCGATTCCACCTCATAGTCATTGCACTCTGCTGACTTGGAACACTTGTTTCTGAGGATCTAAAGCGAGCAGACACAAGCGTTAACCACTTTAACCTGGCTTACTTAAAAGAAGTACAAACTGATCTACTGACCTTTGTCTGAATTTCTGTACAAGGCCAATCAAATGTAATTCTAGCAACAATGACATTACTACAACTACAGGAACTAGCAAATGTTCAACTCATTGTTAGGTGATATTTTAAAACTGAAAGGTTATATACATTTACATTAGGGAAAAAAAAACCTTCTGACCTTCTCAATAGCCTTGTAGGTCTTAAGATCTTCTTCAAAGGCTTTTGTGCATTCGCTGTCAGCCAGCATGATGTAATTGGAGACAGGAGCACGCGCTCGACCTTTGGATTGCACGTAGGACCGATACTCCGTCGGTAAGTCGAAGCGGACCACCAAATTGCACTTTGGAATATCCACCCCTTCCTCCACGATGCTGGTGGCGATTAGCAAGTTGGTTTCATGTGCCCGAAATTTCCTTAACACCTGGAGAAGAGCAGTAAGAGGCCATTGGTTTAGCGCAGCTGACCACAGGAAAAGGCCCAAAGTTAAAATGAAAAACGATCATCACTCACTTCCTCCTGTTTTCTGAACTCCACCTCCATCTGCTTGTTGCGAGGCTGATTCTTGCCAATGCTGTGCCCTGTGATGAAGTTGCTACTGATGTAGGCCAGCTCTGGGTCCTGCTTCCCTGCCTCCTTGATTAGCCTGTGGTTCAAGGAGAACATGGACGGTATGAAGACCTAAGAAGCAGCTACAGACCTCTGAAGTTGTGCGTCATTCTGTAGTCGGCGTCATGCCCATATTAGGAACTATGAGTGTGAGTTTTAATCCATGGAGAAACACAAATGCTTTCAAAAATGACTGCTATGGTGCTGTGATAACGCTCAAAATTATTACAAGGTTGTTAAGGAGTTGAAATATAAACAGTGCTACATACATGCTACATGTAAGCTAACACTTCTGCACACTGAAAACTAAGTCTTCTAATAAACGCATACCAACACCAGTTACTCAAACTGAGGCCTAAAATAAGGCTGAACGATTTGGGCAAAATATCTTATTGCAATTTTTCAGACTAATCTTGTGAACGCGATTTAAATTGCGATTATTTTCTATAAATTGAGGTTCAGACCTTTTAACAAGACCAGAACATCCACCTTTTCTGGCTTGAGGCTTGACCCCTTAATGTAGTGTGCCAGAAAACCAGTAAGCTGTGGTTGTGATGTCACAGTACATGGAGGTTTGGAAGTCTCTGACAATAAACAACTCTGTCTTATTGCATTAAATCTCCCCCCTTAAAACTTGACATGATGTTTTTAATAAATTGCAGCTCGAGCGAATTAAAAAAAAAATTGCACTCTTCAGTTGCGATTTCGATATAAAAACAATCTTTCAGCCCTAGCCTGAAACTGCGAAAGCAACTTTACTACCACATTTGACAAAGCTTGTTGGTTCATGTGGGGTAATACTGTTAGCCTTACTACGTGAATTCAACGCACAGCAGTATTGGCTAGCATGCAGCAATATTCATATTTTCAATGATCTCGTAATTCAGAGGAGCTAGCGGCATTCGGGAGAAATGTGCAGACCCGCCAAACGTATCAGGTTTGGAACATTCGTACTGACCACAAGGCACAATAAGGGGGTCTTTTTTCCCCATAAAGATAAACTGCTTAGTCCCCAAAGTTCCTTATATAGGCATGACGCCAACTACAGAATGACAACCCAACTTTGGAGGCCTGTAACACATTTGCAGTCACTGAAATGCAAATTGCAACTACAGTGCATAATTAAATTAAGAAATTAAAGGAATATTTCAAACTGTTACAACCTAGTCTCCATCTATCTTACCAGGAGCACATGGTCTATTACCACATACAATACATTTGATGCATTTCCCTCCCATTGCTTAGAAAAGAGTAGAAAACTGACTTAAAATACAACTATAACACCCATCCATTGGCTTCTCTTCTAAGTTTGTTTCAAGTCTGCAGGTTTTCTGCTCTTTCACTAAGCACAGGGAAACACACTAAAGTTACTGCATGATACAGATGCAATATACTGCTGTTGTCAGAAGAAAACCTTGTATCTCCAAAATGGTAACTTTACAGGAGAAGGAAAAAGCATACTTTACTTTTCATGTAAGTCAATGGAACCAGAATTTTTTCCAAGTCTTTTTCGACCGTTTCTTTTGGTCCATTCAGCATGAAATTTACATACAATGTAAAGGGCAACAGGCATTTTCATATTATGTCAAAAACTGAAAAACGACAAAAATGGAGATACAAGGTTTTCTTCCAACAACAGCGATATACATTTTCAATAATATGTTAAAAAAACGTAAGCAAATTTCTCCGACATTTGAAACCAACCGATTCAAAACAACCGCTGTATATCGTCTCTCCACGAAGATGATCCCGCAGAGGATGTTAGTAAACGGTGAAGGAAAGTTGGCTTCTGGCTTTTCCTTGACCTCCACCTCCTCATCTTCGTCGTCATCCTCAGAATCGCTCCACGAGACATAATTGTCCTGGTTGCGGTTGTTGTACCACTCCACGCTCTCGAACTGCTGCCTCTCAAAGGGCTTGTACTCGTGCAGGATCTCCAAGAGCTTGATGACTTTGGGTGTGACGAACTTCAGGTCCAGAGAGGCCGGGGAGAAGTGCTCCTCACAGAGCGCGTGAAGTTTCCTCAGGATGGTGTCCGTGAAGAGCAGGAACTTGCGGTTCAGCTCCTCCTGCTCGTGCTTGATGTACTTCTGGAGCTCTCGCACCATGATGCCAGCAGCTTTATCGGCACACCACGGCCCTAACACCGTCAGGACCGCTCTACAGTCGGTCAGAACCTGAAGGAAGAGGACCAGAAGCACTTCAGTGAGGAAGCTTTATCTATTTTCGTCTATTTATTTAAGCTTGTTTACGTTACGCACACTCCTGGAACCTCATTGCAAAAGCTAATTTACTGCAATAAGGATCAAACAGGACAAACTGTGTGTCGGTAGATCACAGAGAGCATAATGTATTACTTTATGACTTAAAAAAAAAAAAGAGGGAGAACCTGTTTAGAGATGTAGGTGGGATCTCTGTCTTCTCGGTGTGCAGATAAATTGCAGTCGTTGAGAAAATGCAGAGCTTCATCCAGCTCACTCAGAAGCCTCTCGGACAGCCCACTCTTGTCCTGGTAAGGGCCACAATCCAGCACCACCTCACGAGGCTGAGACGCATACCTGCGTTTTGAGTAATAAAAACAGCAAACTAATAAATCCTCACTGTCCTAAGTTTAAATCTGAAATGGCTCATTTATAGGAAAAAGTGAAATATTCTTAATATCTGTTAAGGTAACCTAAAGCTTTACTATTCATGGAAGCAGTTCATCATTAAATATGAAAACAATATAAAATAGGGATGGAAGGACCGATCAGCTATGTATCGCTATCGGCCGGTTTCAGCCCAAGTATGCAATCGGTGATCGGTCGAAATTTCTCTCACTTAGGACCTCAGTCACAGGACCCTGCGGTTCCTAGTTCAAACTCCAGATGAAAGTACAGACCTTTTGACTATTGACTATGAGACTAAAGGCCTTTTTAGACAGATTCTAATTATTAGATTAAAAAAATGTGCGTTAAGTTTTGAAAATTAACACACGTATGCTGATGCCGTCTTTCACACAGTCCGAAACTGACAGACTGAGATGCTGCGTAAATCTGAGCGTGCTCCACTTTCTACGTTATATGGATGCGTTAAAACCAGGCTCTGTTTTCATGGTTGCAGCCCAAACAAATGTGCGTCAGAATGGCAGCAGAACTCTCACAGCAGAGCACAAAGGCTTATGCTACAAGCAAACGCTGACAAAAAATGCAGAAGTTTAAGACAATTTATGGCAGACAAGAGCTGAGAGGTTATGAATGATTGCGAGCACATTACAGCGGCTGTATTTAACCAGAGTTCACTCCCTCCTTTATAATTCGAGGAGCAACAAGCAGAGCCTCGAATTCCCCCACTGAGGAAATCCCTGCAGAATCACTCATCATGCAGCTTCAGTTAGCTCTTGTAAGAGACGGTGGGACTCCCCGTGTTGTCTTTGTTGTAGAAAAATTCTCTTATGACCGTAAGATAGTATAATATTGCTCACAGGGGAGCGGCAGAATTTTCCATCACGGCTCCATTAAATACAACGAAATAAGAAGTTGACATCTACTGTAAAGGCAGCATTAGGCATCTTTGCTCTTTCAGCTTCTGTGGCCACAGAAATCAGTGTCTGGCATGAAGTTATGATGCATTCAACCAAACTATCAATTTATTTTTACATTTTATGTACAACAAGCACTGTTCAATCTAAAGGTCTTTGCTTATTAAATTTTGTTGTAGTTTAGGCTAATTTTTTGTGGTTTAAAGACGAAGCTTTGGAACATTAAATAGAGAAACATACAGGCACAATTATATGTGTGTGCAAATTATTCAGGCCAACCCTACTATTGCTATGTACCACCCTCCGCTAGACCACCATTATGAATGCAACAAAGTCAACCAGCCACCTTTATTAAAAAAAAAATAATAATAATAAATAAATAAATAAATTAAAAAGCCACACATACCTGTCCAGCACAACAAGATCAGTGGCAGTTTCTGCATTGCTCTTCAGGATCTTCTCCAGATTCTGGATTTTCTCCTCCAGGTCAGATGGGTCACATTTGCCATTCAGAATGGACGCAGTCAGACCAAGGATGCGTGGACAACTCCAACAATCCTCACATTTCTGTAAGCGTGAAGAGGAAACCAGCGCAGAATGTATTGTAAATCAGAAACTGCTATTAAGACGCCTTCAGTGAATCATGAAACATTAAATTTCACCACAATACGATGCGATTAGACCATTTTCAGCTCAGATTAGGGATGGGCAATATGGCAAAAACACTCACACTGACATTTTCTCAATACACAATATGTATGATAATATTTGGACTTGTTGAGTCTTGATACGATGTTTAATGACTTTCATTCACTGTTTACCATACTGCACAGCCTTAAGTACTGACGATACGAATCATATACTCAGGAAAAGTTTACTGTGGAGAAGGGCCATCAAAGAGGATCAGAAATCAAATTTGAATACACTATTTTTAAACATTATTACATAGAAAATAAAAAAGAACCTAAATAACTGCAGTAAATGCAGCCAATGTTGTGTCTACTACAGCCACCAGGGGGCAGTCAGCAGAAATGATCAAACGACCCCAAAAGCACAGGGTGTTTAATCTCGGTCTGAGGGTCGCGGCTCATGAGATGGTCACAAAAAAGGTCCGCGGGCCTGTTCTGACGTATCTCTGAGAAGAATTTTTCATATAATCTCCAAGCCAGTGATTTCCCACCGTCATTATTAGCTTAAGAGAGTGACCGGGCTGCAAGTGCTAGTGAAAAAAGTCTGTAACTGGTGTGTGTGTGGCTGCAGTGGCTGTGCAGCAGTTCAGCCACACAGCTAAACTACCTTAGAAATATTACATGAGTATTAGCATACTGGGCTACGTTTGGAGCACTGGCAAATGAGAGAAGTCCGACATCTGAAGCAGATTATTTGGTTACTTCACACAAGTATGTATTTTTGTCCATCAGCATTATTCAGTTTATAAGATAAACATTACGCCTGAGCTGCTAAAAATCTGATGGATGTCTGCAAATATTCTCATAGCATGTAAAACCCCACACTTCCAACTGAACCCAAAATAAATAATTTTATTGTTTATAGTTAGCAATGGCATATCTGTCTCTCTGCCTGGTAGCTGTCATTTGTGATAATATTGGTAACTAGTCAGCCTAGAACTCACTAGGAACCGCAGCAGTGGTTTTAAACATTCAAATGGACATTTTCGGCATGTTTCCTTTGATTCTGACAAATATTCATATATCGGATTGTATTTTAACAGCCCTACCACACTGCACTGTGCTGTAATTTATCACAATATGATCAAATATTGTCATATTAGCTTTAATTGAGAATATATATACACCCATCAGGCATAACAGTATGACCATAGGTGCACTTTGTAGTTCTACAGTTACAGACTGTAGTCCATCTGTTTCTCTGCATACTTTGTTAGCCCCCTTTTACCCTCTTTTTCAGTGGTCAGGACCCCCATGGACCCTCACAGAGCAGGTACTATTTGGGTGCTGGATCATTCTCAGCACTGCAGTAACACTGACGTGGTGGTGGTGTGTTAGTGTGTGTTGCGCTGGTCTGAGTGGATCAGACACAGCAGTGCCGCTGGAGTTTTTAAACACTTCAGTGTCACTGCTGGACTGAGAATAGTCCACCAACCAAAAATATCCAGCCAACAGCGTCCTGTGAGCAGCGTCCTGTGAGCACTGAGGAAGGACTAGAGGATGACCAACACAAACTGTGCAGCAGCAGATGAGCTATCGTCTCTGACTTTACATCTACAAGGTGGACTGACAAGGTAGGAGTGTCTAATAGAGTGGACAGTGAGTGGACACAGTGTTTAAAAACTCCAGCAGCACTGCTGTGTCTGATCCACTCGTACCAGCACAACACACACTAACACGTCATTTATATATATATATGAAATAAATTACACACTAGTGGAATACAGGCAATAAAAAAAGAAACAATACATCAAGACCAAGGGTTTTTTTTTTTTTGGCTAAAACTGACTGATGTGTAATGATGTACTTTTACACCCCTAATATGCACACAAAGTACAGAACGACCAACTTGATGGCCAGTTTAATATTTTTACACTTTCAATATTATTATACTTTTAGATTTCCACAGCATACTTGTTATGACCAATCACCAGCATTAAATACATGACTATTAAAACGCACCATCTCTCCAACATGACAGCCACCTTTATTCATTTCTCTCTATACAATGACAGACATGAATCTCAGGTTAATATTCTACACACAGACTGTAATTTCACCTTCATTATGTCCCGATAGGGATGGTCCGTGATTGCAAGGTGACATTCGTCAAAAACCAGCAGGTTGATTTTCGATAGTGGCAAGACTCCATTCTTTAGCACATGCAGAAAGATGTGGCACGTCATGACGAGCACCTGGAAGAATAGATATTACGGAAAAGAGGCAGGCAGCGTGAGGGAGATGAAACGATACCGCCCTGCAAAGATTACGGGATGACATGTTGAGCGGAGATCGAATCCGCTCGTGATTGAAACAACACAAAGAAATTCATCAAATGTTTTAAAGTGGCTGAAAACTTTTCCTGTGCGTGTAATCGGACCTGATTTTCCATTATCTCTTGGTTCCATTTTCCCTCCAGCCATGACGTAGAGCTTTCCGTATATTCCCCAACCTGAAGATCTGAATGGGTTCTTACAGTGGATGCTTGCTGAAGCACAGACGATGCTACAAACAAGCACAATGAATAAAAATGAATTACATGGACAAAAGCAGGCACTGATTTCAGGGAAAATACTCCAGAGATTCAGGGGCATTTATACATGCATTAGTTTGCAAAAGGATTGCACCCCTGGTCAAATGAGATGTTTTGTGAGGGAAAATAAGTTAACACAATTCCTACAGGAGATACATCTGCACATTTTAATGGACAATTACTGTTTATTTGCAGAATTTAACATATTTGGGAAAAAAAAATAAAACAAAATGTGGGCTGTGCAAAAGTTATGGGATATTTTCTGACTTTTAAACTGAGTACATGAATAGAAATTCTAGCTAAAACATGCAGATAAAATGCCATATTCATGTTTGTTCCTGTAGAGCATGTCTTAACTTATTTTCATATACTCTATGTATGACCCCTGTCCCTGTGAGGTCAAGAGCAGCAGGTGAAGTGACATGCAAAGTATCGACTATTTAAAATAGTAATCAGTGGTAACACTGGTAACACTGGTAAGCACCCCCCCCCACCCCATTTACACTGATTTACTACACTTCTCACACATTTTTGCTCCCTACACGCATGTTAAGGGGTTAAAATGTTGAATATTGAACCGCTTTTGCCCGTTACACCTGGTTATTTCTGACAAGGACTGACCAACAAAAATAAAAAGCCAGTCTCTTCCATGCATCGTTTACAAAAACAAAAAAAGAAGGCAACGGAGCAACCCGATGGATTTGATTAGCTACCTGCATTCACCAGGAAAACAGTCCTCCTCCCATTCTCTTGGCGGATTTGGTGGGAGAGCTCTTTTATAAGAAGTACTGCAATAAAGGTCTTCCCTGAGCCTGTATTTAAGCAGACTATAGTATTGTGTTCGAGAGCTGCTTCAAGAAGTTCAACCTAAAGAAAGGAAAAAAGCAAACAGAGGGTGAGAAGAAAGTAAATCGATCATATGGTTAACAACCAAATATGGAACATCAGTGACCAAATCTGCAAACTAGAAAACAGGAACAGGTCTTCAGTGTCATACATTAAATTTAGAGGGAAAAATGAAGCCACTCTAACCTGGTAACATTTCCAAAGGCATATTCAGAATCATTTCAAGATTCAAGTGTAATTTCTACATTAAAACAAAACAGTGGTAGCGAGATATGTGGTTTGAAAAGCACTGTGCTTAATCAGGCTCTCTACAGGAGGAATCCAAGACATGGAAACTACTGGGGCTGTATGATAAACAGCATTTATGATAAACACTATAAATGCTTCCCTGCTGGGTCAGTAATGGCCAGATACAAAACTAACTATAACAAATAACCATGGACTGCATGGTTAAATGCATGAAGCGGTAATGGCTACTGTCACAACAAACCTGCATCATCATAAGGAGCTTTTAACCCTTAGGACCTGCAAAACAGTAGGTCACTTCTAGACTTCATAACATCAGAACAGTTTAAGATACACACATGATCCACATATCAGGACATACAGCAGACCCGCCCCTAACTCGCAAACACGACGTCATTGAGCTGTGAAGTCAGCATCAGTGAGTAGTTCGGCTCTGAAAATCACCTAAAATCCTGATATTATTGCTCTGCTTTCTGGCCTTTATATTCCAACAAAGGGTTAAAACAGGGACATGATTCACACATCAGATCACTCATCAGACTCTGACCTCACCATCCAGAGTGATTTCATCCACCTGTGACCATCAATCAGCCAGCAGTCCAGCTCCAAAATCACCCAAAACCCACTTGCTATTGTTATATTACATCTCTGCTTTTAGCCTTCATATTACAAACAAAGAGCTTTCAGTTTACATTGATTTTGAATATTAAAAATATCTGATATTAAATATGCAACTCAATTTGTAACTTAAAATAAAGCCTGTCTTCCTGTGTATCAGAGTTTTAGCACTCAGCATGAATCCAAGAGGACAGAAAATCAATAAAACACGTCCACCTTCTGCTAATTGTTTATTTTTATATTATGTTGGTTATTTTAATCACCAACAGAATGAACCACCATCAAAATTATTGCAATTTCAGCTCACAGACACTCCAGCTAACGATTTCTGAAAAGATAACTACAACTGCACTTGTTTTCAGGATCTTTTTAATTTAAAAAATATTTAGCAGGCACTAGGTATATTTTTGATCAGAAATGACCCAAATTCATAAAGATATCAAATTTCTGTTAGCATTTACATGTCAAACAATGGCATATCTGAGTAGCCCAGGGTCTCCTGAAAAAAAACAAAAAAAAAACAACATATGGCATGTGTGACTGTCACATGTGAATACTTTATAATTGCAACTGTAATTGACCCAAATAATACCAAAAAAAAACTTTAGGTTTCTAAGGGTTAAAGGAATGAAATTTGCACTTTTTTTCCATTTTTCTGTAGGCCTATTTAGAAAAATATATGTGCATGTATTCATTTATGCACTCATGCTCAATTTATTTTTTGAAGGCTATACACAAGAAGCTGTGTAAAATGATCAAAGTAAGTTGCTCTGGATAAGAGTAAATGCACAAAAATATGCAGCTCTGTATTAGTAATACATTATTTTTATTTAGCAGAAGAGTGAAAGGGGCTTTGGTAATTTGTATTCCGTTAATGAAAAAAAAGTGGGGCACATCAAGTCAGAGGAACACTTTTTTAAGAATAATATACACGTTTTAAGAATAATACATCATTTCTCATTTAGTCATTCTCTTATCTAACAACATTTTATTCCCACATTGCGCGGGCCTATGAAGTACATGAACCCAAAGCACAGAACCCACAGCACAGGCATTGTATTATTTCACTACAAACACAAAAATGTTTCAAATTTCCACATCATTTAAACCAATTTTATAAGCAGTTTAAACAGAAGTGGCTCCTACAGTGTGTGAGGTCTTAAACTGCACACAAAAAACCTTGAGGCTTTTAAAAATAACTAATAAACTACTTTGGCACGATGCAGCCAAAAGCTCTTCTTGACACCGTCTCTAGAGACTTGCCTGATATTTCCTTGGTGTGTATATGTTGTCGTGGATAGCTTCCTGTTGCCATGGGAGACCAAAGAAGGGCCCCATGGGTGAGGAGGCAGGGGTCACCAGCTGTAGTCCTGCCATGCTTAGAGTTTCTGAAGCAGGGGGCCTCCACTCATCCAGTGTTTATCTCATTTCATCCTGGTCTTCTAAAGCTCACTGCACAGGAAAAGACCACAGTAATCAGCTCTCATTCAGACTCTCAGACATAAAGCTTCACTTTGTTCTCCCGGCTGCAAAAAAATGATTAAACTTTCGACGGATAAAAGTAAAACTGTAGTCAGCCAAAGAGAAAAACACCAAAAAAACCCTGAACATGGCAAAAATACTTTTAATGTTGTAGCAGTCATTTTAAAACCTTATAACTCAAGCTGTTTTTTAATAAACACTAATATTAATATAATAAATCAAACAGGAATTCCTTTACTTTTTCCCACTATGTGGTGGTGATAGGAACTAGACACCTGAAGAGTTTAACGCCTCTGAAAACTCCCTCAAAGTTACACGCCGCCCGATGACTGAGGCATTATTTTACACCAGATTTAAGATAAGATTTTAACTTATTTGTATATCCATATATCGAGCAGATGCACATGCAGGGCAAAAACAGTACCCAAGGAAAATATATCTTTTCAGAAAAAGACACATAGGTTCACTGGTTGTTTAGGATGGTCAATAAAGGTTGCAAGGTAGCCTTATTTCCAGAAATTGTTATGTCCATTTAAAAAGCATGCATTTTTTGCTTCTCCATAAATTTAAAGCTTATCATGAAGTTTTATGTCTACAGTGTTTGCAAAACCTGACACCTCCTGGTTGCTCTTCCAATAAAGAGGAGAAATAAACCCAAAGAGATGAGTCTACTTGGTACCGTCTCCTGCTCTACGCCTTTAAAAGTGTTGGTGGTTTGTAACAAGCAGGTTTGTACTCACAGGGTATGTGTTCAGCACGATGCTGTGGGGCCAGGGAGAACTTATTCTGGGCTTCATCATCGGCGCTCCTCACTCAACGCATTCAGCAACCCGTCCCTCCCCCAGACACACGGCCAGAGGGTCTACAGCACAGAGACATAGCATGTTACGCGCACCATCCGCCATGTGCACACAGCAGAAAAAAACAAACACAGAGAAAAATTTAGGCGGATGATAAGTGAGAAAAAAAACTGGCTCAAGCAAGAATTTGTATTAAAAATATTCTAAATGATCCCAGGTGTCACATCAAAGGCTTACATGTTATGAAAAATGTTAAGGATATTAAATATTATGCGCACATTTCATTATTTTTTCCTCTTTTCTACATAATAAACAACACTTTTATGATCAATTATCTAAAAATACATTGATTTATATCTGCTTAGAAATGGCTATAAAAATAGGGGCCAGTTTCCCAGACTAAGATTTAGCCTAGTCTTAGACTAAATTTCAGTGTCAGTGGTGAATCACACTGAAAACTCTATTCTATACTTAGGCTTAATCTAGGTCTGGAAAACTGACTGGGCCCTTTTGTTTTACAGTAGAATGGCATATGACCTACACTGTCTAGTCCTAACTCAAATAAAGCTTCATCTGCTTTTTTTATGATTTAATACTTCACAGAAACGCATGTATCACCTTCACACAGTTGATGGGTGGTCACAGCCTGAGACAATATTCCTTCAACGTTCTGAAAACAAACCAGAAAAATGACATTATGGACGTATCTGTGGCAAAGGCATGGCAGCTGAATCTGGATGACAACTGGCTTGTCAACACATTTCTGCCGCACTAAAATCAAGACCAAACGTCCCCCCACCCCTCGGCAGACCGCCGCTGCTCTACACAGCTGCAACGCATCACAGCTCAGCGGCGAAAGCACATTTGCTCTTGGTTAAAATCGCTTTCAAAATCGGTGTGGGAGTTCATGAATCTAATTCAATCACACGCTGCTCAGTTTCAGCTTTTTTAAAACGCTGACACACATCTCTTTTGGTCAGTGACACATTCTCTGCTTTAATGCCCCAATGAAAAATTTGTACTTGTGTTGCGGCTACATGGCTGCCCATTTTAACCCAACGGTACAGGAGGGAAAGAGCACTGAGGGTGATGTTTAAAGTCTAGAGAAGAGGAGGATGCCTTCAAAAAGGTGCCACGTTTTGAGCCTCCTTTTAAAGCAAAATCTTTGCCTGAAGTTTTTGTCTTGGTGGGGGCAAGAAAAACACTTGTAGTGCACTGAAGGCCAAAAAAACAAAACAATAGTAAGGAGGTTTTAAAAATGTATTAGAACATTATTTTGTGGCAAAAAAAATACATTTTAAAAAGAAAATATGGTTCAACAAGTTATAAAGTTTTAAAAAAGTGTTAGGGTAACTTTCTGGCAGTCGAAATCAAGCATCCTTGTGGTGCAACTTTTGGGCCAAGGGCCACACTTCGGACCGTCAAAGTGATAGTCTGATTTAAAAAAAAAAAAAAAAAAACAATTCTACGCAACTTTCCATCCCAACTTTGTCAATTTTTATAGATAATATTACATCCACATCCAAAACCACATAAGCAAGCCTATTTTGAGATTACTTAACAACTCAAAGCAATTTAAGGAAAGTGTGTGATGTTAGGTTAGCTACATTAGCCTTGCAGCTTTGGGCATCTCACACTATACGACTGGTTTTTGCAGAATTTTTTGGGCGAGTGAAATATTGGGGATCACACACGACAACCTTTAAGATGAAACTTTTAAGTACTGACTGAACCTGCGCAAACTCGCGAAACCACCCGTTACTAGGAGACGCAAATAAACAAACGTGGAGCTGCTGCCACCGTTTTCTCTGGCAGGTAAACGTGTACGTGAGGCTCATGGATCTAAAAATGTGATCAGTGGTGTTTTTAAAGTTTTAAATGTACATAAACCCGACTGTGTTCGTGTCTTAAACTCGGCTCATTAAAAAGCTTCGCTCCACATGTGAGACTTCACCATTTTTCTCTGTTTACTTGCTGGATTTTCTTGTTTCGCCCTCTGAGTTTTCATTGGCTGTTGCAGGAGTCTGTTCAGATTGAATCGTTGATCAGTTTACACTGGATTTCACTCAAAGGTCGGGTCAAAAAATCAAACATGTTTGATAAACTCTGACTGGTCTGAAACGCGATCAGGAGGCAAAAAAATCTGATTCTGTGCCCCTCGCACACGACTCTATTCTCTCTCCAACTGACCCCAAAATCTGAGGACTAGAGCCGACCAGCAAAGAATCGGGCCAAAAATCGAGGGAAAAGTCGTGTAGTGTAACCCCGGCTTAACCTCATTCCTGTTTCAGGCTAGCAGGCAAAGAAATAACTTCTCAGCCACACAGTTTGGACAGTCTTTGTCAATTTTATGCCAAATAAGCCTTGAAAGTTTGCAACCTCTTGTAATAAAATCCTGTAATATTACTCTACTTTGTAAGTCGACATGGTTCTTTTGATGTTCTTTTCAGGTGTCGTGCCAAATTCTGTCTCGCTGGCAGAATCAGACTTCCCTTCGTGTGCACGTGCATCATGCAGGCTTATGGACGCTACAGATTTACACACAGAAAGCACTGAAATCATGAGTGCAATCTGTAGCATTCATACGCCTGCATGACGTGCGTGAACACAAAGGGGATTCTGGTTCTGTAACCTTTAGCTCTTCAACAACTGCATGTTTCCATGCAGCTGTCCAAGAGGGAGCTCAGAGCACAGTTTATACACCGATCAGGCATTAAGACCACCTCCTCGTTTCTACGCTCAGTGTCCATTTTATCAGCTCCACTTACTATATAGGTGCACTTTGTAGTTCTACAGTTACAGACTGTAGTCCATCTGTTTCTCTGCATACTTTGTTAGCCCCCTTTTACCCTGTTCTTCAGTGGTCAGGACCCCCATGGACCCTCACAGAGCAGGTACTATTTGGGTGGTGGATCATTCTCAGCACTGCAGTGACACTGATGTGGTGGTGGTGTGTTAGTGTGTGTTGTGCTGGTACGAGTGGATCAGACACAGCAGTGCTGCTGGAGATTTTAAACACTGTGTCCACTCACTGTCCACTCTATTAGACACTTCTACCTTGTCAGTCCACCTTGTAGATGTAAAGTCAGAGACGATAGCTCATCTGCTGCTGCACAGTTTGTGTTGGTCATCCTCTAGTCCTTCCTCAGTGGTCACAGGACGCTGCCCACAGGACGCTGCTGGCTGGATATTTTTGGTTGGTGGACTATTCTCAGTCCAGCAGTGACACTGAGGTGTTTAAAACTCCAGCAGCACTGCTGTGTCTGATCCACTCAGACCAGCGCAACACACACTAACACACCACCACCACCACATCAGTGTTACTGCAGTGCTGAGAATGACCCACCACCCAAATAGTACCTGCTCTGTGAGGGTCCATGGGGGTCCGGACCACTGAAGAACAGGGTAAAAGGGGGCTAACAAAGTATCAGAGAAACAGATGGACTACAGTCTGTAACTGTAGAACTACAAAGTGCACCTATATAGTAAGTGGAGCTGATAAAATGGACAATGAGTGTAGAAACAAGGCGGTGCCTGATCGGTGTATGTCTATATGTTGTGCTGAATTTTTGTTCATCACGAAAAAAGATAAGCCTACAGCCCTGCAGTAACATCAGCTGATGGTCAATTTTTCCTCCTTAAAGTTAACAGATTGTCTGTTCAACAGCCCCTCTGGACACTTCAATATCAAAATTAGTCAGAATGAACATCTTTAGTCTCTGAATTAGAGTTTTTGCCAAATTATCCCTTTAAATTGAAGATGACGCACTTCAAGAACCATTCTGGGCGATCACAGAGCAGGTGAGGTTCTTCAGCAATTGCAGCAGATGCACAAACACAACACAGCGAAGGTTGTGGGACGACCTGCTCTGATTGGACCCAGCACACGAACGACTGCGATGCCAGACAGGCTGCATACCGTTGAGGCAGTGAGGTTCCAGAACAAAGCCATGAGCATGACCTACATTAGCATGCCAATGGCAGCTACGACTTGGAGAGACCACGTCAGCACACACTCGAGAGCTTCAAGCCTCAGTCCAGGTCTTATCTATACATCTCAACAAAGGCAACCACACGGCAGAACATTAGCACTGCCAAAGCACAGTTCTCAGCAAAGGAAAGGCCTGAGTTAAAACTGGGCCATATGGCAAACGTATAGCCCATCATACCTACAGACACTTTCATAAAACACAATATATTATCATCATGATATTTAGTTTTTTTTCAAGGTCAGGAACGAGTCGGCAAGGACAAAATGCCCCAGCAAAATGGCAACACCATATTTTAGAAAGATAAAACGCTTTATGGACAATTAGAAATAAACAGAAACAAAGCAGAGTAAAATAAAGTAAATACAAACGAAGAAATGTCACCACGGGGTTACATCCAACCTGGTATTTATTATTATACAACAGTTAGTTCCAGCCACTCAAGCTGATTGGTTGAGAAGTGTTTTCACAAACGCTGTATCACTCCGCCTTCAACAGCTGTAGGAGACGCTGAAGCCATTTGAACGTTTTTACTTCTTACTTTGCCACAAACAGAAAATGGACGCTTTAAGATCTCATTTGACCGACAGCCGATTTGGTCAGACTCTGAAGACGAGACGACACTAAATTCCCAAACTGTCATCACCACTGAGCAGCTTTTCAGTCGGCAGCTGTGACAGAAGAACAGCTGAACATCCTGGAATCAGCCAGAAATGAACCCAATACCATTTGCCAAACTAAACAGGCTGTAAGATGCTTTACAGACTGGCTGGAACAAAACAACATTAATACTGATCTGGCAAAAACTGACAAAACTGAGCTGAACTTGATATTGCAGCAGTTTTATGGCTCAGTCCGATTCGGTCAGACTCTGAAGATGAGACCACACGCTTGGCGAACGGTATTCACACTGTACGTCTGAATCGGCCATCGTGTGCGAACAAAGCCTGCGATTTATGTGCTCACACTGCACACGAAAGCCTTCTGAGATTCAGCCATGTGTGCACAGTTCCATACCGGACAAACAGTGCACTAGTTCGGTGTAGAAGCCAGATTCAGCCACTGACAAACTGCTACACCAGCTTTGCTAACTTGTGCCACACTGTGCACTGAAGCTGAAGAGCAGGTGATCTACAGACAGACATAAAACAGAAAAAAAAATAATAAAATCACCGTATTTACTTATACCTCGAAATTCAACTCAGTCAAACGGAGCAAAGTCGGCATACACGGACGTTGGTGCCGCAGATATGGACTTTTTTCCCCTGTGTAGGAGCGACTGGTTGTGATTGTGTGTGGTTTGGTTGCGACTTTGAGAAATTGGTTCATGAAGCTGCTCACACGTGGGACAAGCGACCAAAATTTCTGACATGTCAGAAATCCACTAGACAGTCCGACTACTCAATCACAGCTCGTTTGGGCAGTTAATCGGGCAGTTTGGGCAGTTAATCGGGCATCGTTTCCCCTCTCGCACTGCATGGCAAACGACAGGCAATGAAGCTGAAAATCGACCCGATCATGAAATTCAGTCGGCTCCGACCAAATCGGGCTTAAACACGGGCTAAAACTGCACAGTGCACACCTGGCTTTGGTCCTGTTAACTGGATGCAGTGCAGTGCAGTGCAGTAGCACTACTGTGGCTATTTTCTTTTCCAACTTACCAAACAGCAGAAAGGCTAAATATTGTGATGCACACTGTGCATTGCGAGAATAAAGTATCGTGACATGCTATCTTTCCCCATCGCCCATGCCTAACAGGTAGCATTTGTGAAACAGGCCTAACAATAACAGATCAGACCGCCCACCTTTGGCCTCAGCACAGACTAAACAAAGCTAAAAAGGGAGTAAACCTGGTTTCCCTTTTGGACAAGTTGTTCAAGAGTGACAAAGATTACTGAAAGAGTAAAGTGGCTGGTGGATTCAGTGTCGTAGTCTATATGTCTGCACATCAAACAAGAGCAGCTTATTGTCTTTCTGTCAAAGCTGTACATCACTCAGTTGTGTGCTGACATTTACTCAGTTCAGTACAGACTATGAAGCCATTCGGCAATCAGAAGCACCACAAACTCACATCTAAAGACAGACTGACATCTAAAAACAGAGCTCTAAATTTACCTGTCACTCAAAACAAAAACCCAAAGGCAAACTATCACTCAAGCCGGACCCAGAAAATAAAGGGCAGCTTTTTATAACCTGTGTTTTCCAGGTCTCATCAATAATTCATCACTGATTACATTACTGTCGCTTTAATTTGAAGGCAGCAATGCATCCATTCGTTGAGAAATAACATTTGTTGAGCACATGTGGCGCACAACTCCGTGCTTTGACAACACACCGCAGTGGACCTGACGTTAATCTGAGCTGCAGAAACTAAAGCCAGTGTTCAGACTTCTAATTCACTCCACCAGGTGCAAAACCACTTTTCCCTCCTTTCTTTCCAAGTCATTTGTTTATCATGCACTGGTGAGTTTGAGCAGAATACAGACCGCTGTACAGGCCCTGCGTAAGAAATAAAGAAAAAACAGGCCTGCAATGATGAACAATAACAAAAATAAATCCAAATAACTTTTAGAACAATTTCAATGCCATGGAAATGAAAATGAAGATTATATTGGAATGACACAATATATACAATTTACAAAATACAAGTATTTTGAAACTGGGTTGAGACCTAATGGTGTAGGGATACAGATGTTTTCAAGCTCAACACACTTTCTGATTATGAAGCCAAGACCTGTTACGCTGTTCGATATTTTAAGTGTTACAAATGTCTCGATTGTAATGAACTACAATTATATTCTACACAGAGTGGTTTGGCCCAGTTCTCAAAAAACTTCAGTAAATCCAAAAAATATGCCTCAAAAATCACAACATTTATGATTAAAAAAGCCCAGTAATTAGAATTTAGGTGGGTGCATATAAGCCACGCCCCTTCTCCACCCACTTTACTCTAACAGGCTGCACCCTGAAGCCCCTGTTTGATCACCAAAGATTTCTACAGAAAGACTGTAAATGGTAAACGAGAGAACCTTGGAATAGAGCAAGAGGCAAATCCGAGATTCAGTTTTATATTTCGCTACACTATTTTGTCAGGACTCAATACAGTACTGAAAGTTAGTGATGCACTGACATGGGAATTCCTAGCCGATGCCAATATCCAATAATCTTCAAGCATGAATCTGTCGATGCCGAAGCTGATGACGATACATGCAAAGTCTAGAAATTGGGACAGAATCCACGTTAAGCGCGTTTATTTTTAGCAAGTCTCAAATGCAGTACAATGAATAAAATGCACATATTTTAGCTACGTTCACATCACAAGCCTCGTTGCTCAAATCCGATTTTTTGCTCAAATCCGGTGGTTCACACTCGTTTAGGTAAGTGATTCAAACCTGTCATTAATGTGACGAACCGGTGTCCTGAAATGACCCTCATGAGATCATCCTACTCAGTAACGTCACGTGAATGAATCACCTGCATCATCAGCACAAACTAACGAGCAGAACGAGCTTCGCTGAGAAGATCATTAACTCTGATCAGCTCTCAGCTTCATTATTAGAGCGAGACGAAGGAGAAAAAGGTGAGATGAGCTGCTTTTCCACCGTTTACAGGCTTTAAATTCTGTTCGGCGCTGCTGCCATGGTAACGCTGAATGATGGTGCACGCAGTGGAGAAAAGCACATGAATTCCGATCTGAGCGTCACATTAAGGTCACATGGCCACAGACTGGATACGTATCTAGGACCACATATGAAAGTGGCTCAGATCAGATTTAAAAAGATCAGATTTGTGTCCACACAGCTCTGAAAACATCAGATCTGAGTCACATTAGGGCAAAAAAAAAAAATCTGATTTGTGCCACTTCAACCTGGTAATGTGAACGTAGAGTATAATACACACATCACCGCATATCAATTATTAAATATTTGTTAAACCTAAATCAATAAATGCTGTTTCAATGATATACCATGGAAAAACACATTTTTAATTCATATTTCACATTCATATAATTTTGTGTCACAAAACCAAACACATATATCCCCCTTTTCATCCTACAGCAGTTTAGCCCCGCCCATTCACGCTGTTATGAATTGTTATAAGGAGTGTTTCAGCCCAGGCAGCTTCATAAACAAGGCACAACACAGGGCAGCCCATCAGATCAGAGCTCATTTACATACATCAGTCATATAACAGCCTGTTCAAACCTAAGGAATAAAGAGAGTTTGAAAAACTGTCAGGTAAAAATTAATCATGACTGCTTCTGGTACATAAACGCATATAAATGCAAGTGGACCACAGTAGTACAAGGCAGTATGTCATCTGTGGCAGTATATCTATACCAAGGGCATATCAATTATGATTTTTTGTTTTCAGCAACAGAAATAGATAATCATTATATTTAAAATTACACTCTATTCCTTAAAATTAGAGATGCTCTGCTGTGGGAATTCTGGCCCAAACGCTTATGTTTTGCATATATGTGCATGTGCCAGTGCCAACATATATGCATCCTAGCAGAAATATACTGCATAGGTTTATCTTAAGTGCAATATTAAGAAGAAAAGAAACAGAAAAAAAGCTATATCAGGTTTGTAAGACTTTTTTTGGAAGCAATCAGAAAGCATCACTGCGATACTGTGATATACAGCACCGTGCACCTCAGTGCACTGTTTAAAACCATTTTTCCAGAAAATAAGTGTGTTTTTGCTTGAAAAACATCATATCATTACAATAAATACAAATACAGCACAAAGAGACCATTTTTTCAAAAAGTAGTTATTGAGCTAGTTTGATGAGCAAAGCTTGGTTCCAGGTTTCCTCCAGCAATCACATGGATTTGCTGAAATCCATCCACAGCAACTGATTTAATGTAATGATGCACTGATTAGCCAATCAAGATGTTGGATTATTACTATAACTAATACCACCCTTCCTCAAGGAAAGGCCTAGAAATGGTTAAACTGGTTCAAAAGGTGATTCTAAACTTGGTATTTTTTCAGCAAATAAATACTTAATGATCATATAACAAAGACTTGTACTGTATTTGGAAAATACCTTGACAGTGAATGTTATCAGCACTGCCCTGGACTATCCCCCCTCCCTTAAATACAATACAGCTCCATAATCATTATTTAAAATACCTGCAGGGCACATTTAGCATCTCCCCACAAATAACACATTCTCCTTAATCAATAAACAGCTTTCTGCTCATTTTAACACTTAGGATCAGTTTTCAGGGCAAGGACTGGACTACAAAGCCCTCCGAATGACGGTTCTCCACTGAAGATGTAGTCCATTAATCCTTCTCCAGGAAACGACCCAGAGAAAGCAAAAAGAAGAACACAAACGAAAAACCTCTATGTACTGCTAAACAGATTCACCTTTGACAACCTGTCAGGGTCTATGATCTGAAATCTAATCAAAACTGCTTTAAGTGGCTTTTAATCCGAGCCAGATTTTTCACAATTTTCAAAGATCATTTTCGAGCTTCATATGATCCACAAAACCACAAATCTCTGCACCTCACCGAGTAAATCATGTGTGCAACACATTTAGCATTTGATTAACAACACAGCGGACCATCAGTACAAAACTAGACAAGAGATGCTGGAGATAAACTAAATCAACCAAGTCATTATTATTAGTGATTATTATTACTACTATTACTATTATTACAGACAGCAGTCTGGATATTAAAGGAACAAAAGCAGTAAATTAATACATCTCAATTCTAAAAGAAGCCTAATTATCTTCTACACAGACTGGTTTGATTCAGTTCTCCCCCCCAAAAAAAATCACAACCCCTTTGACAAAAAAATCCCAGTAAAGAGAATCTGGGTGTGTGCTGGGTGGCTGAACACAGTTGACCGTAAGACAGGAAATTAGTACAAAGCTGGATAAGAGCTGCAGGAGATAAACCGTATCGACTACACTGTTATGAATTATTATTAGTATTAATAATATTTCAAACTGCACCCTGGACATTAAAGCAGTAAAGGCAATACAACAGTACACACTTAATGAAACGTTAAGCATTTAAAAAGTTAAATCGTAAAAGTTGGCCTTAAAACCAGTAAATACCAGTAATAAAATGATGCGCTTAAAATGAGTTTAAGAGGAAAATAACGGCTTAAATATTGTAAATAATGTAGAAGTGCCCTGCAGGCCTCAGGGCGACCTTGGCCTTGTGGCTGCGCTCATTTAGAGCATCCAAATTCAAACTTAAGTGACGCATCTTTCCATAAAATTACACCATTCAACGGCGCTTTTAACCGTTTAATATACGTTTATAACCTAGGTTTTATTTTTGTCACGTTTAATAATTATGATTTTCTTTCTCCCTGACGGCACAAGAGCGACCAGAGGGAGAAAGCTAAGCTAAGCTAAACTAAGCTAAGCTAAGCTAACGTAGCTTAGCTGCCAAACCAAATATGTCGTTATTTTTTATTTATTAATTTTTTAACACTAGCTACTGATTTTCCTACTGATTTTAAATAAGATGCTCCGCTTCGTTGCTGAACGCCTTAAACGAAAACTGAATTTTAAAATAAATAAATAAAGTAAAGAAAATACCGAGCTAACAACGAGGCTGGAACAGGCTGCCTGTTCGCCAGCTTCTCGTTCGCATTTGTCCCGTTCCACCTTAAATAGTCCATCACTTGCACTCTGGCGGCTGAGGTGCCAGGACGTTACTGCTGGGCCATTTAAGGTGGAACGGGAAACTTCGAACAAGAAGCTGGCGAAGAGGAAGCTAACTTCGTGTCGCTGCTTCGCTTCGCTTCGCTTCGCTTAGCCTGGCTAGCTAACTGTGTGCAAATGGTTATTTATGACATTTTGCGGCCGTAATTTATAGTTTTTAAAGCCTAATCCGCAAAACAGACGAGTGCCAAACAGACGGCGAGGGTGTAAACGATGAAGAGCGGAGTGATCACTTACTGTACGGGGTTTAATTTCGTGGTTTTATTCGTGTTTTGTCCGTGTGTCTCTCCCTCCTGCTGCTGGCAAAAACTGAGAAAAGCAACCCCACGCAGTGAAGCCAGAACACCAAACTCGGTGACTTTTATTTTATATTAAAAGTCTCCTTAAACCAAAACGTCAGGAGAAACTCCATTCAAAATATATTAATATTAAAAAAATCATTTACCGTCTTTGTAAAATATCGCTGAACATGTACATTATCTACATCACTTGCAAAATATGTCTATAGTAATAGTTTAAGATAATAATTAAATAATAAAAAATACTGTAATAGTGCTGTTTTATAATATACTGTAATACTTGTGTATCTTGTAATATAGTGAACCTTTGAGTTCCCTTCCCAGACCATTCTTGTTATTTTGTGTGCTAAATAAAACAAGTGATACTTAATTATATATATATACATATATATATATATATATATAGAGAGAGAGAGAGAGAGATAGATAGATAGATAGATAGATAGATACAGATCAGGCATAACATTATGACCACCTCCTTGTTTCTACACTCATTGTCCATTTTATCAGCTCCACTTACTATATAGGTGCACTTTGTAGTTCTGCAGTTACAGACTGTAGTCCATCTGTTTCTCTGCAGGACCCCCATGGACCCTCACAGAGCAGGTATTTGGGTGGTGGATCATTCTCAGCACTGCAGTAACACTGACGTGGTGTTGGTGTGTTAGTGTGTGTTGTGCTGGTTCGAGTGGATCAGACACAGCATATATATATATATATATATATATATATATATATATATATATATATATATATGTGTGTGTGTGTGTGTGTGTGTGTGTGCTTTTTCTACAACGACTGAAATATTTAAAAAGGACACAGTCTCCATGGTGACTATTACTAACTGCCTGAATTTGCTAAAATCCTATATAAACCCGTGTTATTTTTCATAAGGGAATATTTGCTAGTAAATTAGACATACGTTTAAATTTGCGGCTTAGGTAAATACGTGATTGCTGTTTCTCATGGATACAAATCTTCAGAAAAAATAACGAAAACGGAGTAATTATTTAAGATTATTTTATAAAATGACAGAAAAACAAATTACTGCATCGCTGTTTCTCGTCACAAGAGGGAGTCAGAGTTCTGCGGGTTATTCTCGACCGCTTGGTGGGGCTGTGCACACAACAAATCCTGCAGTTCAGGGTAAAAACTTCACACCCAGAACCCTGTGACAGTGAATTCAGCCACTTCTTTAAGGTGCACCCACTGCCGACACAGACGTTCGGTTGCACACATACAGCTTATATAATCTCCATAGAAAAGCACCGACCAATAGAATGAGACGCTCTGGAGCAGAAGCACATGAGCCTAAGGTCACCATGCCCAATGCCAAGCGTGGGCTAGAGGGGTATAAAGCCCCCCTGAATTGGGCTGTGGAGCAGTGGAACTGTGTTCTCCAAGGTGATGGAGCTCTATCCAGTACCTTTGGGATAAGTTGGAGTGATCCAGAACTGACCATCCAACATCAGTACCTGACCTCACTAATGCTCCTGGATTCGATTGAGTCCCTCAACACCTTCTGCATGTTAAGTTTTAATATTGTTATTTATTGTTATTTAACAATATTTTGTGTTTTTTAAGAAAAAATAAGTAATTTGTTTTAAATACATCTTCTTTTATAGGAAAAAAAATGGTTTAAAAAATTCTAATGAATGAACATTGCATAATAACACATGCATAACAGGTTTATAGCATACTTAAAATGTATATGACGTTTCTGTTAACGTACAACATTCAGTCACTGCCAGGCCCTGCTGAAAAATGGCCATTAAAATCATTTTAATATTATAACCTAATGGTTTTGATTACTGATTGGAATTGGATTTATGGTTTCCAATAGAGACCAATAGTTTCCTGTAGAACACGTTTAGATACTTTAGACACCTGTAGACACCATCAATGCATTTAGAATCAGCCACTGGTCACCTGTTAAACCAGATCCAGAAGGTACACTGTGATATCAACCCATTAAAAAGCCAAAACACATTACAAAACCATCAGGAACCAACAGAAACAATGGTTTCTGTCAGCAGGGTGGCCTAGATTTAAAACAGTTCCTGCACAGAATGGCTAAAATCCAATTAGCAATTAATCTGAAAACTGACTAAACAAAATTTCAGAGCCGTGAAGTGAACAGATTATTTTAAACCGAGTGATAAAAGTGCTGCTTTAAAATTTGACTCTTATTAACTGGTTCGTTTATAAACTGCGGCAGTCAGGACGGAAGCCATGACAGTGCGCATGCGCCGGTGAACACATTCACTCTGTACTATAAATTTGGCCATTTATCCATCAAATTTGAGTCATTTTAATAGGATTTTATATTAAATGCTACTGAGGCTTATTTCTCTGAAACTGAGTCATTGTCAGAGGCAGTCTAATCTGTCCTGTGCAGAGCTGTTAGTCTTGGTTGTGAGTATGTTGTTGTGGAACTGGTTTACATCAAAATGTCGTATGTTTATTTGTATTTATTGTTTGTTTACTTTAGTGATGCTTCAGTGGCTGCTTTTAAAGTTTTCGTTTTGGTGTGAGCATCAAAGTCGAGCAATAGTACAGTCGATTCCAAAAGAATCGATTCTTCGACTCCAAAACGTCTAGGAGTCGGCGTTCACGCTTGGCCAAAGACTCGAAGAGTCGAAAGGCTTGGAGTCGACTCTTTAACTCTGTTTTCTAACGTAGGTAATTGGCTCCAGGAACATTTTTACAGAGGGGTGTGTAACACTTCATCAGCGGCCCCCTTAATGTGTTGGTTAAAGTGAGTCGAAGAGTCGACTCGATCGATTCCACTGGTAGGAGTCGGGAGTCGGTCTCCTGCAGGTTTCCATGGAGATCTGCGAAGGAGAGTCAGAGCGAGAGGTAACTATGGCAACGCGTTAATAAAAGATTGTAAACGGAGCCGATATGAAGTTGAGGTCTCACTGTGTTTATCTGGAGAAACCAAACTGCGCTCCTGTTTACTGATTTGGATTTTACTGAGAACAAGAAGTCGAGTTACGATTCTGTACCAAACACAGCAGAAATTCAACAAACAATAAATAAAAACGAGACAGAGCAGAATTTAATAGCTTTAAAAGGATCAAAATCACTTAGAATCTTGCAGTTGAGGCGCTGGAGAGTCCGACGGACATGGCAGTTGTGGGTTCGAATCCCACTCCGTGTCGGCACTGACCTCCATGTATGCCAGGTTAGTCTAGTTGCACATGGGGCCTGGATCCCATCCTGAATGTATACATTAATAGGTTAGCCTAGGTTGGCAGTGCCTTGTCCTAAGTTTCACCCAGCGTCTCTGCTGAGGGGAAGGAAGTTTTTTATTATTAGATTTCAAGAATTAAGAATTTTAAATCCAAACACTTACTAAATGATTACAATCACGTGGCAGGACTGCAGTCATCAGTCTTTCAGTGCTTTGCTTTTATAGCAGAATGGCCCATTCAACAAAGCTAATACTTATGATTGGTGTCTGCATTGTTTCGCCTCTTTATATGGAGAATATTTATTAAAAATATTTAATATGTTTCATAAATAAAACAGGACATTAGTGTTGTTGGTAACACTTTCTATGAATGTCACCTTTGTAAGCATCTATAAACACATTCATAACATGTTATAATGCATTCATAAGGCATTATAAACATGGCTATAAATATTTATAAAAATGCATTACATGTTATAGCTGAAAATACTTAAAATTTCAGGGAGTAAATAAACTTTGTATTTGTCTTTACTTTATGCTCTCCAAGCTGGGACTGACTTCTTTGGCACTGACAGTATTACATGTTATTAACACTATTTGTAATGCCTTATATTAACAATTCATAATGTATAATAAACATGGCTATAAATTGTAATTCAGTGTAATTCATTTTTATAAATATTTACAACCATGTTTATAATGCCATATGAATGCATTATAACATGTTATAAATGTGTTTATAGATGCTTACAAATGTGACATTCATAGAAAGTGTTACCGTGTTGTTTTCTTTCAGAATGAAGCTGATGTGTCAGTAATCAAAAGGACTGAATGACAGAATCATACAAACGACAGTTTATCTCAGTATACGTATAGGAAATAGACTTTTTTTTCTATGCATATATTTTATGTCTGTCCATGCTGTCTAGTATGTCTATGTGCATTTGCCTTTATGTTATGTTTATGTTATATTTGCATATCGGAGCTGGAGAGACGCAATCTCGTTCAACTCTGCACTCCTTTCTGTTTAGTCTGAATGAAAATAAAGTTCACTTTGACTTCATATTTTTATTTCTGAGAGTGTACACCGATCAGGCATAACATTATGACCACCTCCTTGTTTCTACGCTCATTGTCCATTTTATCAGCTCCACTTACTATATAGGTGCACTTTGCAGTTCTACAGTTACAGACTGTAGTCCATCTGTTTCTCTGCACGCTTTGTTAGCCCCCTTTTACCCTGTTCTTCAGTGGTCAGGACCCCCATGGACCCTCACAGAGCAGGTACTATTTGGGTGGTAGATCATTTTCAGCACTGCAGTAACACTGATGTGGTGGTGGTGTGTTAGTGTGTGTTGCGCTGGTCTGAGTGGATCAGACACAGCAGTGCTGCTGGAGATTTTAAACACCTCAGTGTCACTGCTGGACTGAGAATAGTCCACCAACCAAAAATATCCAGCCAACAGCGTCCTGTGACCACTGATGAAGGACTAGAGGATGACCAACACAAACTGTGCAGCAGCAGATGAGCTATCGTCTCTGACTTTACATCTACAAGGTGGACTGACAAGGTAGGAGTGTCTAATAGAGTGGACAGTGAGTGGACACAGTGTTTAAAAACTCCAGTAGCACTGCTGTGTCTGATCCACTCAGACCAGCACAACACACACTAACACACCACCACCACGTTAGTGTTACTGCAGTGCTGAGAATGATCCACCACCCAAATAGTACCCGCTCTGTGAGGGTCCATGGGGGTCCTGACCATTGAAGAACAGAGTAAGAAAGTATGCAGAGAAACAGATGGACTACAGTCTGTAACTGTAGAACTACAAAGTGCTCCTATATGGTCAGTGGAGCTGATAATATGGAGAAGAGTGACGAAACAAAGTGGTTGGTTGGTGTGTGTCAGAGGAAGAGTGGTACAACAGTAACTTTTCCAGATGTGAAGCGCCTCATGGACCTGGCTCACTAAAATAGGTTTTAGTGTTTTGCATCAGTGTCTTTGTTTTGTTGTCATTTGCAATTGAACATGATTTAACCACAGTCTCGATCCAGCACAGCAGTTTTCATCAAGCTCCAGATGCTTCAGTTTGTTTGTTTTTGCTGATGAGCGCTTCCTTTCGGCAACTCTTCTAAAGAGCCGCAAGAAATGCTGTGGTTAAGCCTAGGCTAGGGTTATAAAGTCCCCCGGAAGTGGGTTCTCTGGAGTGATGGAGCTCCATCCAATTCCTGTGATGAGTTGGAGGGATTCAAAACTGATAATCCAACATCAGTGCCTGACCTCACTAATGATCAATCAAATCCTCACAGCAATGTTCGACATCTAGTGTAAAGCCTTCCCAGAACAGTAGAGGCTGTTACTGCAGCAAAGAGGGACAAACTCCCTATTAATACCCTTCATTTCAGAAGAAAAGCTGAAAAAGGAGGCGTCTACAAACTTTTGGCCATGCATGTCTTTCATGAATAAAACAGTAAATTAGTTTGGCTCAATAGCAGAAAAGAAATAAGTATCGAGGCTCAATTTAAGCTTGTTATTTATTGCACTTGACTGGTGCATTTACAAGAATCTTCAAATACAAAAAGGGGTAGAGATTCATAAGCTTTACAAAATTAAGACTCAACAGTTTTCGCAGGACATTCTCATGCGCAGTTTGTGGCCACTGGCTTATTTGTAGTTTCACTGAACAGATAAAGTCATGAGACTTAAAAATGACTTACAGATGCCACAATGCTTGCACTTTTACACTTCACTCTCAAACTAGACTTTTTCTTTTTTCTGAGAACTGTGCTTGTCAGTGTATTCAGTATGAAGGAAATGCAAATGATACCTTTCAAATGATGAACTCTTAAACTTATATATACATAAAAAAGAAACTGATAAAAGCAACGTCATTACAAAGCTCTTTACAGGTTTCCTTTAAAATGGCCAAGCCTAAGGCGCTCGCATACACTTCATATAATGCCAGAGACGTACAAACACCACTAAAGATCATTACACAAGCAAATTCTGTTTATAGATGTGTCAACTGAGCATTGGAAATGATTTATGTGCCCTTGCATTCGGTAAAATATACACGTAAATATAGAACTACAGCTTCGTCGCTTTAAGAAATACTTCATTTCATTATTAAAAAGAATAGGCAAATTTATTATTTATTCACTCTGTCCGGTGTACCTTTAGTTCCTTTAGCTAAATCTTTGGCGGATCATGTTTTGTGTTGGTAAAAGTGCAACTGACTCAATCAATGCTTATTCATAAAGCCCTATATGGTGATTTAAGACCTTTTTATGTACCATTTGTGTCCTGTAAAAGTGCCTTCAGCTCATTATTCTACAAATGTTGTGACAAAATGTCTGCTGAATACTTTTAAAAAGCTATTTTAAGAATGATCTTTGTTGTGTTAGGTGGTATAATGCACACTCAGTTTCCCAAGAAAAGAGAAAACTAAGTGGATGATAGTTTTGTTCCCCTTATACAGAAGTACATTAAATAAAGTATGGCAAAACAGTTAGGCAGTACACCTTCATGACCATGATGTAAACTTCAAAACCTTAAAACAAGTGCACTGTTTTTTGTCATACAGTATAAGCATTACCATACTAAAGACCAAAAAGCATATTCGTACAATGTTATTCCTATTATTGTTAGTAGTATGATTAAAATATCTAACCGTTAAAGCATTCATGTGCAGTGGGTACAGAACAGACAGTGTGAGTTGCTGTAAACCTGGTACTCTGTTGACTGATAACCTGTCAAAAACTTCAAAAAAAACAAGACTTTCATTAGTCCACGTGTGCCCAGGAGTATTTAAAATGTAGAAATAATAGTCAGTGTGGTCGAGGATCCTCCACTAACGCTCATCTTTTCCTTGGAGACCAGTAGGAGGAAGCTCTGCTGGAAGATGGAGGAGATTTTCAGGCGAATCGTGAGCCAAAGCATCTCAGCATTCACTCCTCCAGGTTGAGCAGAAGGCTGGGAATTGCCCAGATGTCAATCTGAGGCAGGATGAAAAGGCAGTAGAGGAGGAGCCACATGAGCAGCAGCAGGTAGATTTCAGACAAGGCCACTTCACACGAGCTCTCAGAACTTCCTGCAGGACTGCTCTCCTTCCTGTAACACAACAATGCACAATTGTAGCACGCACAGATATGTTATGATCAGTTTCACACCTCACTTTGTTAACCCTTGTGTGGTGTTGATGTGTTGGTTACTCAGTGGTCTGGTGGACCCACTGCAATGTTGTATACCAGATGTTAAAAATATCACAAGTGGGCAGCGTAGGGTTCTCCTTTAGCAGCTGTAGCCAGTCAGCAGCCTGTCCATGTTGTCCACTCTCTCACACACACACACACACACAGACACACACACTAACAGCAGGCCATGTAGGAGGAGAACAGAGTGAAGGACACAGCACCTTCACACTTTTGTTCCCCACAGGTTCACCCAACACCACATATGTAATATGAATGTGTGGGGGGTGAACAGAGTGAAGACGCTGAAAATGGGTTATTTTATATGTTCTTCACAGAAAATGAGCAAAGGACAAGAAAAACTTCTGTGCAAAAGTCAGAGACCACCCAGTCAAAACAGGCATTAAAAACATTTATTTATTTTTCAGGAGATGTTTCTGAGGAGATTCGATAAGACAAGTTAAAAAAATGCTTCAAAGCTACTGAGAAAATGGGGCTCCTAACAACAACCTGGAGGAGCTGGCAGACACCAAAACTGCCCCCATCAGATAAACAGCACTTAAAGCTTTCATCTCTGAGAGAGAGGAGAAAATCAAGCTGCTTCAGATCTGAAAACATCCACAGGTGTTTCTGTCCATCCTTCCACTGTGAGAAGACGACTCAGCGCTGTGGGTCTGAAAGGATGTGTAGCTGTCAAGAAGAACCTCACTGAGAAAAGGAGACGGACACACCAAACAAAGAAGCTGAACAATAGACTGACCACCCCAGAGTCCAGACCTCAACACCACTGAATGTGTTTGATTACTTCAGAAAATGATCAACCAGCTTCTAAGACTGAACTTTGGAAGTTTGGGAAAATATACAGAAAAAGTTGATATCATAATTTATTTATTTATTATTATTTATGTGTAATTTTCCGTTTTTATTATGGTGAAAAATTAATAGCTTGTTTTCTTGGTCATTTTGACTGTAAACTGAATAAGTGAGGGGCCGGTCTCTGACTTGTACGCAGTACTGTAGTACACACGTGCCTGCAAGCAAGAGATGACTTCTTCTGTTTTGGAGATTAAAAAAAACAACAAGCAGTGAAATATAATCTGTTCCACTCCCATGACACTCAGATTGCCTGGTAAAACAATAGACGGTCAGTTCACAAAGTGCACACGTAATCGAGATGGTATGAATGATACAGTATACATGATGCAACACAGACAAGCCTGTTCAAACAGGCAGGTTAGAGAAACGCCAACTGGGTTCACTTCTGAGTTTATTTCGATTTCCCTGATTTTGACTGTGCTCAGTGCATTTATGGCTGGACGTTCACTACACGACTTTTACAATCTTAACAGATTGGCAAACCAGAGGGCATCACAAACTTAACGCCAGTTTGTCAGAGAGTTTCTTGTCTTTTTGTTGCGAGGGCGACTACACTGTGAAAAACGATATAGTAACTGATTACATGGCTTTTCTGGAGTTGACTCAACCTGAGGACACCAGAGTTCACCCAACTCAAACTTCTTAGCTGAGTCAAAAATTCTCCCAGCTACTGTTTGTAGGTCTGCATCTCAGTTAGATAAACAAAACTGAATTTGCCTTTTTTACTCCGTTTCCCCACTAGCTGGCGCTCCTTCTATCACACAGTCCCATCTGGCATATTTCCCTCTTGGGCTCCTGGATATGGACAGCTGTGGCGTTGCTGAGATTTAAACTCACAACCTCCTGATGTTGTGATGAATTATTAGACAGCTGCACCACGAGACGATGTCATACCTTAAAGTTAACAACAAATATTTTCTACAGTGTTTTAAACATTTGTAGACACAAAATCTGAGTGTCTTCACGTGTTCCTGAGTGCTGCAGTGGACTAAGCCATCAACCAACAGGAGGTTGTGAGTTTGAGCCCCAGCGATGCCACAGCCATCCGTCAGGGTGTACACAAGAGGAAAAATTGTCTAGAATGACAGACAGAGTCCTGGCTTGTGGGGAAGCTGAGTATAAAAAAAATAAGTTCATTTTATTTACTTAACTGAGAACTTTTGACTCAACTAAGAAGTCTGAATTGTGTGAACTCTGGTGTCCTCAAGTTGAGTCAACTCAAGAAAAGCCATGTAATCAGTTACTATGTCATTTTGAGTTGAGCTGACCTCTCGATTTTAACAGTGTAGATATCAGGGCAAAGAGAGAGTATAACAAACTTAATGAGTCTGGGCTACGAATAAGAACTCAAACTCCAGATGTCCTCAGAAATCACATGGCACAAATAAAGCTAAACGTACCAGACCTGTTTGTGCTTTTATGCGCAGTGAAAGTGCAAACAGGGGATTAATATGGGGGTGAGAAGCGCTGATATCACACTGTGAGCTGGATATTGTTTCACTACAAATTGGCAGCTGACATGAAATTATAAAGAGAGTGACCAGCAGTCAGTTGCACCAGCTGAACGTAAGTTCAATCGTAAGTTGGAGTGTAAAGTCCATCCTAAAGATTACGTTGAGGGTAGTTAGTTTAAAACTAGGAACACACAGAATTTCGGTTGCACCACAGACACTTACAGCTTAACCAGAAGTGCGTAAAGTGATGGTACATCAAAACACTGTTGCACGGATTGACGTTTTCACTCTATCCAGCCAATCAGTAACGCTCCCCAACATAAACAGGAAACATTATACACATGATCTCCACACGCAGCGAAATTTCTCTCTTTTCACGCTACGTTTACTTCGCTTAAAGTGTGTCGGTCGTTTAGCTATAATTCAGAGAGTGTTTTACAGTAAAGTGGTGTCCTCAAAGCGTCCGTCTCTCATATGTGTGTTCTTTCTCTGTTTATTCTTCAAACTGGGTCCTCGTACACAATATTTTGACGGCACTTTATCAGCGAACAGGAACGATAGCAAAGCTGCGGCTAACATAATTGCTATTTGAATCTGCTGAATGACAAAAAGCAATGTTAGCTACGTTAGGCATATTTTAAAAATAATGTGTGTTATGTATTGTATGATAACAAGGTCAGCGTCACTCAACCTGAGCACTGATGGAGCTGCTCTTGTTGCTCTACAAGCAGTTGGCTTGGGTGCTTAAACAGAGTCGCCCACCAGGTTTTGGAATGACTCAAAAACATCTCAGTGCCCGACACAAAGTAGGACTCAGAGCTCCGTTCCTGTCTGGGTTGTGTTGCAAATCTGTGGTTAGGAGGTCTGTGATCTTCTCTATCTCCGATCAACAAAAACAGGTGTAATCTATCTTGCAAAACTGGTCACTGACGCAAACCGAGAAGTATTTTGTTTTCCCATCGATCAAATCGACCAGCCATTTAACTGATTTTTACAGCAGAACTCACACCGACTGTAGGGTATGTGTAAATTTTGAGTTATAACTTGAAGCTACGTTGAAATTATGTTACTTGGTGAAATCGGTTAAATTCTAGTAGCTCATAAACTTGAACGTAGTGGCAGTTTACGTTCAAACTAGGCTACGGTTAAACTTACATTCAGCTGGTGCAACTGGCTGCTGATATCTGGATCCACACATTATAAACATGATAACGGCTCTTATCTGCCTGTGTTTAACACACAGATCCTCTGTCTCTGCTCTGCTGTTCATGCGCGTCTCTTCGCCTGTTTCTCTGCTCTTCTAGGTCTCTGATTAGCTGTTGTTTGAATCACTTGTTGAGTAAATCTCTGACCTTCTCACACTAGAGGACTCGTGAACGTTTCGAGTCAATATAAGTAAATATCAAACATGTTTGATAATATCGGAGGGTCTCTGATCACTCCAGAATTCAATGGGAGGGCTAAAGATTCGCTTGTTTTTCCTCTCACACGACTAGATCATTTGCGCTGTCAGCCGCTTCAGATCGAGCTCCAAACCTGGAAAATCACTTCAGATCGCGAAAATTTGTCACAAAGGGCAAATCAGGGTTAAAATCGGGCAAAAAGTTGTGTAGTGTACACCCGGCCTATGACTGGATTTGCAAATCTGAATATAAGACAGATACACTGTTCATTTTCAGTACCTTTCAGTTGCATTCTTAGTCATGATGGCATCTGTGGTTTTCCCATTTTCTGTCTGCAAGAGACAAAAAAAATTGCAATTTTCACAAAGACTAAACAACCAAAATCTACAGCAATTTATTCTTAATTGGATGATCAGCTGAAAGTTAAGCTATTAACAAGCTAATAAGGCATTGACACCACTAAACATTAATAGGATCAGCCTACTTTGTACAAGAGCGATATAACGATCAATTATCACACAAACCTTTGATTCATTTGGGTCGAAGGCCTCTTCTAAGCACAAAGCTGTCGATGGCTGGCTTTCATCTTCAGCGCCGTCGCCGGCTGCTTCCTCCCTGTTTGAAAAATCCATGAGCTATAAACTCCCATTTTTTTTCTAATGTGATAAAAGAGACATTTTAATAACAACATGTATGTCGCGATACAGTCTGCAGAAGATCAAGAGAACAGAATCATTCATCTGCAAAGGAAATGAGCGACGGCCCCACCAACAGAGTTTAGCAGTACGGCATGGATTTCAAAAATAAACATCATTAAGTACATTTAAGGTAATTTGCAGCGAGCTCTGCGGGGCACACGTGTGAGGTCACGTCCTTCAGAAAACCCAAAATCTCTCTCTCTCTCTCAGGCTGTGTGCTGTAGCAGACTCTAATAATAGAGCAGTACCTCAGCGTCTCTGTGTTTTCTCTGGCAGCAGCAGCAGAAGCCGTAACGGTGGCGCTGGCTGAAAGCTCCTCATCACTGCTAATGAGCTCACAGTGATCAGTGTGCAGGTCCGAATCCACCGCGCCCCACTCCCCCGGGTGCCTGGACCACAGCTCGAACGGGCTCTGCTCCGGCGACTCCACACATCCCTCTCCAGCCTGCCAGCACGTAGACGGAGAACAGGGAGGATATTAACCCAGCAGATAAAATCTATATGGACTATAATAATTATTATTCTACTGAATTAGTTCAAACTGTGGTTCCCCAGTAAAATATATATATATATATATATATATATATATAATTTATTTATTTATTATTTATATATATAATTTATTTATTTATTATTTATATATATTTATATTTAAAACAACAATAAGGTATTCAGACCTTTAATATTTACAAGGATTATGTGATGGTCTATTTAAATCCAAGACATTAAGATAGTAGTAAGCTATATGTATACAAAAACATCATTTATGGGGTACTTTTGTTGGGAGATGTGTGTCCCAAAGCCTAACCCCTACATTTCAAACTGTGAAAATAATAAAAAAATTTGAAATTTTTCTAAAGATCTTTTTGCTATCTTTTATACTGAAGTTGAACGATTTAGATTCATGAGTTTTTAAATTAAATAACAATTTAAAAAATGCTGTCCCACATTTTCATGTGACTAACAAAAGATAAAGTTTTAGATCATGGGCGGGGGCTTATTTTAGCCACGCCCCTAAAGAAGCACACTTCATACACCAAACATGGCTGATCGACTACATTTGGGATAAGGAGAAAATTGTGAAAAGTTAGATCTTCTGTTGGCCCTGGCTCTAATGTTAAATGACCCGATAATGAACACTGGAGCAGATGACACTGATGGTCAATATCGTCCAGTATTCAAGGGCTGATCCACTTACTGAGCACTTCACATCCGAGAAAGTCTCTAGAAATATCTCCGTTTGCTCCTCTCAACCCATCAATCTTTAATCAGGGAATGTGTGTCAGAGAATCTTACACAACGCAACGAATTCATTAATTTGTTATAATTTCCCTCAGGCTCAGAAAACTTCAAACGTATTCACAGGTCCTGGGAGACACTACAAAGGAGCTTTAAAGCAAATACACATCACAAGCAACACGATATCCAGACAGAGAGTTCATGACCTCGCAGGTGCCTGAGAAACGGTCATTACTACAGCTACTGTTGCCTAATAATGCTAATCAAAACCTTCTGTGTGTAACAGAGTCTGTCCTCAATAGCTGAGTCCTAAGCATGACTGAAACTGGATTCATTTGTTCTGTGCAGGTTCTGTAATGTAATTTATGAGAGATTTGATTGGACGGTTGGGACAAAATTATCTGTGTAATTCCTCCAAATTCCCACATCGCCTACAGGTGGCCTACAGATAGTCCAGACTGAAAAGTCACAGCCAGGATGTTCATGTCAGTGTTACACCAGAGGAAACACTCAATAACAATAACAACACACAGCATGGCCGTGTCCATTATCAAGTTTTGTTATTTCATTAACGGAAGCTGAACTGGTACAAGCAACTACTATTACTGAAGTAGCTCCAGGATCAGCCAATTACACAAGACCATTCACGCCACAATTATTACTGTCCGACTGTAAAACTACACACACTGCAGATTCATACTGGATTAGAATCGCTCCACAATTATTACTGTCAGACTGTAAAACTACACACACTGCAGATTCATACTGGATTAAAATCACTCCACAATTATTACTGTCAGACTGTAAAACTACACACACTGCAGATTCATACTGGATTATAATCACTCCACAATTATTACAGTCAGTGTAAAAACTACACACACTGCAGATTCATACTGGATTAAAATCGCTCCACAATTATTACAGTCAGTGTAAAAACTACACACACTGCAGATTCATACTGGATTAAAATCGCTCCACAATTATTACTGTCAGACTGTAAAACTACACACACTGCAGATTCATACTGGATTAGAATCGCTCCACAATTATTACTGTCAGACTGTAAAACTACACACACTGCAGATTCATACTGGATTAAAATCACTCCACAATTATTACTGTCAGACTGTAAAACTACACACACTGCAGATTCATACTGGATTAAAATCGCTCCACAATTCTTAGTCAGACTGTAAAACTACACACACTGCAGATTCATACTGGATTAAAATCGCTCCACAATTCTTAGTCAGACTGTAAGAACTAGATACACTGCAGATTCACTGCATAGTTGATGATCATTTAAATTACACTCAATTACACATTTACCATGTAGCTCCACTGTGCTGCTGGACATAGTCTAGACCAGTGGTTCCCAACTGTGTCCTCAGGGCCCCCCAGTGCTGCAAGATGAGCTGGAACAAAAATGTGAACTGTCTGGTGGGGGGGCCCTGAAGACCAGGTTGAGAATAACTGCTTTAGTCCTTCATCAGTGGTCAGCCACAAGACTACTGTTGGATGAATATTTTGGGTGGTTGACCACTCTCAACCTAGCAGTGACACTGATGGGTGTAAAAACCCCAGCAATACTGCCGTACATAACGTGTCAGCGTTACTGCTGTTCTGAGAATGGTCCACCACCCCAAAACCATCTCATCCAGCAGTGGCCATTTGGTGGTCCCTTTCCAATGATGGACCACTACTAAACTGTGCAGCAACAGATCAGCTACAATCAGTAATTGTAAACCTACCAAGTGCACTTATATGGCAGGTGTACCTGACAGAATAGCCAGGTTTACCTAATAAACTGGCGACTCCCCAGGTAAAACTAATCCACCTGCACTACGGCTTAGGTAAATATAGCAGGTACCTTTTCCTGCATGGCTCGCTCACTGTCGGAGTCAATGTGGGAAAGCTGTGATGGAGCAGGCTGGAGAGGAGTCACGCTGAGTGACAGGCGGAGCTCCGCGGGGTACCTCTCTGCTCGATCTGGAGTACCCATAATCCTCCCTGTCTCCTCCCAGGTGGCCTGCCCTTGGCTTTGTTCATCACAGGGTTGGTTTACAGCACTCTGATCCCAGTCTGGCTGAGAGGCAGGGCTGCTGGGTGTTGGCGGAGTAAAGGAGTGTTCATTTTCTTCATGGAAAGCAGGGTCGGAATTAGGCTCTTTCAAGGTTTCACTGATGTTGGATACAAGAACGTCATCCTGAGGGTTTTCTGACTTTTGCATATGGTCGTTCTTGTTCTCACTGAGCTCAGCATCCTCGAAAATGACGGCATGATTGTGACTGTAGGAGGTTTTCTCCTCATTTACATTCTCATTCTGTTGACCCTTCAACTTAGTCTCACCATCAAGATGCTGACCGAGAAAGGGTTTCTCCTCCTTTATGCTATCTATTTTAACCTGCAGATCCACCAATTTACTCTCATCATCATCATGTTGATTACAGGGGGCTTCCTCTTCCTCCACCTTTTCTATCCCACTCTCACTCTTCTCATCACCGATCGCTGCATCTTCACACGTACTTGGTTCAATCTCATGACAACTTGTGCCTCCATTCGGCTCGTCCTCCAAACGGCTCTCAGTGACAGCTTCCCCTTGAGGAGAGCTCATGTTGTCCTGACTTGGTTCTTCATCACGAGCCACTTTTTCACCCAGTTTCTCATTTTCACTTGACTGGTTCTGAACACTGGACTCTAACTTCTCTTCTTCAACTTCAATAAAGTTCATTTCATCCAGACTGTTGGCAGCTTGTGCTCTGGCTTCACTCAAATCCTTCATTACTGGCTCATCACACATGCCTGAATCCTCATTGCCAGAAGTTTTATCTTCTTCTCTCTGGATCTCTGCCTCAGTCTCTGCTGCTCCAGACAGGCTTCTGTCTGTGGACAGCTCTAGTTCAGAACAGAGCTGATCTGCTTTATCTTTTTCCTCTCTGTTATCATCCTCTTCTGGCTCCACCGCAGACTCCTGATGGTCATGGTCTAAATGCAACACCTGGTCAACTTCCTCAGCCTCCCTCAGATATGCACGTTCTGCCTCACGTGTTTCCTCATTGTCCTCATTTGTCCTCGTACCACTATTAAAAACCTCCGCCGCGTCGTTCTCCTCCGTTTCCTCATTGCGAGGTGTTTCTTCAGACAGCTCCGCATCCACATCCTCTTCACTCCCTGAAATGGAAATCCTCTCATACTTAAGAACAGGACACTCGGCGTCATCCTCAAAAAAGGCCACTGGATTTGATTCAGCGGACACCTTCTGAAAATCCCCAGTGATGGAAGACTCTGAACTCGCTTCACAATGTTCAGACTGGCTCTCTACAGGGTTCTCAAAACCAGAAACCTGCTCATCAGCATCAGTGAATAGAGAACTCTTGCTTACATCGTCCTGCCCTGTGGTTGAGATGTCCTTCTGGCCAGGATAGTACCCAGAGTCACTGTCCCCACATGAATGTTCATGAAATGCAGGTTTGACCGTTTCTGGGTTCTGCACAGGGCTGGTTTCTGTTTGCTGTGCGTTTGGATCGTTCACGATATCCTCACTGGGTGTATTGTCGGCAGGCCCGTCCTCCTTTAGATCCAAAATGTACCTGTAAGCATCTTCCTCCTCGGACAGCAGTGTTGATTTGGCCTGTAAACTCTCCATTGAGCTGAGAGAGAAGTTCCCCTCATCTGTGAACAAGTCGGTGTCCACTTGGTCTTGAGAAACCCTCTCAGATAACAGTGGCGACCCTTGATCTGAGGTCAGTTCTCCAGGGGAAGTGGAATACCTCAGATCACTCAGAGAACCATCGCTGCAAGACTGCTGGAGCTGAGGGGCCGTCTCACTGGGCATCTCACCTAGAGGTGGGAGGTATACAAGTATAAAAGTGAATACTGGTATGATTTGGTAGTATGGTAAGCAAATTTTATTTCTAACACTTTAATTGAACTCTGATATATAACACTGATGTAACCATGCCATAAACATGTCATGGCAGGTCATACGCTGCTATGTCCAGTAATATAACAGTGTGATGTAGTCTCAGCATAGGTAGAATGCATCTCTTTATGCTAAGACGCTTTTGAGAAACCCAGCCCTGATTGAGTGACCAGAATTAACTTTAATATACACCGATCAGGCATAACATTGTGACCACCTCCTTGTTTCTACACTCATTGTCCATTTGATCAGCTCCACTTACTATATAGGTGCACTTTGTAGTTCTACAGTTACAGACTGTAGTCCATCTGTTTCTCTGCATACTTTGTTAGCCCCCTTTTACCCTGTTCTTCAGTGGTCAGGACCCCCATGGACCCTCACAGAGCAGGTACTATTTGGGTGGTGGATCATTCTCAGCACTGCAGTAACACTGATGTGGTGGTAGTGGTGTTAGTGTGTGTTGCGCTGGTCTGAGTGGATCAGACACAGCAGTGCTGCTGGAGACAGTTTGGGAATTTAGTGTCATCTTATCTTCAGAGTCTGACCAAATCAGCTGTCGGTCAAAGGTGATCTTAAAAGTATCCATTTTATGTTTGTTTCAAATGGCTTGAGCGTCTCCTACAGCTGTCAAAGTCGTTGCTTAGCAACGGAGTGATACAGTGTTTGTGAAAAAACTGTGATGTTATGGCGAAATAACGTGGCCGGAACTAACTGCTGTATAAAACATTATAGTCCAGTTAGTGGAATAAATCATTATCATTTTGCCACTTTAATATCAAAACCTTATTTAATTTTTTAACCATTAAAAAATCCCAGACAATCCCTTTATATTGTTTGATGAATGGACCCACATAAATGGTCCAAAATCTACATTAACGTACACTAAGGGTAAGAACGTTTTCTCATTCGCCTGTTAAATTATCCTTTAGAAGGTTTGTTACAACAATAACAGTTCATATCACCGTTGCTGATCTCACCCCATGAATCCGGGGAGTCCATGGCAGAGTCGATCAGAGACGGCTGAGGAGAGCTGGGGGTGGACGCAATGTCTTTGTTCAGGCCTAGGGGGCGACACAGAGGCCGACTGTCCGCAGTACTGGGACTCGAAGCCACCGAGGACTCTTCGCTGGCCCAGGGCCTGTCCTCTGGTGTCTGCGGCTGGGCAGGAGAGAGTGTCTGCGCATGCTCTTCAGTCACTGAGGAGATGAAGATTTTGGGTGGAGGCTGAACCCAGTCCCTCTTCACCACATACGACTTTTCTCTCTTCCTCTGGACTCCGTTCCTGACCGGCGGCTCGTTCATCCGTGCGCTGACCTTACTCCTCTCCAGGAAATCCGAATGCTCGTCCTTCGGGAAACAACAAACAGGATGTAAATCACTCCTCAGTTTGAACTTGTGACTCTATATTTAGGTGACAGTATAATACTGTAATTCACCAACAGTGACATTCGTAGGAGCTCACCTCCTCGATTCCCGGAAAGTGCTCCAGGAACTGGGACACGTAGGTCATTATGGACTGTTCATCAGGGGGATCCAGAGTAACATCTGAGGAGGTAAGTTTGTTTTCACCCATTAATGAGCCTAATATGTAAACAATGCTGATCAGATTAATGAGAATCACTCTGACAGTGTCTGTGTTTACATGCAATACATTCCGATTACAGACCGAGACTGAGGTGTTTATAAGCTCACTCAACTCAACAATCTGATAGAAAATCTCAGTTTACATGCTCACTACAAGTAATCCGATCCAAAAATACACGCCTGCGTAGAGAACCACTTACGAGTAGACGTTACCATGACAATGAGCATCACGAGTCCAGTCAGAGTGAGATGAGCAGCAGTGAGCAGTGCTTGTGTTTTTAATTTCTTTAAAATGATGTCAGACTCAGGAAAACGTCCTTCACATGTCCTTATTAAAGAAGGCCGAGAGGAAGACGTCGTGTTCTGAGACACATAAGCTGGACGTCCGTCCCACCGCCGTCTTTTAAAGATCAGAGCATAAACTTCGTCTCCTCTGCAGACCAGTTTCTGCTCCGCCATGTTGACCGTTATAAACTTTCACTATGACGTGACGCACATGATCAGAACGGACTTAAACTTTCTGACTGGGAATGTAATCAGATACAGGCGTTTACACGGATATTATTCTTCTATTTAACGGATTATTTACAGGATTACCCACCTCGTTTAATCAGAAATTGTATTCCAAATGGCCTCAATCAGAATAGTCTATTCCAAATGAAGTGTATACATAGATGTATTCTATTCCGATTGAGCTATTAGTCGGATTATTTGCGGATTATTAGGCTGCATGTAAACGTGGCTACTGCTTTAGAGAATTATGCCATGAAACTCCTTGTCTTACATTTTGTTCCATTATTTCTCACTTGTAGCTCAATGGAGAAATTCTGTGGAAAGTGCAGATTCTAAAATTTCAATCCATACTGTATTTACATCTATTTTCATCCCTCATCTGTAGGAGCTCAAATGTAATTGGACAAACTAACGCAGTTATAAATTAAATTGCAAATCTCTTGCAGTCAATGACTGCCTGAAGTCTGGAACTCGTAGACATGACCAGATGCTGGATTTCTTTTATTCAATATTTAATTAAAACTCCAATATGCTAAAATAGACAAATTAAATAACAATAGCTTTGCTGGTGTCCAAATATTTATGGTTTGAGTGAAGACACAGGTAAATAATCAAGTAATGTCAACCGAATGGACAGCAAAACCATAATAACAATATCAATAATAATCCTAGGGTTAACTTGTAAAACTCATTTAGTACCTTCGGGCTCCAGAAGTCGTGGGATGCCCAGGCTGTAATGTGCTGTTCTGAAGGCCTCCTCGATGTTCTCTCTGGAAGATCTGAGCAGGGCTCTCCGCATGTCCACCAGACTGGGGTCAATAGACTTGATGACGGCAAGAAAAGCCAGACCACTTGCCCAGCTCTTGCCAAAATCCTGGACCGCCACTCCATATCTACAAAAAACAGGATGATAAGCACTGAGTTCTGGATTACACACAACGTTTGACCTAAACAAAGCATTCGAGTCTGTAGACCCACACAGTGCCTCAGTTTGTTACAACTGATAACTGTAAATTTGATTGTTATTATCGGTCTGATAACGGAATCAGGCTGCATTAGCAGGAGCATCTTAACAGTTTTAACCTGCCTTTTAACCTACACACTCTTCGACACTCATAAGGATTACAGTCTAAATTTGTTTCAAAATGCATCAAAAGTAAAATCTTACTTATTGCTACCAGTATTTATCAAAGTAAGGTGTTAATTATCGAGGATCGATAGGGCTGGGCAATTTAACAATATTAATCATTATTGTGACCAACTGCATGTTTCATTACAAACAGAGCATAATTTGTCCTGTTTAAGTGCATTTAATGCACAAAAGTGTGTGAAACATGGAATAAATAGCTTTTGATATACACACACATTATACATACATTCATATATATATATATATATATATATATATATATATACATACATACACACACACACACATATATATATATATATATATATATATATATATATAAAACATACTTTACTTTTAATGTAAGTTAATGGAACCAGACTTTCTCCAAGCAATTCTAGGCCGTTTCTTTTGGTCCATCCATCATGAAATTTACGCACAATGTAAAGGACAACAGGCATTTTCAAATTATGTCAAAAACTGAAAAACGACAAAAATGGAGATATAAAGTTAACACTAAATGTTGGAAAACTCTTGTGAGGATTTGATTGCATTCAGCAGCCCGAGCACTAGTGAGATCAGGTAGCTGAATTCACTAATAAGAAGCAGTGTCCACAAACTTTTGGACATATAGTGTGTGTGTGTGTGTGTGTGTGTGTGTATTATATATATATATATATATATATATATATATATATATATATATATATAAATAAATATAATACACACACACATATATATATATATATATATATATATATATAATATAGCACCCACCCCATTAAAAAGCCCTTATAATACTCTGAATCTTACTTTCTCGTGCGTCTCTGAACCCACTGCAAGAGTGTCTTTATGGCTTTCCCATGATCCCTAGCAGCAACAGAAGGCCTCCGCTCGTCTGAGGGAGTGCTGGAGTGTGAGGTGTCCGAGTCCGAGCTGGTGGGGATGGACGACAGGCTGGAAGAGGACGGGAACTGGTTCTTTATGTTACCTGTGAGCTCTTTAATCTGAAAAACAGAGACACAAACTCACTGTCCAGCTAGCTTGTACTTCCACTCACAGTCCTCTTTATGAGGTCCACCTACCTTACAGCTCCGCTATGTAGGTGTACAGTTACAGACTGTAGCCCATCTGTTGCTGCACAATTTATCATCCCCCTTTACCTCATCCATCAACAGCCAGTTTGTACATCAGCAGATGGATTACAGTCTCTAACTGTATGAGGGCTGTCAGTGATCTAGCCATTATTTTGATGATTAATTGAGTTATCATAAACATGCAATTATTAACAATAAACATTTCATTTTTCTTCACATGCAGTGGAGTCCAAAAGTCTGAGATCACTGGTGAAAATGCTTCTATTTTCCACTCCTTTCTAATTTAATCCAAAGGTTTTCATTACAAATGAGATTATCTGCTTAACCAATAGAATCTTTGAATGTTTACATGAGTTTCAGAGTTTCTAAGTGTTTGGTGATGTGTCCCCCTTTTGCTTTAATGACACTGAGTGTGTTTACATGCACTCAATAACCTGATTATAATCGGATTTCTGCATTACTCAAATGGTCATGTTAAAAGCATACTCCGATCTAGAAATCCGATTAAGAAATCTGATAAAGAGAGCTGGATTTTGGCTCAATAATCTGATTTCTCAGTGCATGTAAACTCTTATTCGGCTTTCTTTCAGATTTCTCAGTCTGGAAAATAAACTGGAAATTAGCAAGCAGCGTTACTGCGAGATGGCAGCAAATTTTGGAGCGGCACTGAAACCAAATACACGCTTGACAAAATGAGGGCTTTGAATATTCTTCATTTTCTAGATGATGTGTGTTCATATTTTCAGGTAAAGTGTTTCAATGGTTTTTTTTTAAAGCCGCGGCATGAAGTTTGAGTTTTATGTTATGTTTGCATCACGTCTTCTTCTGTGAGTTTATTGGCTGGTTGCAAAGCAGAAATCTGATTACTGCCTGACTCATGTAGACCCAGAGTTTCCCCATTATCTGAATACTCAAGTGCATATAAACGCATTGATCAGATTACTGAAAAATTATGATTTTCTGCAGTTATTGGATTATCAAGTGCATGTAAACGCACTCAGCGTGAACTCGACCTTTTACAAAGGCTTCAACATGAACAATTTTACAAATTTGTTTCAATATGAATAGTGACCTAGAAATAGTGTAGAATAGTGTAGTATATATATATGTATATATTATATTTTTTTTTTTAAGAAAACAGTTACCACGACACAAATAACTGTTGCTAGGTGAAAGACGAACCGATCAGACAGATAAACAGACAGATAAACAGAGCATTGGCATAAAAACAAAAGCAATCTGACAAGAGCAGCGATACACACTTGAGATAACCTTACCTGGAAAAAGAGGATGATATTCCAGATAAGGCCGAGTACGATGGATGAATTGCCATCAGCAATGTCTGCAGCATCGATGCTGACCAGCTTTACCTTCGAGAGCAACAACAGATTCATCAGGCCTGGACACGCCGACAGGGTGCTTCAGCTAAAGCTTCTGGAATGTTTTATTTACTTGTTCACAAACTTGCATGACTCAAAATAATACTCACATTTCTTTCCTCCAGAAATGTCAATACCTTGGCGATGTTATTAAGCCTGAAGATGCGATGCGAGGACTGCTTGAACGCATGCAGCTGAAAGGTCATACAGAAAATAAACATGGAACATTTTCCCAGAAACTGAGCAGCAGTGAATAAGCAAAAGCTCAGAAAGGTCTGCTGCCTCTTAGCAGCTCGAAATGGATTCTGTGTGTGTTCACACTTCGCTGTTGTCGGAAGAAAACCTTGTATCTCCATTTTTGTCGTTTTGTCGTTTTTAAATTTTTGACACAATTTGAAAATGCTTGTTGGCCTTTACATTGTATGTAAATTTCAAGATGAATGGACCAAAAGAAACGGCCCAAAATTACTTGGAAAAAAGTCTGGTTCTATTGACTTCCATTAAAAGTAAAGTATGTTTTTTACCATTTTGGGGATACAAGGTTTTCTTCCAACTTATTACATATATTAGAAACCATATATTTCCCCTCAGATGCTGCTTTATGAGCTTCAACTACAGCACTGTGCAAAAGTAAAAGACCACCTTCATTTATTCACTTTCCATTAAAATGGACATTATGGAGATATTTGTTAAGAGATTAAATATAAGATAATCCACTTGCATAAGGAAGGAGAAAGTCAAAGGAGTTTATAAAAACTATTAAACGATACAAAGGAATTGGGACTCAGCCGTGCAAGACCTGGTAGACACCTTCAGAAAAACAGCACTTAAAGCTTTGATCTTTGAGAGAGAGGAGAAAATCAAGCTGCTTCAGATCTGAAAACACCCACAGGTGTTTCTGTCCATCCTTCCACTGTGAGAAGACGACTCAGCGCTGTGGGTCTGAAAGGATGTGTAGCTGTCAAGAAGAACCTCACTGAGAAAAGGAGACGGACACATCAAACAAAGAAGCTGAACAATGGACTGACCACCCCAGAGTCCAGACCCCAACATCACTGAATGTGTTTGATTACTTCAGAAAATCATCAACCAGCTTCTAAGACTGAACTTTGGAGGTGTGTCTGCAGATTCTTTGAGGAACTGAAAGTGAGTCTCCTGAAAAGAATGGAAGCTGGAATAAAGGTAAAGATTGGACCCATTAAATATGGAAAAAAATACATTATAATAAATTGTCATTATATTACATTTCTGTATAATTTCCTTGTAAATATCATTTCTAATTTTTTATCTGATGCTGAAAAAAAAATAAAAAAACTTGCACTAAATGGCTGTTTTGACTGGAAATTAAATAAATGAATGGTGGTCTCTTGTGTACAGTATAGACAGTACTGGTACCTTTCCATTATATAGGTATACTGTTACAGACTGTAGCCCATTGACGCACAGTATATCAGCCCCCTCTACCCCATTCATCAGTGGTCATTTTTTGACCAGAGGATGGTGCTGACCAGACATTCTAAGCACCTAAAAATATCCAGTGAAGAGCACCTCTGTGGTCAGAAACTAATCATTGATGAAGGACTGGAGGATCAAACTGTGCATCAAGAGGTGAGTTGCAATCTCTAACTGTACACCAGCAAGGTGGGGCTATGAGAGAGGGGTTTCTGATAAAGTGGCCAGTGAACGTACATTCGAGCAATCTACACATCTGGATTCTTTATCTCATATGTCATAAAGTATTTAAGAAAATAACAGGCATGTAAACAGACAGCATATTCGAGTAGGAGGGTTTCATATCTTTGTCTCACCAGTCGGCACCCTGACAGCTCCTCCAACAGAGCCATTAAAATCCTCCCGTCCTGGATGTCTCGGAAGAGGTCGTGCACCTCCAGTGGAGGATTACACTGTAAACACAAGAACACGCAAGAGAAAAGAGAAATCAGACTCAGTGCAGGATTAGTGACAGAACATTAAAAACAGGTTAACCTTAAAGAGCCTGTGTTACACGTTTATCTTGGATTTGTTCCCTTTGAGGTCAACCGTGTGGATTTATGCACCAAAAACAGTCCTATTTCATTTTTACAAGGCTTTTTTCCAACCTCTCGTTATCCCTTAAAATTAAACAGGCTGTTTTTGTTACTGTCCCTTTAAGACTGATGTATGTCAGTGAGCTCTCTTCTGATTGGCTGCCCTGTATTGTGTCTCCATCAAAAAGTAGTCTGAGCTGAAACACTCCTGCAACATGAATGTGCAGGGCTAAACTGCTGTAGGCTGAATGGGCAGTCATATGCAAACGTCACCACAAAAACAGTGAATTCAATTGTTTTTGAAGCTTAATTTCCATATATGTAATGTATGAACTGACGAGAGAATCTAAAACAGTCTTTCTTTACTACATTAAATTCTTTTATTTCAAAAAAGCACAAAAGCTGTCCATGATATAGGCCCTTTAATGCAGAACACAATCAAAAAGCTTAAAGGGCCCACATGAAATAAGAGACTCTGATGTAGTATGTAAACACTGTTGAAGTTTCAAAGCATACTGTTCACTCTGCTGTCCATACAGACCATATACGGAAACATAAACAGCCTGTTTTTGAATTCATTGTTTTTGTGGTGTCACAAAAACCAATGCGTTTAAATATATTCGCATATTCAGCCTACAATAGTTTAGCCCGGCTGAGTGTTTCAGTTAGGACTGCTTTTTAAATAGGTTCCATACAGGGCAACCACTCAGAACAGAGCTCATTTACATATAACAGTCTTTAAAAGCACTGTAACAAAAATAGTGTGTTATTTATTTCTAAGGAATAAAGAGAAGTGGTTCACAAAAATGTAAAAGACGTTTTTGGTACATAAAACCACATAAATGTTGTAAGTGGAATGCTGGATATGGGCCCTTTAAAACAAAATTCAACTGTCACCGATGTACAAAACTCATCACTGTTGCAATAAATTTCATATCTATGAAAAGATAAATTTATAGAGGGAACTTAACTTTATTGCAAAAAGTAATGAGTAATTTAAAGTAAGTTTAGAGCATTTCTCTTGGTATATTCTTCATGAAATATCAACATGATGTAAAAAGCATCATGCTTTTGTGTTTTCAAACCATATATAGTCACTGTCCAAAAAAAAAAACTCCATTGTCTGCTCTTTCAGTTTTGCATAATTAGCATATTTGCACAACATTTGCATAATTTGAGCTCAGCGGCTGTCCTTTACATTCTGTAGAAATGAGACCAATGACTGGACCAATAGAAATGCTCCAAAATTGCTTCAAATAAAATTAGTTCACATTAACTTCCATAAAAGTTAAGAGTGTTTTTGCCCGCTCCTGTAAAGTTAACATTTCGAAGAGACTTGTTTTTCTTTGAAATGTGATAGTATATATGTGCATATATATATATATTGCAAAATAATATCAAAAATAATATCCTGGGTTAGCATGGATGCACATCCTGACAAGAAACGAGGAGGACTCATTCACAGAGTACATTTTTCTAGAATTATGGGAAAGGCTAAATAGTATTGGAGGTCTGTGGGTCAAATTTTCCATCAAAACAATGTAGACAAACGTGTAATTGTTAATTAGTGGGTCGTCGTTCTGATAAAAAGCCAAACTCGGAGTCGCAGAATAGAGTCACATTGTACAGCAAAACAAAGGATTCATCAGTGGTTGTTTTGAGTCAGTGTAAAGCTGCGTGAATGGCAGTGTTATCATCTCCGGGCTGTCTGAAACGCTAGAAGACCAAAACAACGGCCAGAGAAAACAAAAGACTGGGCTTTAACGAGCGGACAGAGCATGCATAGTGAGTGAGGTCTAACACAAACGTGCGAGGCTTTTTTCTCTGTCCGTCTGCCTGTCTGTGAGAGGGAGTCAGAAGGGAAACGAAAGTGGGATAAAGATAAAGAGTGAGAAGAAAAACGGGAGAAGTGCCAACGCAAGGGAGAGCAGGAGGAAAGAAACGAGGAGAAATCACGCCACACTGCTGACGATGTAAACTATCCTACACAAGGAGAGAGCAGGACTGCAAACTGACAGTGTTTTGCGAATTTCTATTGTGATATTTAGTCTTTGCAGATGTTGCAGAAGGTTGCTCTGGCCAATCACAGTGATTTTATGGTGTTGTGAGCATCCCGACCAATCACAGCTCCAGATGAGTGTTCCTGTGTGTGTTCTGATGAATCAAGATAATCATGTTATCCAAGAAAAGTAAATGATTTTGGTCAATTAATGCAGATTATCCTTTAACTATGTCAAATTATTCACTGATAAGTGCATTTTTATTAAACTGCAAAGTGTTTTGTAGCTATAATTGTTATTTTTCTATTGCTATTTCACTGATAGGTGGCGCTGACAGAAAGAGGCATTCAGAGGCAGGAAAATGCACTAAGCACAGGAAAATAGCTGCTCAGAGACGGCTAAGAGCTCCACTCACAACAGAACATGTTTAGCTTTCACTCTAACAGCAGTCCCTCGACTCTGCGCTCCCAGATATCCTCTAACCGAGGGACATTTTAGCTTCAGTTAGCTGGGACTGAACCTGTGCTGTGTGGCGCATTTGGCCTGCAAGCTAAGCTACTGTTGGCTTAGCCAAGAGACTACTTAGATGGCAGCTCAACCAGCCAATCAGAAGACTCCAAAAAGGTGTAAAACTTGACAATGAGCTCTTTAGATGCATTGGCCTCGGATGTGATTCTTGCTACCACTGTGCTACAGAGACTGCTGTTAAAAGAGACAGATGAGGATCAAAACTATGAAACATACACCGATCAGGCATAACATTATGACCACCTCCTTGTTTCTACACTCATTGTCCATTTTATCAGCTCCACTTACTATATAGGTGCACTTTGTAGTTCTACAGTTACAGACTGTAGTCCATCTGTTTCTCTGCATACTTTGTTAGCCCCCTTTTACCCTGTTCTTCAGTGGTCAGGACCCCCATGGACCCTCATAGAGCAGGTACTATTTGGGTGCTGGATCATTCTCAGCACTGCAGCAACACTGACGTGGTGGTGGTGTGTTAGTGTGTGTTGTGCTGGTACGAGTTGATCAGACACAGCAGTGCTGCTGGAGTTTTTAAACACTTCAGTGTCACTGCTGGACTGAGAATAGTCCACCAACCAAAAATATCCAGCCAGCAGTGTCCTGTGGGCAGCGTCCTGTGACCACTGATGAAGGACTAGAGGATGACCAACACAAACTGCGCAGCAGCAGATGAGCTATCGTCTCTGACTTTACATCTACAAGGTGGACTGACAAGGTAGGAGTGTCTAATGGAGTGGACAGTGAGTGGACACAGTGTTTAAAAACTCCAGCAGTACTGCTGTGTCTGATCCACTTGTACCAGCACAACACACACTAACACACCACCACCACATCAGTGTTACTGCAGTGCTAAGAATGATCCAGCACCCAAATAGTACCTGCTCTGTGAGGGTCCATGGGGGTCCTGACCATTGAAGAACAGGGTAAAAGGGGGCTAACAAAGTATGCAGAGAAACAGATGGACTACAGTCTGTAACTGTAGAACTACAAAGTGCACCTATATAGTAAGTGGAGCTGATAAAATGGACAATGAGTGTAGAAACAAGGAGGTGGTCATAATGTTATGCCTGATCTGAGTATCTCTAAGCAATATAGATGCAATAACTAGCAATTTGTCCGTATCACGTAGCCCTGGACAGCAGATATCTCAACAGCACTGGTGCTGTTTGAACACTCAGCCTGATTAGAATATACGCCTAATACATTATTCATGTCAATTCCATTTAAATCATTTATAATTCATGTTAGAAAGTGACATGTACATTTCCTGTTTGTCGTGTCATTGCCATGGAGACGTGTTTGGCGAGGAGCAGTAAGGCTGAACGTGTACATGTTAAGGGTAAATGCAGGTTTCAGAACATAACCTATAATCTCCATCTGCTGTGTGTCTGCTGGGTTATAATTAACCTGCACAAACCTTCTCTAAATGCAGATTCATCCATCTGGTGAAGGTCCTCTTCTGAACCACTTCTCTCTCCACTGCAAAAGAGACATAAAAGAGAATAATTTCATTTTTAGTTTCATTTTTAAATCACAGTATCAAGTGAGAGAAAACATCACAGCCCGCTGACTCTCGCAGGCTGAAGCTGTCTTTACCAGTCGTTAATCCTACAGATCCAGCAAACTCGTCAACAGAGAGAAAACACGCCCATAGTCATTTTAGGCTGACCAGCACCTACGAGCTCACTGCTACAGAATCCTTTCAAATACCACCCACGAGCCATTTCGGGTGTTCATTTATAACTTTGTTTATAGAACACTCTTTCACACAGCTAGCAGCTTAAAGTTCAGACGATAAAGCTCAGTAACAGTAATAAAAGATAATAAAGTTGATTAAATAAAAGCCAAGTGTATTAATTCAAACGTATTCATTCAAAGATAAAATTAAAAGACTTATGTCCAACTTTTTTCTTATATTATTTTTCCCTTTGAGGTCCATTTATTTGTGTGGTTTTATGTAAAAAGACAGTCATATAACATTTTTTCTAGCACATTTTTCCAACTGCTCTTTATTCCTTAGAATTAAACAGGCTGTTTTTGTTACTGTGCCTTTAAGACCAAAATGAGCTCTGTTCTGATTGGCTGCCCTGTATTGTGCCTCATTAAAAAATCAGCCCAGACAGAAAAACTCCTTATAACTTCAGCGTAAATGGGCGAAGCTTAAACTGCTGTAGGCTTAACAGGCGGATGTGTGTATATGGTTTGATTTTAATGACATCACAAAAACAACTAATTTAACGCGTGCTGTTTCTGCAGCGTAGTTTTCATACACAAACTGTATAAACTAATTGGTGTTTTGAAACTTAAGTTTACACACTACTATTCACTCATGACATCACTAAACTCCTTTATGGGGAGAAGGGAATTGAGGGAAACCTGGTTTTCCACAAAGGGCCCTCATCATACATTTTTATTGTAATTTATTCTGTCACGTATGACACTTGAGTGTGTTTATGTACCAAAAACAGTAATATTCTGTTTTTTTCCTTTAGAATTAAACAGTCTGTTTCTGTTCCTGTGCCCGTGCATGACTGATATATGTAAATACGTCTGTTCTGATCGGCTGCTCTGTATTGCGCCTCGTTCAAATCGCAGTTAGACCTGAAACACTCTTTATAACTTTGGAGTGAGTGGGCGGGGCTAAACTGCCGTAGGCTGACTAGGTGGACGTAAATGTGTTGGTTTTTCGTGACATCACAACAACAACAAATCCAAAATGAACTGTTTTTGGAGGATAATTTCCATATATGGACTTTGCAGATTAAAGAGTAGCTTTTAACGACGTTTACATATTAAATCAAACTCTTATTTCACCAAGAAGGAATATTTTGTTTTTGGCCCTTTAACCTTAATGCACTTCAATATAATACTCCATTCATCATTAAATATTCAGACAGGGTAAAGGGCAGATGATGTTTTCAAACAGTGTTAAAACTGGAGTTAAATGGTATTAAACCATTTGGGCCTCCTCTGTCATGCACAGAGGTCAAACATCACAGGCTTGTTTATATTCCGTGAATTAAGTTCCATTTTAAAATAAACACATTTGGTAAAGGGCGACAGCAGAGGCTGGAGCGAGAGAGAGAGAGTGTCGGATTATATGATCCCTTTGGCACACTGTCCACTCCATCTCCCTTGTGATGGACTTTTCTCATCCTGGACGCTCCTTGTTGACATTCTGAGAGTGTAAATAAATAGCAGAGGGGAAACAGGCCCGTCCCACGGGGAGCGGCACTTCAGAAGCTTCCTTCATTCATTATTTAAAGCAAAAACCCAAAGAAGGTCCATTTGCTGGCATCAATAAGTGTTGTCTGAATGACATGAGGGAATAATGACCTAACAGCAGGACGTCCAGGCTCACTCACATTAAAACACACACACACAACGACACATTCACCAAGCTGAGAGCAGCGATACCGGCATGGAAACTACTTTGTCATAAAACTAGAAAAGCAAATAAGTTATTGTAAAATATCTTGTACATAGATCTAATAGCAAATAAACAAGTATATAGATGTAAACAGAAATCCCAACGGTGCCTGGTAATGTTTAACTAAGTTACCATGGTAACAGCCCCCAGCGACCGTAAAAACTTGTTTAAAAACCCATCATTCATTACTCTCAGTACTCTCAACAAACATAACTGAACTTTCAAACATGTTGGGTGATGTGATACCCTACAATAATACCAAATTTATTATAACACAGATGAAATTGTTCTAGAATTGCAGCTGTTGAGCTGCACTGGTTGAACATGCTCAGTGCAACAGATGGATACGCCTGTCCAGACAGCCACCAATGTGGTCCTGTGTATATTTTAGGACCCTCATGCCACAGTGTCAGACAAAAGACCCTCAGAGCTATAGGTCTTGGAAAAAAAAACACATACATAAAATCATGTCTCAGCTCTTGTACGTCAGGAGAAACGGGTCGTTTCTAACAGCCTCAGGCAAAATGTCTTCAGAGAAGAAAGCATCAGGCTAAGCTAAGCGGCCTCATTTGATAAAGTCTGTGTGACATTTGCAATTCTGTTTTTTTACCAGACTGATTAGAGTTTTGTGGCCTGATACAGATAAAAAATATACTACACTCTTAAAGATGGTTCTTTAAGCGTTCTTTAGTAAAGAAAATGGTTCTATATAGAACCATGAACACACAAAGAACCTTTTGCATGACTAAAGGGCTCTTTGCATCATGCAATGTTTCTTCAGATCTATGTAGAACCTATCTGGAGAATGGTTCTATATAGCACCAAAAAGTGTTCTTCTATTTTTACAAACCCTGTGGGTTGCAATATAGAACCCTTTTCAAAAAGGTTCTATAGAGAACCATCTGTAGCTCATTCATGCACATTTTCCATCAATCTGAAGAACCATTTCATGATGCACAGAACCATGCAAAAGGTTATTTGAGTGTCCACGGGTTCTACATAGAACCATTTTCTTTACTAAAGAATCCTTGAAAAACCACCTCTTTTAGGAGTTCATACCTTTTATTGAAATGTCTTAAATGTATTAAGATGTATTAAATGATCAAATAACATTTGTGGAAATAAAAATTAAAGGTGATCAAAGAAAGACGATACTCTGAAAGCCTGCATCACCCTGCACCTCCACGTTTCCAAAACTGGAGTTCAAAAAAATGATTAAAAGCTCTGGAGGACAAGGACCTCCTAACAACCACCTGCAAGACCTGGCAGACCATCAAAACTGGTTGAAACTCGTTTGGTCCAGAGGTGGTTTAAACACCTGACAGGTTTGTGTGCAGATGAGTGCAGACATCACAACAAGAGGATATAATCTGTGGCGTCGGTCTTTATTCCCAAGCTAACGCTGCCTCAAATACTCACATGTGATACTGTATTAAAAGCTAAGTGTCCCCAAACTTTTGATGGGCAGCTTACATCAACTTTAGCACAGTAATCTCTTAAGACACTGGAATTATCAGAATGAATTCCTAAAGGCAGCTTATAAAGGCTCCTGAAGCTTTTCCTCTTCTGCCCTCTCTCTCATTAGACCTGCATTATGATCTGGGGGTCTGTGGTAATGGATGACTCCCTCCAGACGGGTCAGTGTTAATGAGGGGCCCGTTTTCCTGCCCCGAAGAGGCCGAGCTCGTAAAGACAAAAAGGCCACATGCCTGGCTGTGCAGCTTTGAGCTGTCTACTGTGATGGACGAACCAGCAAAGACCCGCACACTTTTAGGAGGATCCAAAAACTGAGATTTAAATCCTAGAAGCTGCAAAAGCAAGTTGTGAATTTATATGAATTATTTTCACTCGCAGCTCACTGAAACAGGCAGAGGCGTTCTGTGGAAAAAGGGCTGAAATCAATCAATTTCTACTTGTAAGAAGAAGAGGAGATATGTTACGATGATCTGAAGCTGATGAAAAGTCGTAGTGTGCAGTCTTTTTTGAGGAAAAGAAAAATCTTTCTTTACATTTTTGCAATAATCGCCATTCGCTGATATGAAGCAAATGGAAAAAAGTCTGAAGTGCAGATTTCAAACATGTTTAGGGCAGCGATGAGCATTCGATGAAGTTCACTAAATTAAATAATTAAATATTAGAAAATAGTAAAGTCATTTAAATAGCCGATACTTTTATTTCCTTTATTATACCACACGCTTCCGTGCGACGGAATCTGACAGAAAGCAATCTGTGCTTAGCATTTCTGCAAGTCGTAAAATCCACCAAACTGCTAAAACTGGACTAACTATCTGTTTTGGAGCTCTACTTTGAGGCAATCATATTAATTTTGACACTGGGTGCAACACAAATAAATACGTTTCCAGACGCTCCGGTTTGAAGGCTAAATAGAGACTCACAGCTGCATTTAGTATCTAAAATATATGAGCAACTGACACGACGTTCTGACCGATTTTAGCATGCGCTCAGGGGGAAATCAGGGGGAAATTACTGATACGAGTCGGCTTGTTTTTCATTTTTAAGATTACATGGTTAAAAACGATGTTTTCTCTGCTCATCTCTGATAGTTCAAACTCTGCTGGCAACCTGTTTAGTGTTGCCAGATTAGATAAATCCCCCAGATTAGCATTATATGCAACATCATATGATTTTTTTTGTGATTTTACACAACTTCAGATGAAAATATTTATTTATTTATTTGGGATTTTTCAATGATTGTGAATTTTTCCCCAGTATTTAAAATTAAGTTGCTAAAAATAATTTGCTAGGCTATTGCTATGGCAACCCAGCTAAGGTGTTGCTTGGCCACTGCTACACTCTTAAAAAGGATGGTTCTTCAAGGGTTTTTTAGTAAAGAAAATGGTTCTATATAGAACCATAAACACCCATCAATCTGAAGAACCCTTTAATAATGCAAAGGGTTCTTCAGATTGATGGAGAATATGCTGTAGATGGTTCTATATAACCTTTTTAAACGGGTTCTAAATAGCACGCAAGAGGGTTCTTATATTGTGAGTTTGACATCATCACAATAGAAGAACCTTTTTGGGTGCTATATAGAACCCTTTTTCAAAAAGGATCTATGTAGAATCGTATACAGTGCAGCCCTTTCATGATGCAAAGAACTTTTAATCATACAAAGGGATTCTTTGAGTGTTCATGGTTCTATACAGAACCATTTTCTTTACTAAAGAACCCTTGAAGGACCATCTTTAGGTGTGTATTCTAAGGTGTTGCCAGGCTGTTGTTATTATATCTGGCATTGTATATTATATAAGTGTAACGACTCAGTTTGAGGATGTTGAGCACCCCCCATTCATTCTTATGGAAAATGAACACTGTATGAACACCATAAGTTAAATCAGTTAAAAAAAAGCACCAGCTCTTCAGACACAGACTCTGTTGTCCAGAAATACATGTAAAATACTCTATTAATGTAAAGATTTTTGCTTTTTTATTTATAATTTATAATGTTGATTTTGTGAAGTATAGAGTTTATATTTTTGTATCTTTAGTATTATATCTATTGACTATACAACATTAAGCACCAAACTGTAGCCTTTTTAAGTAATAAGTTAATACCTTGTTTGCTAATTCTCTTCTTCTTACTTCTTTTCTTGAGTGCCTTGCTCTCCCTTTACTGCTGTAGCACTGTGAATTTCCCCATTGTGGGACTGATAAAGGATTAAATTATCTTTAACGTTTAGTGGTTTTAGCTTAACACCTGCAGGAGGAGTAGTGCTGCAAATTTTTGACCGTAGAAAAATAATAACAATGCAAGAAAGAACGGTGAATGGACTTTTTCAAACCAACTTAATAACAAACTATCATATTTTCCATAATAATACTAATACTAATACTAATACTACTACTACTAACAATAATAATGATGTTTTGAGCCTTTATTATTCTTTTAGAATATTAGAAATTAAAAGATTCGACAGTTGCAGCCCTAAACCTGTTGATACAGAATCTAAACTGAAAGCAAATGCGATACATTATGCACTTCGCTATGTAATTAAATGTATATTTACATAAATACATTTACACTGTAGCTAAATGAAAGTAATAACTTTCTGAACCTCTATGGGGCAGACACTCCAAAAGGAACTTTTCCACCCTTTTCGTGAGAACCTTCTTTGTTTGTACACTGAAGTTGTTTTGCTGAGCTCAGCAGCGTTTCGGGCCTTGTGAACCCAAAACAAGTCAAATAAACTCCAGTGCACACGAGCATGAGCAACGTCAGAGAGCAAATGAGGTTATAATGCGCAGCCTGGCCTTCCAGTACAGCTTAAATGCGCTTCATGCTTCATGGTGTGCTTGAGGTCTGTAATGATTTGCAAGATTAGACTAACAAAACCTAAGCACGTCAGCTCTCTCCGTCTCGGCCCATGTTTTCTTCCCGGAGGCGGTGAACGCAGAGGGGCGATGCTGTGTTAGTTCAAAGCTTTGTTAACTCCAGCAGCGTAAGAACAGCGGTGCAAATCAGTGGCTCAGAAAGCCAGTAAAACAGCAGGTTAATGTTTAACAATATCACACTTAAAAATCCCTCAGATGTTATGATCTGCACATGCAAATCAGGTGCCTTCCTGCCAGTGGAGTTATGCAACAGATTTCACTGTGTCATGAAGAATGCAAATTCTGAGGCAGACTCCGATCTTTGGTGAAGATCGCATTCAAACATGCACATTTTACTGGACCAGGTGCAGAACTCGAGCAAAACAGAGACCAGCTTGGTCGCCCGGAGCGCTCTCCGCCAGATGAGGCAGGTTAACATACGAGCGCAGCTCCTGCTCACGACAGTTGATTCCTTGGGCTGAAATCAGCATCAATATTTAAAGAAATACTTCATTTTAGCTCAAATTTACTTCATTTTCCACCCTTACTTTAAATGTAGTCCTCCAGCTGAGACATGTTGCTACTTTAGTTTTGCAGTAGAGCTACGAGCACTGGTGCAAATTCATGGGGGGGCAGGGGGGGCATTTTTCCCCCACTTTTTGACATTAGGTGAGATAATTTTGGTTGGATAGCAGTACAGTTGTCAAAAAAGTGCATAGCTTAGAGTATTGATATCATATTAAGAACATACTTTATAGCAATTCTATTAATAATTATTAATAATGATTATAATGGAAACATAAAATAGTATTTCAATTTTTTTCAGGCTGGTAGACCCTTCACTGCTACCAGTGTTGTCATGCGGGGGCCAGTGTACTATCATCACACTGAATTATCTTTAAAATACACTATAAACTATGTTATATATTGTGAAGAATGCTGTAAGAAGTTGATCGCTTGTGTCTGCAAACATCTAGCAGGGGGTGCTCTCGCTGGTTTGACTCGTCATTAAAACGGCAAAGGTGAAACAAAACACTTTCACTTCATTTATTATTCCCTTTTCAGGAGTACAACACAGATTTCAATAAAACTAAAACCAGCCCAAAGTTAAATTTCAGATTGCAGGAAAAAACATTTTTTAATGAAATTCAGAGGCTAGTTCCTAGAAGACTGCGCTGCTCCTTCGGCACAAACCAGCTCGCCTCTGCTGCACCTTGTTTGGGATCTGAATTTAGTGCATCTTTAAATTTACTTTGAGTGAAAACCACATAAAAATGAAGCAATCGTTAGCCTGCCAGTTATATCCTAAATGTCTGTATCTCAACCCAGCCTGACGGCACAAGCATTTGGCTGGGTGGCTATATTATTGAAGGGGAACCACTGAATCTCCCACACTAGTCAAATTGCATTGTCATTAAAGGCCGAAACAGGTTGTGACTGCATAAGTGAAAACGCATCACGTTGTAAAAGAGACTGAAAGATTCACTGTGCAGCAGCATTTAGAAAAGCATTAGCCTAATATGCTACCTTTAATCTGTATCAACTTTACGTGATTATTAGGTATCTACACCACATAGCGTCCGCCTATGTAATTCCTGTTATTAATATTCTTGTTGCTTTAATTTTGATAAATAAAGCATTAGATATCATGAGTATATAATAGGCATACTTTGTGTACTTAGTATGTATGAAATGTTTTTTGTACGCTGACCTCTTAGTGTTGATTTCCCCACTTATCAGATCAAATCTGCCCCCTGGCTATGAGGCTAATGCAGCTAACAAGTAACAGGCGCTCATGTTTATGAAGTAGCATTATGCAACAGTGGACTGGAGTACAGGCACGAGTTCAGACTGCAAGATGCTACTGCTTCTACTGTTTATCTACGTAACACACCTTTGCCCATTGTGTAGATAACAGTATCATAAATGCAACCTCAAGTTAATTTGATATGCTTAACAACTCATTGCAGTTTACGTCAAGTGACCTATGACACACTGCTCTCTGCAAGGACAGACATATTTGTTTGGCTAAGATTATTTTTATGGTAAATATATGTGGCCAGTATCTTATATGTTTATTCCCTGTTAAGAAGTTTAAGAGTCGGTCATGGACAGAAAATTCTCTGGCTGAATTTAGACTCAGTCCAAAATTTCACTCAGTTAAAAAAGCTATAGAGTGTTTCAGCCGGGACTGCTTTTTGAATGAGACACAATATAGGACAGCCAAACAGAACAGAGCTCATTTACATGTATATCAGTTTTAAAGGTACAGTGACAAAAACAGGGTACAGAGAGGTTGGAAAACAGTCGTATAAAAACAGGCCTATCAGACTGCTAGTTTGGCCTGTTAAAGAACAAACAGTGTTATTTTTTATGCAAATTTGGCCGACAGTGCTGGACATGGGGCAGTGTGTTTTATATGTCCACACAGTGTGAGCTTTAGAATCAGAATCAGCCGTTAAAATTCATGATCCTTAGCTGCTGTTACTGTTTTTAGTTAGGCTAATATATATACTCCATTTTATAGATATCAGTCATACAGATTCAGAAACAACATAAACGACTCTATTAAAGATTACTTAACAACTGCACACAGTTTGAGGCGAATGTGTAATGATGTAGATCCACAGTTACCACAATGCTGACTGCTGGTTATAACCTTCCGTTGCGTATTAGCACCAATGGCCTTGTAGCTCCATTGCAAAACTAAGAAAAGCAAACTTCAGATACCAAACATGCCTGTCTGTAAATCTGATTTTGCACTGAGGGTGATGTAGCCCCCTCACCCCTACCACTTAGCCCTTTCCCCTCTGTTTGGCGTATTCCTGTCTAGGGGTAGGGTGTCCCAATTTATGTTGAGATAGAGGGGTAGGGCGAAGTGTTGGGGCTACATGGCCCAAACTAAAGGTTTTCATAGACACACTCCAAACAGAGTGTTATGAGGAAAAAAGGAAAAACCGGTAAGATGGCTGAACAAGCAATCAACGAAACAAACAAATGTATTTTCTCTGTTAAAACTTACGATAGCCACTGTATTATCCCTGTTTAATGTTGTTTCAATGTATTATTGTCCTTTTCTTTATAACAAGCATAAGAAATGTAGTAGTATGCTGATAGTAGTATGCTAGTAGTATGCTGATGTCTCAATAGCTAGCTAGCTAACTTTCCCGTTCCACCTTAAATGGTGCAGCAGTATCATTCTGGCACCACAGGCATCAGAACTGCACCATTTAAGGCAGAATGGGAAAATTCAAACGAGAAGCTGGCGAATATCTGACTTCCGCTTCACATCACTGAAGAATTAAGGGTGGGCGATAATAAATAATTGCCCCCCCCCTTTGAAGATATATGATGCCCTAAATGCAACTAAAGCCCAGCAGTGAGGAGCTGAACTTTACCCTCCTCTGCTGTCACTGCAGACTGGCAGGGTCGCCTACAGAGCAGCGCTAGTAGCTGTTAATGAAGTAGTGCTCTTTTTATTATAGGGTCCCATTTCAGAGGGAAGATTTCAACCACTACCCCTTCTAACTCAGTCCCAAGGGGTAAGGTGACACTCGAAAACAAGGGGTAGGGGTAGAAATGAGAAATGGGATTGAGCCAGAGTACATAAATGTGATCATTAATAATAATGAAGGCTCCAGACTGCCATATTTTATCTAAGACTAATAATAAAACGAAAAAAAACAAAGCCATCATATCTTCTCTGGGTGCATCTCAGGGAAAACCACATGCAAAACAAGTCTCAGTTCACTGGATCCCAATTAAAAGCCTGCAGAGGAGTCGTTAGCGAGTGTGGCTTCAGACGTCCTCCTACGCAGCCCAAAAACTCTGAACACAAAGCAGCGAGTTTTTTGAAGGCGGCAGAGGGTACTGCTCTTTGATACTATATATCAGTAAGTTCGCTTTGAGCCATGCCTGAGCGCTGTTTTATACGAACTGTTGCACGACAGCAAAGGCACTCGGCACGACACGGCGAGACATGGTTTTCATTAGACACACATTAATCCGACCCCAACAAAACTGCTCTACCGGGAAGTTTTTTTTAGCTGATAAACAATGAGCTACATAACAGGAACAGACTTTTACTTCAGTATTTTTCAAAATTTAGAATGTGTGAGCCACCAAAGCTTTTTGTTCCTCAGTAGGCCTTTATATAAAAACATGAACAATATTTGCAGTGAAGCGCAAATAAAACATGTTTTTCTTCTTTCAAGGACCTAAAATGCTTCTCAGTTTCACATTCTAACCGTTAAAATTCCCTACTTCTTAAAATTTCAGCTTTATTCAATCATTCAGATGTAAACAGAGTCATTCAGAGTGGTTTGGTGTGAAATGGTTGATTGTAGAGACTCAGACGTCTTTACAGTGGTGGTGATAGGAACCAGGGGTCACCATGACTCAAATATACACAGATATAGACATTTCATTTACTATCCAGAACCACCAGTGAACCCACACGAGTCTAAAACATAATGTATCAGAGATCAAGCAGAGTTTTACAATGATTTCATGTAATAACTTTCTGTGAGGGAGCTTTTAGAGGTGGACGTCTGGTTCCTATCACCACCACTGTGAACAATTCTGACTCGGTAAGTTTCTCTAGAACAGAGCTTTTCACACCAAACCACTCTGAACGAGTCTGTTTACATCTTAACCATTAATTATGCCAAAATTTAGGAATATCAGTAGAATTCCTGTTTAAGGGGTAGCCTCTGCATAATTAACCCCAAAGTTTAATTATACACCACTATAACGTAAGAATAGCTCAACCAGTCTGCAATTAAGTCCCTGTAGTTATATATAAATAATAAGCCAAGGTATTACACATTTCTTACATACTAAGGCTTATTATTCAGTAATTACAATTGGCTGAGCTATTCTTAGGTTATAGAGCTGTATAATTAAACTGTGGGCCTGCCAACAGGCCCTGGCCTTTTAAGGGATTAAGGAGTTAAATGTTTTTCTTACTAAGAATATTTAATCTCTGATTTGGTTCTTCTGGTATAAAAGTTAGAATAAATGAACATAAATTACTCATTAATTCATCTATTCACAATGATCAATGTCAAGCAACCACAATTAATTCTGTGGATGCTCTGAATATCCATCTATCCCATCTCGGGGGTTAACTGGGTTCTTTCAAGTCTGAAGAACCAGCACATAATCCTGAAATCCCCAGCTTGTGGCAAAGCAGCAAACTGCTCCAAAATCAAAACCACAAGTTTGCGGTTTCTCACATCCCTTCAGGCTCAAAAAGATGTAAAATGAACTGCCAGAAATCTGCAGGTTCTAACATCCGTCTCCTTCCGCTGCATGTGGACACTCAGCCCGTGATTAAGGAACATCTCCAGCCTGTGACAGAATGTTGACACGGCATGAAAGCAGACGTTTTTGGCCGAGGGTTTGGAAAACCTTTCATGACAGGAAAGAACTTTTCCTCGGTGATTCTTCACAGATCGTCTGTGGATAGGAGTTCAAGTGACACCAAGTAGGGCTCTGGCATGTGACATGCTGAGACCTTTTTCTGTAAAATTAAGGTATTAAAAGTGTTTTAAAGCATTCAAATACATTAACAGTGAAACCAAAGGCCAGACAGTTCATTTCAAGAACCTACACAAATATAAGGTCATATTTAGCCTCAAATATGACTCTCATTTGACGTGCAGAGCAGGTACAATATCACTGAAGTACTACAGTATACAGAGGAAAATCAGTTTGGCTCCCACCACGCGCAACAAAAGGAAGCTGAACTCTCTGCTCTGAACTCCACCTCAGCACTCTGTATGTGATTCAACAGAATGTATATTAACCCTTATGTGGTGCTGATGTGTTTGTTACTCAGTGGGCTGGTGGACCCACCGCATTACTGGTTTTTAAAACCAATACAGTCACAACAATTTATGTAAAAATACCCGATGTTTAAAATTTCACAAGTGTCCAGCGTAGGGTTCTCCTTTAGCAGCTGTAGCCAGTCAGCAGCCTGTCCATGTTGTCCACCCTCACACACACACACATATACATGTAGGAGGAGAACAGAGTGAAGGACACAGCACCTCCACACTTTTACTCCCCGCGGGTTCACCCAACACCACATGTGTAATATAAATGTGTGGGGGGTGAACAGAGTGAAGACACTGAAAATGGGTTATTTTATATGTTCTTCACTGAAAATGAACAAAGAACAAGGAATCTGGGGTTGAAATAATAATAAATTGCATCATTTTTTCTTTTTTTAGTTAACCCTGAAAATGGGTCCCACAGACCCCCCAACACCACACAAGGGTTAAACGAAAACTCGAGTGTTTTTAACGTAACCTCTGTCTCACACATCTGCATCATCCCATCAAGTACCACAGACAATCATTTCAACGTAGTTCTCTGTAATTAACATTACAACGAGAGAAAACTTGCTGACTCAAAACACACTAATAACAGAACAGAACGGTCAACGCGCAGAGGCCGAATTCGGTCAGCAAACGTTTCTGTAAAACATGTTTTTCTGGAACACTTTTATAAATTCTTCTAAAATGTTTGGAGATCAGGCTCCAGTTCTGCGTAGAGACGTTATTTGGTCTCAGCCTCTGTAACTCGATGGTTGTTTGTTCTCTACCTTTCAAACCTCTATACAAGATACTCAGATCTGTCAGTGACAAATAGCAACAGAGTAGAAATCTGCATGTTTATAAATGATGGTTCTTCAAGGGTTTTTAAATTAAGAAAATTGTTCTACATAGAACCATAGAAATCTTTGCATGATTAAGGGGTTCTCTGCATCATGAAAGGGTTCTTCAGACTGATGGAGAATGTGCTACAGATGGTTCTTTTTAAAAAGTGATCTATATAGCACCCGTCTATTGCCCTTCTCAAAAAGGTTCTATATAGAACCATCTATAGTACCTGCATGCACATGCTCCATGTACCCGAAGAAACCTTGTATTATGCAAATAACCCTTTAATCATGCAAAAGGTTCTATATAGATAAATACCCTTTGCAGGATTAAAGGGTTCTTTGCATCATGAAAAGTGTTCTTCAGATTGATGGAGAATGTGCTTTATGAAAAGGGTTCTATATAGAACCAAAAAGAGTTCTATATAGCACCAAAAAGGGTTCTACATATAAAAAGATGATGCTTCAAGGGTTCTTTAGTAAAGAAAATAGTTCTATATAGAGCCATTCAAAGAACCCTCTAATTGAAGGGTACTTTGCATCATGAAAGGTTCTTCGTGTTGATGGAAAATGTGCACAAACGTGCTGTAGACTTTTTGAAAAGCTTGATACCGTAATAATAGAAGAACCCATTTTGGGTGCTATATAGAACAATTTTCAGAAAGGTTCTATATAGAATCCACAGCACATCCATCAGGCCGAAGAACACTTTTCATGATGCAAAGAACCCTTTAATCATGCAAAAGCTTCTTTAAGTATTCAAGGTTCTCTATAGATAAATAACCTTTGCATGTTTAAAGGGTTCTTTGCATCATGAAAAGTGTTCTTCAGATTGATGGAGAATGTGCTGAAGATAGTTCTATATAGAACCTTTTTGAGAAGGGTTCTATATAGCACCAAAAAGGGTTATACACATAAAAAGGATGGTGCTTCAAGGGTTCTATAGTAAAGAAAATAGTTCTATATAGAACCATTCAAAGAACACTTTGCATGATTGAAGGGTACTTTGCATCATGCAACGTTCTTCAGATTGATGAAAAAAAGGGCATGAATGTATTGTAGATGGTTCCATATAGAACTTTTTAAAAAAGGGAGCCGTATAGCACCCAAAAGTGTTCTTCTATTGTTACAAGCTTGATACCGTAATAATAGAAGAACACTTTTGGGTACTATATAGAACCATTTTCAGAAAGGTTCTATATAGAATCCACAGCACATCCATCAGGCCGAAGAATAGTTTCATGATGCAAAGAACCATTTAATCATGCAAAGCGTGTTCATGGTTCTATATAGAACATTTTTATTCACTAAAGAACCCTTAAAGCACTTATTTAGGAGTGTACTGTTGTTACAATGTCAAGCTTTTACCAACAGAAAAGCTTTTTTCGGTGCTATATAGAACCCTTTTCAAAAAGGTTCTACATAAAACCATCTTCAGCACATTTTCCATCAATCTGAAGAACGCTTCACCATGCAAAGGGTTCTTTGAGTGTGCATGGTTCTAAACAGAACCATTTTATTTACTAAAGAACCCCTGAAGAACCATCATTTTAAGCATGTACTGCTTATCCACAAAACCATCAAGTTTGTGCCAAACACACGGAGTTCTGCTGTTAAACCTGCCCCACTGTGGGGGGTAGAAAAGGCTGTTTTTAGACACCGTTGTAAAAAATGCTGTTTCTATCTTCCCCTTTTTTCCCCTTCAATTCAGAGCAAGAAACGAACAGAATAAACTAGAAAAACACTGATAATTAACCTGTTAGTTTAGTCCAGGGGTCGGCAACATGCGGCTCTTTTACTGTCCTGTTGTGGCTCCACAGCAGAATTAGATTTGAAGGTAATAATAAAATAATCCTCCTTTACAGTAAAATAAAGCTCTGCTGATCGTTCAACAAAGTTTAACAGTAAATGGTCTTAAACACTGGAGTTAATGTAGAACTGCTAATTCACCCTTTAACCCTGAAGGCAGGTGCACAGACTGCTGGTCACCATAGCAACAACAACAATCTGGCCTAGCTAGTAGCTAACAAAAAAGCAAAGAGAAAGATTTAAGACGAACATCGATAATTTGGAGATGAACTGACTGATTTATAATCACTCCAGCTGGTTTCCTGATACGTTTAATCTGCAATGAGAAACTGTAAAACACTAAGAAGCCACGAAGCTAAAGTCGGCTCCTCGTTCACCAGCCTCTTGTTTGAATTTCCCCGTTCCACCTTAAATGGTGCAGCGGTTACATTCTGGCCCCTTAGGCACAACTTAAGGTGGAACGAGAATGAGAAGCTGACTTCAGCCTCGTAAAGAAATCGAACGTTGAGAGACATTTTACAAGAAACTATTCTACTTTTGGAAAAGTTTCCTGCCAGAGATGTGAGAAAACCAGCTATAGCTGAGCTAAAGCTTAACCTTTTCAACTCCTTGAGACCACCGGTGGATCCAAAACGCACTTCGTCATATTCTTCATAACTTTCATATTTAATAAGCTACATTCTAAAGGTGGGGGTCGTATGAGAGCTGTAACTGTCTTCTGTCCAGTCAAATAGATGGGTGATGTAATTTTAAACCCTTATAATAAAAGAAGCTGAACTCACATTTTTTGTTTCTACTGAAAGTCGACCCATTTTTCCACAAATCTGGGGTATAAACTATAAACAGATGGTGTCTCTTCAGTGATCTGCTCTGTAAAAATTATAAAAATATAAAATAATACAAAGAGCGTCTAACATTTTAGGCTTTCAACAGTAAATTGTAAGCATATTTCAATATGTGTATGATCATAAAACACATGTTCTGTTAATCTGAGGGGAGCTTTTACCAAGGACATTTATTTCATGCAGTTACTGAATAATTTGCCTTATGATTTAGTCATGTGAATTCAGATGGAAAAACCAACACATACAGAGCGAAGTAAGTCTGCATTTTCGTTTATATTAAATTTGTTAGCCTTATTTTACATCACACATTACACTAACATTAGCACATACTGAGGCATATTTACAGCCCAGACGGTAAACTGGTGGTTTGATTTTTGCTGAAAGGACAAAATAGCTCTTCTTAACATTTGGGTTGCGACCCCTGATCTATACTGTACCACAGGGGTCTTTAATTAAAATTCAATAAGGTCCAGTTAGAGACAATTTCCTCAAGCAAAGATCCGGAACATCATAATGTCTAACCTGCATCATGATTCAGGGCCATATACTGTAAACCGAAGTAGCCTAGTAGGTCTATCAACATCTTATACAGTCAACAACTGAATGTCAAATCAAATAAAGTACTATTCAGTGATATTTCAACAAGATTTATTGTCAGTTTTCAATTTTTAGAGCCGCCATGTGAAATAACTTCCCTCTGACTCACTTTCTTCTCTGACTGCTGTTTCTCGCCTCCTCCCTCCCCTGTGTGTGTGTCACTCATTTGAGTCTCAGTGCTCATCTTAATGCACAGATCTGATTGGCTGAGTAGTGTCACGTGATATTTACAAGGCATGCGATTGGTCTGTGAGTTTCCCGGGCACCGTAAAGGCTAGAAAAGTTATGCCGATCAAAATAGGACCACCCCATCAAAATTAAATAATTCTCTATAGTTTACTGGTTATAGGGCCAGGTCGCATAGGACAGCGCCTGGGTCTAGACTCTGACCGCGGTCCGCCTATTGGTGACCTCTGCTGTAACATTTTAAAAACACATGAAACTGGGTATGTGAGGGTGAGTTTAAGAGAGAAGCTGCACAAACGTTCTAGCTTACTCGAGTGGGTTCATGTGAGAAATGTGAGTGGACCTCCTGCTCTTTGATCTGTCTCTGTACATTATGCTGTGTGTTGGAACCTGCCCTGTCCTGGTCAGTCATGACACTGCTAGATGTTTTAGCATGCATGTTTGAAACTAGCACACATTTTACACATCAAATTCAATTAGAGAAACTGCTGATTTACACCTTATTTTACTTTCGGACCTCAAAATTCGTGTTTCAGGTTTTGTAACATAAACACGTCACTGTTTCCCACAGAGTCTGCAAACCTCTCCTGTCAGCTCAGGAGGGGGTGAGCATGCACAGCGGGTCACTCTCACAAAACCGCCTCAAAACATGTCCACAAATCACGCAGATAATCATCATGCATAATCACGCATAATCAGCGACCATGTCAATCATCATGCAGATAAATACATTCGTTTAATTTAGGAGCTCCATAGGATACACTGAAATGCTTAATTACTTGTTTATTTTATTTTTTGGGCACTTTTCACCCTAACTGTCATTACCACAACTCGCCCATACATCTGCTTCTCATTACTAATACCAATCATTGTTTTTCTCTTTTTAATTAGAAACAAAATGCTTGTATTACTTTTAACTGTTGAATTTTACTCTAAACTTTTGCTCGTAAACTGCAAGGATGTGAACTAAAAGAACAAAATGTTACCAAATGAAAAGCCTCAATAGCTGTCAATGAGCTACACTGTTAGAAACAAAGGTTCATCAAGGTACAAACAGTGTAAATGTGCCCTCAAAGGTACAACAGTGGTTTTAAGGTCTGATTGTGAACCTTAAATAAGTTTTTTCCAGGTGAAAATTTCGTATTTGTACCTTTTCATAACCGAATGTTTTAAAACAGAACAGTAAAATAAAAGCCTGGAGTCGAGACGGGGTGTGTGGAGTCAGTACAGCTTAGAGAATATCATTTCAGTGGATTATGGTTCAGTTATGTTCCCTGACTAAAGGTACTGAGATGTACCCTTGAGGGTCCCACCCCAGTGACAAGAGGGGTACTGCCCCAGTGACAGTTTAGTACCTTTATTTCTAAGAGTTCATGGATGAGATAAAATTGCAAAATTCTGTATTTTCTAAACTAAATATTGTTGCAGTCGGCACAAAAAACAAAATCTTCCAAATTTTGGACCATTTCTGTTGGTTCATTTATCATGGAATTTTACACAATGTTACGGGCAGCTGGTTTTATTATGCACTCTCAGAAATAAAGGTGCTAAACTGTCACTGAGGCAGTGCCCCTCTCATCACCGGGGTGGGACCCTACACACAACTCCACACAGAAAGTACCCTGGTCGCCTGGCCGGGGAATCGACCCCCTTTTTGCTACCCACCATGCCACCCGCATTCATAACCATTTCATGTAGTAACTTTCTCTGAGGGAGCTTTTAGAGGTGGATGTCTGGTTCCTATCACCACCACTGTGAACAATTCTGACTCTGTAAGTTCCTCTAGAACAGAGCATTTCACACCAAACCACTCTGAATGACCCTGTTTACATCCTAAATATGTTATTATGCAGAAAATGTTTTAAAATAATTGTAACTCTTTAAACGTAAATGGCTGTGATGTGATACAGACTGATTTACACTGTTCATACAGAGATGAACACGTCCTATTTTGGGCTTTCCCCTCACATGATGAATGTGTCCGTTGTCCCATAATACGCTGTAGTGTTTTCATTCAGGAGATTAGACATAATAGTTATGGCCCTGTGTCATGCTTCAGCATTTAAACCCTCAATGAGGCCATTGTGCGCATGTCAATGTTTTCACTGGCCCTGAAACCTTCGATTTAAATTGGAGCTGTTCTCCAGCTCAACTCTGAGTACATTATAAGTACGAGAATGATGTCATTCCCAAGAATACATGTCTGTACAAGCAAAGCAGAATTAGTAAGCGAAAAGATATAAAAAGGATGATCAGTGTTTAGGTGCCGTGGCAACCCAGGATGATGGATCAGGTGCTAAACTGGTGTTTAAAGTGGCATTTTGAGGCTAAATGTCTTTGGAGTGCAAAGCTCAGTTGGCGAGCAGCAGGGGAACGGTTCATCCTGTCTTTAGGACGGGGAAAAGCTCACTTGAAGACCAAATAAATACTCCAGCTGCAAAGTCTCAGCACAGCACTGACTGAGCGCAGAGTAACAGAGAGGCAGACTGTATATTCACAAGTGTTTGAAAGAGAAAAAGAAAGATAAACGGAGTGTGTGCTAAAGTTAGAGCAGGTGTGTCTGCAAGAGAAAAAGAAGTAAGAGACCCTTTTACCCTGTTCTTGCACTCGCGCTGGTCTGAGTGGATCAGACACAGCAGTGCTGCTGGAGTTTTTAAACGCTGTGTCCACTCACTGTCCACTCTATTAGACACTCCTACCTTGATATTTTTGGTTGGTGGACTATTCTCAGTCCAGCAGTGACACTGAGGTGTTTAAAAACTGATCCACTCAGACCAGCGCAACACACATTAACACACCACCACCACGTCAGTGTTACTGCAGTGCTGAGAATGATCCACCACCCAAATAGTACCTGCTCTGTGAGGGTCCATGGGGGTCCTGACCACTGAAGAACAGGGTAAAAGGGGGCTAACAAAGTATCAGAGAAACAGATGGACTACAGTCTGTAACTGTAGAACTACAAAGTGCACCTATATAGTAAGTGGAGCTGATAAAATGGACAATGAGTGTAGAAACTATATATATATATATATATATATAGATAGATATATAGATGTTTTTTCTTATATATGTTCATATATGTTTTTTTTGTAATGACTACAAGGGGGCTACGCACCTAAGACCTTCACTCACCTTTGCATCTGTGTAAATGTGATGTGACAATAAACGTGACTTGATTTGATGAATTGCTATTCGATTATAAAGTCAAAACACAAAGACAAAGAACGACTCGTGAATCTTTCTTCTTATTACTCTGCGTATTGGTTCTCTGGTGTTGTGATGCTTCTGGTATGAAACAAAGTTAAAATTAATGAATATCTGCAAGCCATTCATTCATCTGTTCACACAGCGTTTGACATGATTCTTGTAAAACAACCACGCTCAGTTTTCCTGAACCGTCTCTCCGAAGCACTGCAGTGTATCTTGTAAACATCGTTTGTCCCGCTGTTGAAGGAAATGCCCCATTAAAAAATCTCATCAATCTGATAAGCTGTGCCGCTTTGTAGAACCGTCTCACTAAGTCTACAGACACTGAAAGCCAGTAATCTGTGAAAACAGCGTCACTGTTAATGAAGACGAACAATAAGACACTGTGAAAGATGTGACTGCTATGAATCATCGCACTGGATGTTCAACGGGGCTTTTAAAGCCAAAGTTTAGCCAAAAACTAAATTGACACCATGTTTCTCTTGATCTAGTCCATCAGGGAAGATGTTCAGTGCCCAAAATTCTGCACTGGAGTATTGAGGCTGTTACTAGGGGAGCAATATGACAGTATTTATTGCCATCATGATAAAATATGACAAATTATATTAGAATACGCTTTTGTGAAATATCAAATAAAATCATTAGGTTCATATAGTATTTATACACTCTTAAAAAAGATGGTTCTTCAAGGGCTCTTTAGTAAAGAAAATGGTTCTATATGGAGCAATGAACACTGAAAGAACCCTTTGCATGATTAATGGGTTGTCTGCATTGTGAAATGGTCCTTCATAGAACCTTTTTAAAAAGGGTTCTGTATAGCACCAAAACCGTTCTTGTATTGTTAAAGACTTGACATCGTAACAATAGAAGATTTTTGGTGCTGTAGAGAACCCTTTTCAAGAAGGTTCTATATAGAACCGTCTATAGCACATTCATGCACATTCTCTTTCAAACTGAAGAACCCTTTCATGATGCAAAGAACCCTTTATTCATGCAAAGGGTTCTTTGAGTGATCATGGTCCTATATAGAACTGCTTTCTTTACTAAAGAACCGTTGAAGCACCATCTTTTTAAGAGCATAGAACCCTTTTTTGGTGCTATATACAAGAGCAAAGGACACTTTTTGATGCTATATAGAACCATCTTCAGCACATTTTCCATCAATCTGAAGAACCCTTTCATGATGCAAAGAACCCTTTGCATGATTAACGGGTTGTCTGCATTGTGAAATGGTCCTTCATAGAACCTTTTTGAAAAGGGTTCTATAGAGCACCAAACAGGGTTCTTCTACTGTTAAAGACCTGACATCTTAACAACAGAAGAAAACTTTTTGGTGCTATACAGAACCCTTTTCAAAAAGGTTCTATATAGAACCGTCTATAGCACATTCATGCACATTCTCTATCAACCCTCAGAACCTTTTCATGATGAAAAGAACCCATTAAATCATGAAAGAGTTCTTTCAGTCTTCATGGCTCTATATAAAATTATTTTCTTTACTAAAGAACTGTTGAAGCACCATCTTTTTAGTAGTGTAGAACCCTTTTCGATGCCATACAGAACCATTTTCAAAAGGGTTCCATAGAACCCTTTCACGATGCAAAGAACCTTTTAATCATGCAAAGGGTTCTTTGAGTGTTCACGGTCCTACATTGAACCATTTTCTTTGCTACACTCTTAAAAAAGATGGTGCCGCAGGGGTTCTTTAGTCAAGAAATGGTTCTATAAAGAACCATGAACACGCAGTGGTACAGATATGCCAGAAATAATTCAATAAGTTTTTATAATACCCGACACATTTAGAGATTTATTATTTTTCCTGACATCTAATAACAGAATAAATGGGGCCACATTTAAAAGATACTATCAAAAACTATAAATCCAGTGATTCATATTCAACATTTCAGACACTGTGCTGCACTAAATCCAATTAAACAGGACTAATTATGCTCTCTCTGTAATCAATCATGCAGTTGGTAAGTGTTTAAGTACTATCAATGTCCTCAATAAGCACAGGAAAACATATGACATACTGTAATGTAATGTATCACTATAATAATTTATATTGTCATATCGCCCAGGCCTAGTCCACAAAATCATGATGCATATTGTGCATCATAAAAGTCTTCAAATATAATGATGAATGATGCTGTATTACTGCTATACAACAAAAATCTGTCCATTTTTGTACACAAAAGTATGTCACGCCGTATCAGAAACCACATAAACAAGACAATCACTTATTAACTGCTTTAGTCTCGCAGCTCCAAAGAACAGCAGAGCTAATAAAGCAGTGAACTTCAGACTCCAGACACATGCTGGCTAATCAGATGCATTTGATTAAAACCTGTGAATCTGATTTTTCAGCAAACTATCACTTTAACTCAGACCCCTGAGGTTAGCTGGTTTGCACTGCAGTGGCCTCCTGTGTACAACTTTGCTATTTATAAATCCAAACGCAAGAACAAATCCAGGTTTGCGTTCGTAAGCTTTGCCTTATTCAGCACTGTTCGCAGTCTTGCTCCTGAGGCCAATGCCAGCCAGAAACACCTGCATCCGATAAAACAGCCTTGATGTTCTCACAGCCCTGAAACACAGAACGACTTCAGCGGCGCTTACGTCAGACTGCCTTACAGGTTTATCTGAACAAGACTTTTGAACAGGCATATCAAAATAAGGTTGTCTAAGGTAAAGATGTCAAACTTCACTCATAAAGACTATTTCATTAGTTGTATATATATATATATATATATATATACACCAATCAGGCATAACATTATGACCACCTCCTTGTTTCTACGCTCATTGTCCATTTTATCAGCTCCACTTACTGTATAGGTGCACTTTGTAGTTCTACAGTTACAGACTGTAGTCCATCTGTTTCTCTGCATACTTTGTTAGCCCCCTTTTACCCTGTTCTTCAGTGGTCAGGACCCCCATGGACCCTCACAGAGCAGGTACTATTTGGGTGGTGGATCATTCTCAGCACTGCAGTAACACTGACGTGGTGGTGATGTGTTAGTGTGTGTTGCGCTGGTCTGAGTGGATCAGACACAGCAGTGCTGCTGAAGTTTTTAAACACCTCAGTGTCACTGCTGGACTGAGAATAGTCCACCAACCGAAAATATCCAGCCAACAGCGTCCTGTGGGCAGCGTCCTGTGACCACTGATGAAGGACTAGAGGATGACCAACACAAACTGTGCAGCAGCAGATGAGCTATCGTCTCTGACTTTACATCTACAAGGGAGGAGTGTCTAACGGACAGTGAGTGGACACAGTGTTTAAAAACTCCAGCAGCACTGCTGTGTGATATATATATATATGTGTATATATGTGTGTGTGACCAACAAATTATTCTGGAACCACTACGAAAATATGTAATATGTAAGATTCGTAGGTATAGCACCAAAAAGAATCCCCATACTGTTCTGTGACCCACAGAAAAAAATGTGACTCATAACAACCACCTGAAAGACCAGTTAGACACCAAAACTGCCCCCATCAGATAAACAGCACTTAAAGCTTTCATCTCTGAGAGAGAGGAGAAAATCAAGCTGCTTCAGATCTGAAAACATCCACAGCTGTTTCTGTCCATCCTTCCACTGTGAGAAGACGACTCAGCGCTGTGGGTCTGAAAGGATGTGTAGCTGTCAAGAAGAACCTCACTGAGAAAAGGAGACGGACACATCAAACAAAGAAGCTGAACACTGGACTGACCACCCCAGAGTCCAGACCTCAACACCACTGAATGGGTTTGATTACTTCAGAAATGATCAACCAGCTTCTAAGACTGAACTTTGGAGGTGTGTCTGCAGATTCTTTGAGGAACTGAAAGTGAGTCTCCTGAAAAGAATGGAAGCTGTAATAAAGGTAATGAGTGACACAGTAAATACTAAGAAAATGATGTTATATTTAGTTATTAAGGCTTCTGTACAATGATATGTTAATTACACCTTTTCTGTTTTTTTCTTGACTGAATAATTTGTATTTAATGTCTGTTTTGACTGTAAATTAAATTTTGTGTAGTACAGTATAGGACCTTGCCATTTAAATGCAATTTAAGAAGTATTGCACAATATTCATGGCTGAACTGCATCCAGTATAACTGATTCATTCAATACTATTATATATCATGTAAGTCCTTTACAGAGTTGCTGTTAGTGAACAGGTATCAGTGAATAGTGAAGTCACTGTTAGTGCTGATAGTTATAGCTGTAGTCTGCGCGCTTTATGATGAAATTCACTGCAGTATCAGTGAGGAGGCGGATGTTAAAGATACACTGCTAGCGGAGGAGGAGGACGAGGTGGAGATGAGCGTGCTGGTAACTATATGGTTAACGTGGCTTATATAATAGCTCAGCTGCAGAGGCTTCCAGCACACCAGCTGCATTCTCACTGCATACAGTGTGCGAGAGGCCAGAGAAACGCTGGTGCTCGCTGCTTTATATAGACGACACTCCTACAGTACGGCCTCCATCACTGATGCTGTGGATGTCTGATGCTGCATTACACAGAAATCCATCAGCGACAGTACATTTAATATATTTTGACACCCCCTTTGTGGCTGCGTCTATGTGTTTCACTGATGTAATGTCAAAACCTAGTTTTTTGCCCCATTTAAAAACACTAGCTGTTGTTAACATTGTGTGAACATTTGATGACGTATGGACCAATAAATTCTCATTATATTGAGGTTAACCTCTTTTTACAGTAGCTATAAATCGCAATTTCCACCTATTTCCGAGGTCCCTCAGTTAACTTGCGCATGTTTTTCTTCAATAACGTTGATAAAATAGATTTTGATGGAATGTGTATGATTTACAAAACTGTAAGCAAACTGTTTTTCGTGGGTGAGCAAGCAAGCCAACTTTTCTAAAAGTGTTGTTATTGTGTTTAAATGCTGTGTGTTTATTGTGTCAGTTGTTCACTGTTTGATATGAAGAAAGCTTCAGTTGTCCATTTCACCTCAGCTCAGCAGTCTTTGTGGAGAGGTGTGAATTGTTTTTAAACAGCAGGGGGTTCCCACCCCTCCCCTTCCCTTCCCTTCTCATTGCTCACTAGCAGCTCAACCCAGAGTCACAGCACTTTACACACAGACTGTGTTTACATGCAAAGATTTCGCCAATCCAATTCAATACATTCTGTTTATAGACCAAGACTGAGGTGTTTATGCTCACTCTACTCAACAATCTGATGGAAAATCTCCGTTTACATGCTCACTACAAGTAATCCGATCCAAAATGATGTGCCTGCGTAGAGAACCACTTAGTGTAGATGTTACCATGACAACGAGCATCACGAGAGTCCAGTCAGAGTGAGATGAGCAGCAGTGAGCAGTGCTTGTGTTTTTAATCGCTTTAAAATGATGTCAGACTCAGGAAAATGTCCTTCACACGTCCCTAGAAGGCCGAGAGGAAGTCGTCGTGTTCTGAGACACATAAGCTGGACGTCCGTCCCACCGCCGTCTTTTAAAGATCAGAGCATAAACTTCGTCCCCTCTGCAGACCAGTTTCTGCTCCGCCATGTTGTAAACTTCCGTTATGACGTGACAAACATGATCAGAACGGACTTAAACTTTCTGATAGGGAATGTAATCAGATACAGGCGTTTACACGGATATTATTCTTCTATTTAACGGATTATTTACAGGATTACCCACCTCGATCAATTGGATAGAAATTGTATTCCAAATGGCCTCAATCAGACTAGACTATTTCAATTGAGGTGTTTACATGGACGTATTCTATTCCGATTGAGCTATTAGTCGGATTTTTAATGTATTATACATTTTTATTTTAATGCATGTATTATTCGTTTACTATTTGCATTTGTATCTATCACCTGTCCAGGGTGTATCCTGCCTTCCGCCCAATGACAGCTGGGATAGGCTCCAGCACCCCACTGCGACCCAGAAGGATAAGCGGTTTAGATGATGTATGTATGTATGTATTTGTACGTGAACCGTTTGTAGCATAATGCCTCAGCATTAAAGGGCCTGCATCTTATATTTTTCTTGCATTTTATTTTTTTCTCCCGAATGTCCACTTATGACATTTGTGAAGGTTATGTAGCAAAAATAGTCATAATTTTGTTACCATTGACCATTTAGTTTTTGTTACTGTGCCTTTAAAAGACTGATATGTAAATGAGCTCTGTTCTGACTGTTTGCTCATTGTTGTGCTTCACTCAGAAAGCAACCCAGCCTGAAACACTCCTTATAACTTCAGTGTTAATAGGTGTGGCTCAACTGCTGAGTACAATGTATTGAAAACAATTTTTTTCACAGCATTTCAGCATACAGCATACAGTTTTCATATATGGACTTGTGAGTTAATGTTACAGTTTTAAAATTTAACAATGTTTACTACATCATACGGCTATACATGCTATATTATGACTGCACATTATTTTTCCCTGAGGACCATGCATGGTGTTTGCACAGGTCAATGTAGCAAAACCAGCCAGAAATTACTTCTACAGGACCACTTTCTGACCTCTCCTAATCCCTTAAAATTAAAGAGGCTGTTTTAATTACTGTGCCTTTAAAACTGATACACGCAAATGAGCTCTGTTCTGATTGGCTGCCCTGTATTGTGCTTCTTTCAGAAAACAACCCAGACTAAAACACTACTTATAACTTCAGTGTGAACAGGTGTGGCTAAACTGCTGCAGGCTGAATAGGTGGACATATTTAAATATATTTGTTTTTGTGACATCACAGAAACAATGTATTCAAAACCACCTTTTTTCACAGTATAGTTTTCATATATGGATTATTGCTGAAGCGGCAAAAACAGTCAGAAATTATTTCTACATGACCATTTTCAGACTTATCCCTTAAAACTGAACAGGCCGTTTTAATTACTGTGCCTTTAAGACAGATATATGCAAATGAGCTCCGTTCTGAGTGGCTGCCCTGTATTGTACCTCATTCAGAAAGCAGTCCAGGCTGAAACACTCCTTCTATATGTTTCAATTCAGGGGCTGCGTCCTTCGGAGGCTGCATTTGATGGCCGATTGCGTCACAGCGGCGCGACTAGGCTGTCCCATTTCAAAGGCTCTTTCATATGCGGCCGAGGAATGTGTCCTCCTTTTCCATGGCAACGAAGTATCCAACGGATGGATCCTTCACCAGCTAACATATCCCGAGGTTCATCGCGTGCCGGCGAGGATTCGAGAACATGGTGGCATCAACAGAGGAGCGAACGGTGGCTGAAGAGTTCACTCTAACATATAAGTTAAATATATGTAAGTATTGGGTTTAAACTGAGGCGAATGGCTAACGACACTAATGTAAAAAAAAACAAAAAAACAATCTCATCAGTAGTCTGATCTACGCTGATCTACTAGTATCTAATAAATGAAAAAATAAACAGTTACAGTCAAAGTTTTTGGCTCCATCTTTAAAGAACTTGATAAGAGCGGTGTTTTGTGGCTCAGCGGTGAGGGCGGAACAGCGGTGCTGTGATGCAAACAGAAAATCCGCCGTAGGGCAGACCGTCTCATTTCAGTTCAGCCTTCGCGGGTCTAAGCAGCCTTCGAAGGACACGCCTTCGTGGACCGCGTCTTTGGAAGGATCCAGTCCCTGAATTGGGACAGACTGCTTATGGCTTGAATGGGCGTGGCTAAACTGCTGTAGGCTGAATAGGCGGATATGGAAACACTAATTTTTGACACAAATTCAAAATTAATGTTTTCACAGCTTAATTTCCATACATAGAGACACATCCACATATTGGGGTGAACTGCATACTTCAAACTTTAACACTTCCAGAAAACTTTCTTATTTAATCAAATGAAGAGAAGGTTTTCCATGACGTGTTTATTAAACTGTAATGTGTAACCGAGCAGCTCTGAGGGATTTACGCCTCTGGTCAATGTGAAAATTAATTAAGCAGCCTCCTCGAGAGGCAGCAGTCAGGTTCCTACAAGCTGTGACTTAGCTAATATATGTATTTTCACAACAGAGGGACACCATGATGTGGTCAAAACAACATGGTTTAGTGCATGGATTACTCAAGAGGGCTGTGCTCCAGAGGTGATTTCACCACGGTGAGATAAACACAGAGAACTTCAGCGTGAGAACGAAAGGGAAACTGAAGTGTTAGGAGGATATCTGAGTCAGTTTAGTTGTCTGAGGAGTGAGTGAGGCTATCAAAGTGCAGAAACAAAATATCACAGGGGGATCTGGGAGGGGGTGAAAGAGAAGAAAGCATTGTCCTGCTCTCCATCCTCAATGAAAACTCATACCACAAACAGTGCAGCGCTGACTGTAGCCTACGGTCACTCCAGGCTGGCTTTTGAAAGAGTCCTCTAATGTGGAACAGCACATTCCTAAAGTGGCGGTTTATGAGTGTGTGCACGTGTGCAGAACTGAAAGAGTAAAACTCTTTCTTTTTAGTTACTGAGGTTAAGATAAGGGTTCGGGAATAAGAAAATTCTTATTACATATCTATTATAATACATACATGTTATTACTACATATACATATATTTTTCAGGAGATATTTAGGAGGAAATTAGATATAAGATATATTCCCAAAACTGCTGTTCAAAAATGATTAAAATCTAAAGTGGAAAACGTGGCTCCTAACAACCACCTGGAACACCTGGTAGAGACCAAAACTGCCCCGATCAAATAAACAGCACTTCCTAAATACTGAAAAAAAGAGATATTATATTTAGTTATTGAGGATTTTGTGTAATTTCCTTTTAAATATGTTTTGTGTTGTTGTGTTAGTGTGTGTTGCGCTGGTCTGAGTGGATCAGATACAGCAGTGCTGCTGGAGTTTTTAAACACCTCAGTGTCACTGCTGGACTGAGAATAGTCCACCAACCTAAAATATCCAGCCAACAGCGTCCTGTGACCACTGATAAAAGACTAGAGGATGACCAACACAAACTGTGCAGCAGCAGATGAGCTATCGTCTCTGACTTTACATCTACAAGGTGGACCAACAAGGTAGGAGTGTCTAATAGAGTGGACAGTGAGTGGACACAGCGTTTAAAAACTCCAGCAGCACTGCTGTGTCTGATCCACTCAGACCAGCGCAACACACACTAACACACCACCACCAAGTCAGTGTTACTGCAGTGCTGAGAATGATCCACCACCCAAATAGTACCTGCTCTGTGGGGGTCCTGTGGGGGTCCTGACCACTGAAGAACAGGGTAAAAGGGGGAGTATGCAGAGAAACAGATGGAATACTATGGTCAGTCGAGTTGTGTAAGAGTGTAGTACAAGCAGGTGGACTTAATGAAGTGGCCACTCAGTGTATGTATGATCCCACGTCCTGACAAGGTATAAAAACAAATGGGCGTGTGTGTGTGTGAAACAGGGCGAGTGCTGTAATGAAAAAGGCAATTTTTCAGTCATCACTTCATATGAAAATATTCGTCCTGCCTAACGACTCGGCAGCTGCATTGTCCAAAGAGAGTCAAGTGCAGCCGAGCTTTTCTCTCAGTTTTATTGCGCTTTTGCATCCCAGCACACACTGGCGCCGTTTCAGCACTTCAAAATGCTTCAGCAGATGTCTGGCTCTTAAGGTAAATGCTCCGCCATCATCGGGGCTTCTGCCTCGCAGCAGGCACTTTAGTCCTGCCGGACGTTCACGACCACTCCACTTAGCTTCCCCCCCATAATCAACAGACTGACGTTTAACAGGCCGAAATAACCAGAGGCCGCTATCTGGGATGATACAAGGACTCTTTCCGCACACCGTTTTCCATTTCCATGGCCAACTCACATGGGGAAAAGGCATCAGCTTAACTGAATTATGCCACACAGTTACATTCAGTCAAACAGCGCCCACAAATGCATTATTTCGTAGCTACTGTTGCTAAGCTGGACAAATTTTACAGTGCAAAAATCTCATTTAATCAAATGAGAAATTATTGCAGTCTTTGCTCCACTTTTCTTGTATTTTATAAGGCCACATAATGATTGTGTGGGTGTAATTAAGTCTTATAAGACCATTTTCCAACCTCTCTTTATCCCTTAGAATTAAACTGGCTGTTTTTGTTACAGTGCCTTTAAAACAGTGAGTCCTGGTTGGCTGTCACTCAAAAAGCAGTCTGGGCTGTAGACACTCCTTATAACATCAGCATGAGTGGGCGGGGCTAAGCTCCTATAGGCAGAATAGATGAATATATGTTAATTTATTTGGGTGCAACGCAAAAATGTGCCTTGACGTCAAAAAGATTGATACCAAACAGAAAATGAAAGCTCGGTGACGAAGAGCTTTCCCACCAAAACGTTCTGCATCGATTTTAGAAAACGAAAACACAAAGTGCGAGCGCATATCGCAGCCATGTCACAGTGTATTTTTGTGTCACATCGGGTCCTAAGAGTTTAAACAGTGTTATGACTGTAAACATTCTTTTGTGTTTGTGGTTTGTGCTGCAAAACCGGCCGCCGTGAATTACTTGTAGTTTTAGTAAACTGGGCGGAATATGTATTCAGCCGCACTTGTAATATCTCCAACCAACTCAGTGTTTCTCCTAGATGCTTTTACCGGCCGAGTGGTCAACCCTTCACAGCTACTAGTGTTGTCATGCTACTAGTGTTGTTTGCATATGTTTATGTAGAAATGTATAAGAACGCTGTTAATGGTTTCTTAAAACTATGTTCTACAACCAATTTTGTATCCATACTAAGGACTGTGAGGACTGTTAGGACTATAAGAAAGCCCAAATAAATCTCAATATGATTAGAGTATTGGGAAGAAAGTGACAGAAAGTTGATTGCTTATGTCTGCAAACATCCAGCAGGGGGAGCTATCACTGGTTTTCCTTGTCAATAAAGCGGTCGCACTTTAATTCCACCTCTGTCAGTGTTCCCTTTTCGGGAGTACAACACATATTTCAACAAAACAAATGATATCTCAGGTTGCAAAAAAATATTCATTAGTTTAGTAGACAAGATGCTAGAAGACTTTGCTGCTCCTTTGGCACAAACCAACTCACCTCTGCTGCACACTGATCAGATCCACACTGTACATGGGATCTGAATGTGGTGCATCTCTAAAATTGAAAAGTTTATTTAACGTTGGTTTATTTGATGTTTGTTAATGATGCATTTAGAGGGCGGCGGTGAGTAACGTTTGTTTATTTGATGTTAGTTAACACCTTTAGAGGGCGGCGGTGAGTAATGTTTGTTTATTTGATGTTAGTTAATATCACCTTTAGAGGGCGGTGGCGAGTGACGTTTGTTTATTTGATGTTTGTTAATGACACCTTTAGAGGCAGTGAGTAATGTTTGTTTATTTGATGCAGTTAATAACACCTTTAGAGGGCGGCGGTGAGTAACGTTTGTTTATTTGATGTTAGTTAACACCTTTAGAGGGCGGCGGTGAGTAACATTTGTTTATTTGGTGTTTGTTAATAACACCTTTAGAGGGCGGCGCTGAGTAACATTTGTTTATCTGATGTTTGTTAATAACACCTTTAGAGGGCAGCAGTGAGTAACATTTGTTTATTTGATGTTTGTTAATAACACCTTTAGAGGGCAGCAGTGAGTAATGTTTGTTTATTTGATGTTTGTTAATAACACCTTTAGAGGGCAGCAGTGAGTAACGTTTTTTTATTTGATGTTTGTTAATGATGCCTTTAAAGGGCGGCGGTGAGTGATATTTGTTTATTTGAGCTCAGTTTGGAGCTCCACAGTATCAGCAGCTATGAAGCCCATTTACCCACTTTGTTTGTACTTTAATAGTTGTAAACATTGAAGTAAAAAGACAATTAAACTGTTAATTACTGTTTGTTTATAAGGTAATTAATCATCACCTAAAATTTCAGGACTGGGACAGGCCTATCTGTAAAGCTTGCCCAAACTGGCAACACTTGCTATTAAAGAATGCACCTGGGGGCAGAGCACTGATAGGTCGGTTTCAATTAATGCTGACATGTTTCCAGTTTCTTGGGTGCATCTTCAACTTCAGCAGCTTTATTCTGCTTGAATACTGAACTGCTTTTATAAATCAGGCCAGAATAATACGAACATATGCTTTTCAGACACTGTGAAATATGCCGGGGAGTAGAGGGGCCGCGTAACGGATAGTACACAGGAATGCGCATATGTAACGGTAAACTACGAACAAATGCCAAAAGTGCTTTGATAGATAGGCTACTGATGTTTCACGGAGGGTCATTTCAGACCACTGCTCTCCTCAACCCACATAAATGGAGCAGAGTATGAATCCCAATTAGCTGTGAGGCTCTCAAGAGCCTGCAATGTGTGGGAACAGACAGAGCTCCAATGCAGAGGGCAAAGCTCTTTTCAGTGAAGTGAGTGTGTTATGTAATTCGCTTCTAGCCATTGTTTTCCGTAGCATTTCTCCTCTATTCCAATTTCTCCCTGTCATATAGTAGGTGGGTGTTCACGCAAACACTTGGAGCAGGAGCTCCATGGTGACTAAGGCTAGAAAGAGGCCTTAGGCTTCGAGCTGCTGCAACCTGAGATGGTTTCTGTAACACTAGTGGAAGAAAGCTCTATAGGTACAGCAAAGCTTCCAATCTACTGTCTGAGATCCATCATGGAAACCCAAGTCAGAAGACTGACCACATGCAACGGGAAGATCGGGACTGCTCTGGAATTCCATGTCAACTTCAAAAGCAAAATAAGGAGCAGATGAGGGTTTAGGAGGAGGGTGGATGAAGACATTGAGACTAAATGAGCTTAAGTGATGTGTGAAGCCCCTGAGATAGACGCATCACTATTACAGTCTCATTAAAGGTATTTTGAACCTTTCGTCTATTTTATTACCATTTTATTTATTATTTATGACATTTGTACAGTTTTATGCAGTCATAATTCCTTTTTACACGACCATTTAGCATTAAACAGGTAGTGCCTTTCAGCCCCAGGCTGAAACACTCCATATAACTTCAGCGTGAACAGGCAGGGCTAAACTTTTTTAAACACCTCAGTGTCACTGCTGGACTGAGAATAGTCCACCAACCTAAAATATCCAGCCAACAGTGTCCTGTGGGCAGCGTCCTGTGACCACTGATAAAAGACTAGAGGATGACCAACACTAACTGTGCAGCAGCAGATGAGCTATCGTCTCTGACTTTACATCTACAAGGTGGACTGAAAAGGTAGGAGTGTCTAATAGAGTGGACAGTAAGTGGACACAGTGTTTAAAAACTCCAGCAGCACTGCTGTGTCTGATCCACTCGTACCAGCACAACACACACTAACACACCACCACCACGTCAGTACTGAAGAACATTGAAGAACAGGGTAAAAGGGGGCTAACAAAGTATGCAGTGAAACAGATGGACTACAGTCTGTAAAGAACTACCAAGTGCACCTATATAGTAAGTGGAGCTGATAAAATGGACAATGAGTGTAGAAACAAGGTGGTGGTCATAATGTTATGCCTGATCAGTGTATTGTAATATACAGTAATATGCTACAGTTACAGACTGTAGTCCATCTGTTACTCTGCATACTTTGTTAGCCCCCTTTTACCCTGTTCTTCAGTGTTCTTCAGTACTGACGTGGTGGTGGTGTGTTAGTGTGTGTTCTGCTGGTACGAGTGGATCAGACACAGCAGTGCTGCTGGAGTTTTTAAACACTGTGTCCACTCACTGTCCACTCTCTCTCTCTCTCTCTCTCTCTCATATATATATATATATATATATATATATATATATATATATATATACACATACACACACACTTTACTTGTAATGTAAGTCAATGTGTGATGAACAGGCTGCTTTAGGAAACAACTGAGAGTCCAGAGTAAAAGCCTGTTGTTTTCCACTTGGGGCCACTTTGCCTCGAGGGCCACCCTCTCAGAGGGACCCTCCAGATTTGGTGATCCAACAAAACACAGATGGATGCAGCTCTCTCGACCCACAGCTCTGAATGTGTGGGGCTCTCTGGGACTGTTCCTTTTTCTGAGTATCCCAAGCTGCAGTTCTCCTCTCCAGTGATCACCCACGCCTCCCCACTGCCCACTCAGAGCCTATATAACCCGTTTTATACCGTATTTTCCGGGGATACCATGATGTGTACGCGTGAAAACACAACGAATACAAGATGTTTTTCTTTTTTTTTTTTTAAGCAAGCACTATTTGGGTCCATCCCACATGCCGGTGAATGGACACATCTGCAGCACAGCGAGGAAACACTGCTGGAAGTTGGGATAGCCCCTTCATATGCATGCACGATACGGCACGGAGCCCTCGTTTATCCGGTTAGCTTCGCGAAGCCTCACTTACCTTGGAGGTTTTGCACTCGGATGTCGCTGATTTGCCCGATAAATTCCTCCCGTTCAAACCAGTCTTCCCACTCGTGGCCGGCCATTACCTTCAGGACGGACTGCTGCTGCTCTTTTGCACCTGGTGTTCTAAAAAAACCCAAACTAATGGCAGCTTTTGCCTGAAAATAGATCTTTTATCGCTTAGCCACACGGCGCACTTGGTGGGGATTCGGTCCAGATGAAGGTGGCCGGTACACGGCTGGGCATATTTGTTGTGGTGGAGTTAAGTTTCGCTGGAGAGAGAGAAGAAATGGCAAATGAATACTGCACCTGGGTTAATGCGTTTTGGTTTTTTTCTCCACCCGTATTCCGCACAGCCCCGCCTCCCTACGCTAGAATTGGCTAATGCTTCATCCAAAAGCATATTTGCATATCGCACCAGGATTGGCTAGCAGCTCTACACAAGCCCGCCGCCGAACTGAAGTACGAATAGCGACGCCAATCGTAGCACAGTATGCAAATCGGCAGCCTGCTGTGAATGTTAACTCCTAGCCAATCCTACCGCGATATGCAAATCGACTGGCTGCTGTGTACTCCTAGCCAATTCTAGCGCAGGAGGCGGGGCTTGGCGGAGTACGGGTGGGGGTAAAAACGCTAGGTGCACGCCCACTACCCGTTTCCAGCAACGACGAGGTTCTTAGTGACGAAGGGAAAGCTTTGGATATGGTGGCTGCCATATCGACCAGTTTCTCTGAACTGTGGTCAAGGATGTACTGTCGACACTTTATTCCGAAATATTAAGTTAAGATGACCAGTATTAGAGATTTGTGAGTCTAAAATGTGAAACATGCGTTGATGCTGTGTTGAAGTGAACTGAATGACAGGCTTGAAGTCTTAAGTTTCAAAAGTCTTCATTATTATATGAAGTAAACCCGTTTAGAGCCGCTGTCCACCCCATCACAGAGAACTGACTGGGTTCTGTTTACAGGAGAACATGGCTTTGGATCTTAACCTCATCCAAACACAACAGCTTACACCTACATGTTGGTGGCGACGAGCCATTTCATTCCCTTCACTCAAATTCCTGAACACAAGAGTCGAAGATGATTTAGCAAAACCTAAGCAAGCCAGAAATGATGGAGATGCCTTAAAAGGTTTTACTTATAGAGCCCAAACTTCCCAGAAAACGAAGTTACAGAAAGTCATCTATTTATAGCCTTTTTGTTTGTTTGTTTGTTTTTAGGACATTAGCAGACTCGTCGCCCATGGCAACAGCGCGCCACACAACCGGAGCCATGTCCACAAAGGGGGAAAAACAAACCCAAGTTTCCCTCTGACCCGCAGACTAAGGCCCAGTCCCATTTCTTCTTTTTACCCCTACCCCTTGTTTTCGAGTGTCACCCTAACCCCTTAGAACTGAGTTACAAGGTGGTGATTGAAATCTTGACCCACGAAATGGGACCCTCAGATAAATAAATAAATAAATACATCACTTCATTAACAGCTACTAGCGCTGCTCTGTAGGCGACCCTGCCAGTCTGCAGTGACAGCAGAGGAGGGTAAAGTTCAGCTCCTCACTGCTGGGCTTTAGTTACATTTAGGGCATCATATCCTTTCAAAGAGGGGGGCAATTATTTATTATCACCCACCGCTAATTCTTTGGTGATAGGAAGCTGAAGTCAGATATTCGCCAGCTTCTCGTTCGAATTTTCCCGTTCCACCTTAAATGGTGCAGCGGTTACATTCATGCGCTTCAGGCGTCAGAACTGCTGGACTATTTAAGGTGGAACGGGAAAGTTAGCTAGCTAGCTACCGAGACACTGGCAAGCTATTAGCACTTTTTTATGCTTGTTATGAAGAAAACGACCATAATACACTGAAGCGACATTAAACTAAGATAATACAATAGTCATTGTATTTTTTGTGATGGAGAAAATTCTTACATTTCTGGGTTTCTTTGGTCTCTTGTTCAGCCATCTTGTCGTTTTTCCTCTTTTCTCATAACTCTCTGTTTGGAGTCTCTGAAAAAACCTCGGTTTGGAGGGCCATGTAGCCTCAACCCTTCGCCCTACCCCTATCTCAACAAGAATCGGGACACCCTACCCCTAGACTTGAACGTGCAAAACAGAGGGCTAAGGGCTCATTGGTAGGGGCGAGGGGTGAAATGGGATTGGGCCTAAATCCAGTTTTTCTTGAAGATCCCACCTTGATATGACATTAATGCATTGTTTTCACCATATATATTTCGTGTTCTACAGCATATCTGTCTAAAGGCTTGACAGCATGCTCTTTTTAGTAAAAAAAAGAAGAACTAAAGCAGGTCGCAGTGGAGACAACAGATTAGCCAATAGCTAACGTTAGCTAGCGCTAGCTAATGAAAATGTCCTGACAAAAATTGAGCTCTATGGATCTTTTTTGAGAAAATAGAAGATTGGTTAGTGCTAGCTAACATTAGCCACCAGCTAATTTGCTAATAAAATAAACAGACCAAAAGATTTCTGAGTGAGTTTGGTGATATCTCACACATATGGTTCTTGTGGAGATTCAAAGACTGACTCTAGACACTTAAAAAAATCCACAAATTGTTGAAAACCTCTACATAGTTCAATTGTTAAGATGTTAACAAACTCATTCAGAGTAGTTTGGTCTGAAATGCTTCATTGTAGAGAAACTTACTGTGTTGGACTTCTTTAAAGTGGTGGTGATAGGAACCAGGAGTTGCACTGTTTACAATGCAAATATAATGATTTTATTTACTCTCCAAAACCACCAATGAACCCACATGGGTCTTCAGAGTATTTAAATGTAACAGTGATGATGGTAAAATAGAATTATGGAAAAAACATGAGTGTTATTGGGCACTATTTTGCCTCACAGTGCCCTGCATGTATCTTTCCACCATGAGTGTATTATGTATATACACATACATGTGTGTGTGTGTGTGTGTGTGTGTGTGTGTGTGTGTATGTGTTTTAAGCCAAAAGATTGGGACAAATTTTTGTAAAACAATGTCTCAGACATCAACAGCGTATTCATAACCATTTCATTTAATAACTTTCTGCGAGCAAGCTTTTAGAGGCATTAAACTCTTCAGACGTCTGGTTCCTATCAGAACTGCTGTAAACATTTTGGACTTGTTTTTCTACAACAGCATATCTCACCAAACCAGTCTGGATGACTTTGTTTACATCTCAGTGATTGACCTATGTAGAAGTTGAAAAACCAGTGAAATTCCCCTTTAAAATGTAACATGATGTGAAGGGGAGATGATATAAAAATCACTATGAAAAGGGTCGATCTTGAGTGAAGTACTCAGACACCTCTGGGTTGTGGCCTGTATCTACGTTCTGTGTTATGTTCTTGAAGCCCATTCAGTGCAGTGCACAGGCAGAGCTTTTCTACTCGTGAGGTAGATGAAATATGTTCTCCTTCAGCCAAAGATCAGTAAGTGATTCATTTAGATCAGCGCTGTGTGACCCTGCTCTACTCATCCTGCACAGTCTAACACCTGACCCACCTAATCATTTAGATACATATGCAGTTAAACCAGAGTCACCTGAATGCTGAATGATGCATAATTTTTGCAAATCTTCATACGTTTGAATTTTAGATATTTTAATATCTACATATATCTAATGTCTTTTAGATATATGAATATACTGAATTTACTCTGAATTCACCTCTTTGAACTTCACGCCTTGAATATTCAGGTTTAAAAAAAAACAAGCTCATAAAAATTCAGGTAAAAAATTCAAATAATTAAAAAAATCAGTTTTCAAAACTTTAGTGTGAAAAATTATAACTGTACAAAATGTTTCACCTCATATTTACATGGTAGTGAAATTCAGGTCATGGAAATACAGGGAAACATCCAGGGTACCTAGGAAAAGCAAACAAGCCTGGATCTAATCAAACACAATCCTGGCCAATAACAAGGGAGGTCACAGGTCACTGGGTCATTGTTTGTATATCTATGCAAAGCCCCGCCTAATGATCCATGAAGCGCTGCATTTTGTACAGTTAGAACTTTTGAATCTGAACATTGTGTGTAAATTTCAAGAAGAATGGACCAAAAGAAATGGCCAAAAAAGCTTTGGAAAAAAGTCTGGCTCCACTGACTTACATTAAAAGTCAGTACGTTTTTTCCTTTTCCTGCAAAGTTTCTGATTCACATTTTGGATTGGAGGTACATACGTTTCTTCCATACATACTATATATATATATATATATATATATATATATATATATATATATAATAGTAGTGTTTATTCACTGTTTTTTTTAATTAGGGCTCTTTTTCTGAGGCAGGCCTAGCCGCCTATACATATATCGCTATTGTCGGAAGAAAACCTTGTATCTCCAAAAGGATAACTTTACAGGAGAAGGAAAAAACCTACTTTTACCGTTTGTCATTGTCAGTCAGTCCTTTTAGTCCATTCATCATGAAATTTACATGCAATGTAAAGGGTAACAGGTATTTTCAAATTATGTCAAAAACTGAAAAACGATAAAAATGGAGATACAAGGTTTTCTTATATAAAGCAATACACACACACACACACACACACACACACACACACATATATATATATATGTACTGATTTAGAGCAAGTTGAAACCGGTACATCAGCGGTGCGACTGGACTTCACATATCAGTTCTTCACTCTCATAACTACATAACATGCATAATTTCATAGTAGTTTCTGAAAAATTCCTCATAATTAGCTTTAACATAACAGAATAGTAAGCCTGCAGGTTAAGGGATTAAAATCAGGCAACATTACATCACCAGGCTGTATTAGTTCATAAGGTCCTGCCTTGGTGCTTCATCTTTACCGTTTCCTGAAGACTTACATTGAGATATAGAAACATGAGAGCTTATGAGAAGATTAGAGAAAATCTATAGCATGTGAAAGAGTAAACAAGCGCAATCAGTCTGCACTGCATAATTTAAGCATGTCTGATTTTTGTATTTTTACAGAGAGAAAGATGATCTAATTGGGTCAGGTTACAAAGAATTTACCTATTTATGACATACTAATAATTATGTATGAGTGTATTTTCAGATAAATATAATACACACACAGAAATTCACTGGCTTGAGTTTGGAAAAACATGATGTTGAGGCTTCAAAAAAAAAAATACTGAGATATACACTGATCAGGCATGACATCATTGGTTCTACACTCATTGTCCATTTTATCAGCTCCACTTACTATATAGGTACACTTTGTAGTTCTACAGTTACAGACTGTAGTCCATCTGTTTCTCTGCATACTTTGTTAGCCCCCTTTTACCCTGTTCTTCAGTGGTCAGGACCCCCATGGACCCTCACAGAGCAGGTACTATTTGGGTGGTGGATCATTCTCAGCACTGCAGTAACACTGATGTGGTGGTGGTGTGTTAGTGTGTGTTGTGCTGGTACGAGTGGATCAGACACAGCAGTGCTGCTGGAGTGTTTTTAAACACTAGCAGCCATTTCCTCAAAGCATATCTAAAGCCTCTCTCCACATGTAATTGTTTAAGAAGATCAGGAAGTTTCTTCCACTTATCAGCAGCTGCATATAATAATGCATGTCTGCCAATTAAACTGTTGATTCTAAAAGGTATAAGATTTGCTGCGCTCCTTGTACTTGCGTAGTTGTGAAGATCTGTTAACCTTAAGGTTAACCTTAAGTGGCCAGGACCCACCGGCAGGTTCAAAGTTTTACTACACACTTCCATAAGTCAGCCAGTTTGCATTGTAGCCCATAGTTACTGAATAATAGACCTTAATATGTAATAACCCTGGGATTTTAAGGGGATCAAATAGTTAAGTAGATAGTTTGGGCCTTATTAAGACTTTTATAAGTCTCAGCTTAATTTGATTTACTCTATTCTTTAATAGAAGCAGGTTGAGTTGGTGAAAATGATCTGCTTTGAAATGCACATGAGGATGAATCTTCAGTAACTTGTTTTGGGTCGTCTGAAATCTATTCTTAATGAATTGAGAAGAGCTGCTATTCTAGGAATTGGCTGCATAATCAAAATGACCTTAAATTAATGCCTCATTCAATTTTTTGTGGTCTTTCTTTTGTCCAATTTTAATTAATGCTGGTCAGTGTTAGTGCATTAATGGAAATCAAATAACAAGGGAACAAATCGGTTATTAAACCGCTCTCAGTCTGTTGTATACTCCTTAAAAAAGCGTTCCCAAATAGTCTTTTTTTTCGACCTGTAACAAGAGCACAATACTTTTTGGTGCCATAAAGAAGCATTTTTACAAGAAAACCATATACAACTGTTTCTATATCACTACGAAGAACCATTTAAGCCCCCAAAGAACCATTAAACATTCAAATGTGTTTTTGAGTTGCCATGGCCCAATGTATAACTGTTGTCTTTACTAAAGAACCTTTGAAGAACCCTCTTTTTGAGAGTGTACACGATACACATACAGGGTTCCCTACATGTACTACTATAGACTATATATGTTTATCCCCATACACACAGTTCTAGAATCTTCTTCCCATTTACAGTGTTCTAGAATGTTGTCCCTCTCTACACTCTTCTAGAATGTTCAACCTATTTACTCTGTTCTAGAATGATCACCTGATTCAGAGTTCTAGAATGTTGTCCCTGTCTACGCTCTTCTAGAATGTTCTTCCCATTTACAGTTTTCTAAAATGTTCTCCCCATTCACTCTGTTCTAAAATGTTCACCTCAATTAGAGTTCTAGAGTGTTCTCCCTATCCACACTCTTCTAGAATGTTCTTCCCATGTACTCTGTTCTAGAATGTTACCCTCTTTACACAGTTCTGGAATGTTCTCCCCCTTTACCCTGTTCTAGAATCTTCACATGATTCAGTGTTCTGGAATGTTCTCCCTATCCACACTCTTCTAGAATGTTCTTCCCATTTACTTTTTTCTGGAATGTTGCTCCTGTCCACAGTGTTCTTAAATGTTCTCTTCCTTTATTCTGTTCTTTATTCTTATTCTGTTCTTTACTAAAGAACCTTTGAAGAACCCTCTTTTTCATCTTTCTTGTTTATTTTTATTTTTTTCTGAGGTCTATTTGTGTGATTTTAAGCAGGCTAATACATGTAAATGAGCTCTCCTCTGATTGGCTGCCCTGTGATGCACCTCATTCAAAAAGTGAGTGCCAGCTGAAACACTCCTTATAACTTCAGTGTGAGTGGGCAGGGATAAACTGCAGAACCTGTATAGGTGAGCATATGTAAATGCATTTTTTATGACATCATAAAACGATTCATTCAAAATGAGCTGCTTTTGCAGCTTTTTTCCATATGTGGACTGTATAGACAGGGACGGTATATTTCGGAGCTTTAACAATGTTTACATATTAGGTTTTTAAAATTTTAAAAAAGTGAGACAAATTCAGTTTTACGTGATATGGGTCCTTTAATCTCCTATTCTATTCTTATTACACCTATCCTCAGGTATTACATTTACTCTCAGCAGTATGTTTTCTCATTCTATTCTCATTACACAGCTATTCTCAGTAGTATAGAAAACTCATATCAAAACATTAGTTTTTTTTCCAGGATGTGGGCCCTTTAACGCTGGTTCAAAACAGGAGCATCCGTGCCAGTCCATTTGTAAGCATCCTCTGAAGGAATACTGAGACCGTGTTAGGTATTCAGAATAAGCAGCCCCTTTCAGCCTCCCTCAGAAGATTTATTGTGGCAATAAGGCGCACAGACAGCTGATTAAAATAGCCGTTTTGCCGGGTCCCCAAGCCAGCCAGCTCACCCAACAGGGATTTCCTGCAGTAGAAGGAAGACGCAGCACTGCAGAGTCCAAGCAGAGTCTGTTCTGAGTGTGACAGAAAAAGTTAAAGACTTGTTGTTTTCTTATCTCTGAGGTTCAGATGAACTGAGCCTGTGCGGGTCACTTCTCTGCGGTAATATTAATAGCGAGGGATGGGTCACTGCATGCAGCCCACTCTCTGTGCACCAGACACGACCAGCTGTTGTGTAACGAAGCGAAAGGATGACACAGAGCGACACAGCCCACAGATAAACAAGCAGCAGCCCTCATGTCAACATGCAGAAGCGTTAACAAGGCCAGTGAAGTTTCACTGCAAGTCCTTAAAGGGCAACTCCACCGTTTTTTTGGCTTCATTTCTACATAATTCAGTGGGTAAGATTCAGAGTGGTTTGGTGTGAAATGGTTGATTGTAGAGACTCAGATGTCTTTACAGTGGTGGTGATAGGAACCAGGGGTCACCATGACTCAAATATACACAAATATAGATATTTTATTTACTTAATTACTCAGAATATTCAGTAATTACTGTAAATTATTCAGTAACTACTATAAACCATCATGTTATGGAATGTTTATCCCCATACACACGGTTCTAGAATCTTCTTCCCAATTACACTGTTCTAGAATATTCCCCCATTTACACTGTTCTAGAACGTTCTCCCATCTCACACTCCTCCGAGATGTTCTTCCCATTTACTCTGTTCTAGAATGTTACCCCCGTTTACCCTGTTCTGGAATGTTCTCCCCATTTACTCCGTTCTAGAATGCTGTCCCTATCCACGCTCTTTTAGAATGTTCTGCCCATTTACAGTGTTCTAAAACGTTTCCCCATTTACTCTGTTCTAGAATGTTACCCCCATTTACACTGTTCTGGAATGCTCTCCCTATTTACTCTTTTCTAGAATGTTCACCCGATTCAGAGTTCTAGAATGTTGTCCCTATTCACGCTCTTCTAGAATGTTCTTCCCATTTGCAGTGTTCTAAAATGTTTGCCCATTTATTCTGTTCTAGAATGTTCCCCCATTCACTCTGTTCTAGAATGTTCACCTCATTCAGAGTTCTAAAGTGTACTCCCTATCCACACTCTTCTAGAATGTTCTTCCATTTACTCTTTTCTAGAATGTTGCTCCTGTCCACAGTGTTCTAAAATGTTCTCTCCCTTTATTCTGTTCTAGAAAAATCTTTTTTAAGTTTTTTTGTTTAAGAATGTTCAAGAATGTTCATCTTATTCAGTTTTGTACAATGTTCTCACCATCCACAGTGTACTAAAATGTTGTCCCCATTTGTCCTGTGCTAGAATGTTCTTCTGATTTGCCATGCTCTAGAATGTTTTCCATATTTACACTGTTCTAGAATGTTTACCTGTGCAGTGCCTAAAACCACCAGTGAACCTACATGTGTTTTCTGAATTTTCATATGTAAAGTTTATTGTGGTAAAACAGGATGATGAATCTGAAAAAACAGCTTTCTTTGGGGACTATTTTGCCTAATGTGATGCACCACGTGAGGCCAAAACTATCGTCAAACAATGTCTCAGTAATCAGGCAGTGTATAGAAAACAATTTCATCTGTGGGGGAGCTTTTAGAGGTGGACGTCTGGTTCCTATCACCACCACTGTGAACAATTTTGACTCAGTATGTCTCTGTAGAACGGAGCATTGCACACCAAACCACTCTGAATGACTATGTTTACATCTCAACCACTTAATAGTGCAGAAATGGTGAAAAATCAGTGAAATGCCCTTTTAATACTACTAATATGATAACAGTGTAACAGTGGTAGTTTGAATGTTTAATAATATTCCAATGTTGATATATTACTTAAAGGTTTCTTTGATATAGCAGATCTTAATTTGAATATTTCTACTATTAATAAGAGTGTAGAAATGCGTTCTTATATTCCACTCATTCAATCTGAAGATGACAATTTAACTTTGAATTTGTAAAGTTGGAATAAATTCTAATCAATTGCAATAATATTCAATAAAGAATTCCCTCATTAAATTTTTTAGGCCAGAATAAAAGTCTCAGGATTGTTTTTATTGTCTATATGTCAGTACTATATAAAAAGTCCATCAAGCGCATTTATTTATTGTCTATTTTGAAAAAAAAAATTTTTAAATACTAAAATAATCAAATCGAATTGCTGTGATTTTAGAGATTTACATCTCTGGCTAGCATGTTGTTCACATCTTGCATCCAGCTATTGATGTTAAAATGCTTTCTTCTCATTAGTTTTCAATCCACAGTACGTGACAAGCAGAGTGTGTTGAGCCTCATGTTTACTCTGCTGAAGTGCTGGTTGGACTGTTTGCTCTGCACTTCCTTATCAGCAAATCCATCGTCCTTGTAATTACGCTGAGTGAATTCAGGGGATGTTACAGATGACCGGAAGGCATGAAGACTTCAGCCTCATTACAGCAAGGCCGACGCCGCCTTCAGCGCGGTCAATCTGTCATTTAGACTGACCAGAATGAACAGAGGAGAGCGTGAGGAGGATGACGTTGTCGTGATGAATGCTTTAGCACAGATGGAATGCTGAGATGCTCCTCCTTTAATTCTTATCAGATCATAAACACAGCAGCATTTCAGGCGATAAAACTGAGCTACTGTAGAGACACTGTGGCCGAATGGGTCACATCCACTGTCATTCAGTATTTCAGTTCAGTGACTTTGTGATTTCCAGCCATTAATGTTGAAGTACGGAGCCCTGCTGGTGACATCCCACAGCTTAGTAAGGTGTGGGAACAAGATCACTTAATTATCTCATTCCCACGCCTTCTTAAGTCATGGCCACGCATTTTTTTTATTTATACCGGATGTCACCAGTATATATGGTGACATCCCATATTTCATATATGGAAACTAAGCTGCAAAAAGGGCCCATTTTGAATTCACTGTTTTTGTGATGTAACAAAACCCAGTGCATTTACATTTGAGCCACCTACACAGTGGTTTAGCTCCGCCCACTCACACTGAAGTTATAAGCTGTGTTTCAGCTCTTGGAGTGCTTTTGGGAAGAGGCAAGATATAGGACTGCCAGTCAGAACAGAGCTCATTTACATACATCAGACTTAAAGGCACAGTAACAGTCTGTTTAATTTCATTTAATACAGAAAGGATGGAAAATGGTCATGTAAAAAAGAAATATGACTGTTTTTGGTTCATAAATCCACATAAACATTATGAGAGAACCTCAAAGAAAAAGATAAAATACAAGAACAATATAGGTTACAGGCTCTTCAACTTATTATTCAGTGGATAATTATTTTATTCAGTAATTACTGTAAATTATTAAAGATGACTATAAAATATTCATGTTATGGATTTTTCTTCCCCATACACAATGTTCTAGCATGTGGTCCTAGATCAGATTCGTATCCGATTTGTGGCCATGTGACCTTACTGTGATGCTCAGATCGGAATTAATGTGTTTTTTTTTCCACTACACGTGCACCATCATTCAGCGTTACCATGGCAGCAGCGCCAAACAGAAGTTAAAGCCTGTAAACGGTGGAAAAGCAGCTCATCTCACCTTTTTCTCCTTCGTCTCGCTCTAATAATGAAGCTGAGAGCTGATCAGAGTTAATTATCTTCTCTGCGAAGCTCGTTCTGCTCGTTAGTTTGTGCTGATGATTCATGTGATTCATTCACGTGACGTTACTGAGTAGGATTTGCGCATGAGGGTCATTTCAGGAGGCCGGTTCGTCACATTAATGACAGATTTGAATCACTTACCTAAACGAGTGTGAACCGTCAAATCAGAGAGATCGGATTTGAGCAAAAAATCAGATTTGAGCAATGAGGCTTGTAATGTGAACGTAACATTTTGTTATCTGAGCTGGTTTCCTGTATTTTTTTCAGTTTAATATATAGAAGCAGTTGAACTGCTAGTTGCTGCATTAAGAAGGTTTTTTTGGTGGTAAAAGAAAAGTGTTTATCTAACAGCATTAGTTGAGTGCTGGGCAGGTCGTGGTGGTCATGTTGTGATTTGGCGGAGGGCCACAGCTCTTATCACCAGGTTTTTGCTGTAGGCAGTACAGTTGTGCAGCTATTCTCTCTGCTTTAGCAGCTCTGATTGGATTTAGTCTCTGCTGCACACAGAAATGAGCCTCAGCACACACGCCAACGTACCAGCACTGACCATCTGTCCACTGTGAAACAGTGAGGAATGTTGTGAAAAAGCCACTGAGGGGCAGGAGAATGTGGTGGGGGGAAGGAGTGTCATGACCAGATTACTCACTGTGGATCACCATCATGTTAAATCATCATATGTATGTTCCATTTGCATTACATATGTGAGCACTTATGTGTAATTACAGTATCCATACATATTACATACACACTTAAAAATGGTTCTTCAAGGGTTCTTTAGTAAAAAAAAATGGCTCTATGTAGAACCATGTACCATGAACACTCAAAGAACCCTTGCATAGTTAAAGGGTTTTTTGTATCATGAAATGGTTCTTCAGATTGATGAGTGTGTTTTATACGGTTCTATATAGAACCTTTTTGAAAAGGGTTCTGTGTAGCACTAAAGAGTTCTTCTATTGTAACAGGCTTGACATTAATGGGTTCTTCAAATTGATGAAGGGTGTGTTTTATGTGGTTCTATATAGAACCTTTTTGAAAATGGTTCTGTGTTGCACTAAAGGGTTCTTCTATTGTTACAGACTTGACATTAATAGGTTCTTCAGACTGATGGAGGGTGTGTTGTATATGGTGCTATATAGAACCTTTTTGAAAAGGGTTCTGTATAGCACTAAAGGGTTCTTCTATTGTTACAGACCTGACATTAAAGTACTCTTTAGATTGATGGAGAGTGTGTTTTATATGGTTCTATATAGAACCTTTTTGAAAAGGGTTCTGTATAGCACTAAAGGGTTCTTCTATCGTAACAGACTTGACATTAATAGGTTCTTCAGACTGATGGAAGGTGTGTTTTATATGGTTCTATATAGAACCTTTTTGAAAAGGGTTCTATATAGCACCGAAGTGTTCTTTTATTGTTACAGGCTTGACATTAAAGTGTTCTTTAGATTGATGGAGAGTGTGTTTTATATGGTTCTGTATTGTAAAAAGAGTTCTATATAGCACCAAAAAGTGCTCTTCTATTGTTACAGGCATGACATCATAACAATAGAAGAGCCCTTTTTGGTGCTCTACAGAACTCTTTTCAAAAAGGTTCTATAGAGAACCATCTACAGCACCTTCTCCACCAATTTGAAGAACACTTTCATGATACAAAGAACCCTTTAATTTTGAACAAGATTCTTTGAGTGTTCATGCTTCTATGTAGAACCATTTTCTTTACTAATGAACCCTTAAAGAACCATCATTTTAAGAGTGTATATGCTAGGACCCGTATGCAATAATGTTCCATATGTATTAAATACATGCAAGTGTCTCTACATAATAATAATGTACCCCATATGTGTTACACACTTAGAAGGTTCTTCAAGGGTTCTTTAGTAAATAGATTGGTTCTATATAGAACCATGAACACCCAAAGAACCCTTTGCGTGATTAAAGTGTCCTCGCATTGCTAATTGGTTCTTCAGATTGATGAGGAGTGTGTTTTATATGGTTCTATATTTTGAAAAGGGTTCTACAAGCACCCAAAATCATTCTTCTATTGTTACAGGCTTGACATTGTAACAATAGAAGTGCCTTTTTTGGTGCTATGCGGAACCCTTTTCAAAAAGGTTCTATATAGAACCGTATACAGCACATTTTCCATCGGTCTGAAGAAACTTTTCATAATGCAAAGAAATCTTTAATCATGCAAAGGGTTCTTTGAGTGTTCATGCTTCTATATAGAACCATTTTCTTTACTGAAGAAGCCATGGAAAATATGTTTTATTTGGTTCTATAATTTGAAAAGGGTTCTACAAGCACCCAAAAGTGTTCTTCTGTTGTTACAGGCTTCACATTGTATGTATATGTATATGTATTAATAATATCAGTTGTATGTATATATATGAGTATCTACACATAATAAGAATGTTCTAATCCTAATCCTGCCCTGATGTTAAGCTCAAGAACCAAAATTTTGCTCTTTAAATTTAAAAAATGAATGATGAAGCTTTCATCTCCCTCCCCTCAGGCTCGTGATGATTGGCTGGACAGTGAACCTGGAGGTCAGACAGACTTTTAAACTCCAGACTGTGATCCTGTGTTACTGAGCCCGTCCTCGTCTGCACGTCATGGATGAGTTTAGCCTTTAACGGCATTAGAAGAGCTTATTTTTAGTGGCATAATTGAATGGGGTTTTGTCATAATGAGGAAGCTCTCCCTTTAGCTCTGTAGCTATTCTTCACTGTGAGCAGTGCGTTGACCTCAGCCTGACCCCAGTGGGCCACCAACATAACACAGAAGATAAAGATAAAGAACACAGAATATGTAGCTGCGTTAAATGGGTTATAAAGCTAGTTCCAGCCACGCAAGCTGATTGGTTGAGAAGCGTTCTTTTTTCACAAACACTGTATCACTCCGCTGAGACGCCGTTGCTAAGCAACGACTTTGACAGCTGTAGGAGACGCTCAAGCCATTTGAACGTTTTTATTTCTTGCTTTGCCACAAACAGAAAACGGACACTTTTAAGATCACATTTGACCGACAGCCGATTTGGTCAGACTCTAAAGATGAGACGACACTAAATTCCCAAACTGTTATCACCACTGAGCAGCTTTTCAGTCGGCAGCTGAGACAGAAGAACAGCTAAACAACCTTGAATCAGCCAGAAATGAACCCAATACCATTCGCCAAACTAAACAGGCTGTAAGATGCTTTACAGACTGGCTGGAACAAAACAACATTAATACTGATCTGGCAAAAACTGACAAAACCCAGCTAAACTTGATATTGTGTCAGTTTTATGGCTCAGTCTGTATTTCAAAAGGCGGGGCTTACAGCAGACTGAGCAACGACTGAGCGGAGTTCGCTACTCTGACGTAGCAACAAGCTGCTTGTTAAGGAACTATAACTTGGTGAAGGAACTGCGAACATTAAAACATATTAAACGCCGCGTTCACGACCCAGTTTATTAATTTCTTACTTTATTTATTTAACTGTTGTATAAAAGCAATAGAACACTCGAGGAGTGTGTTATCGCCAATAACATCACGGCTGTGATGATCTACGGCGACCAAATCACAGCCGTGATGCTATTTCGTGGTAACACTCCCTCTGTGTTCTATTGCTTAGGTAGCAGTAATGCTGTACTGATTGAGTGTTAGCACTGTATTATGCATTGTGTCTACATAATCTGGCCCAAATAGCCTTTTTCTCCATTAATCTTCACATATCACGTCTGAACAGGTGGACTAATAACATCAGGAATGAGAAGCACGTCTAGCTATGATCTTCCAGGATGGTTACAGTGTTTTAAAGGGCGACGCTTTGTTGCTGACGGAGGATATAATTTGCTAATTATGCTAAAAGAGAATGTAAATTGCTAATAGGGCTAATTATCAAGGGGAAATGTGTTTCAATACCATTTTAATTGCTTCATGTCTTTCTTTCAGCACGTGGCTAATAGGCAATAACTGTGGTGTGTCGCTGTGGAGGATATGCACTGTCCTGCAGTGTTTATGCACCAGTGTGTGATAAAGGCTCCACAATTCTGATCATAAACAGGAATGTAAATAACCTGTTTACATTCTCATTAGTGCACTTGCCTCATCCAAACACAAGGGAAAAATATGTAAATAGGAAATACACATAAATAAACTGCATAGGCAAAAAAATCAGCCCTCTGGTCATGCCTTAACCTTTTCAACTCCTTGAGACCACCGCTGGTTCCAAAACGCACTTTGTCATATTCTTCATAACTTTCATATTTCATAAGCTACATTTAAAAGGTGGGGGTCGTATGAGAGCTGTAACTGTCTTCTTTCCAGTCAAATAGATGGGCAATGTAATTTTAAACCCTTATAATAAAAGAAGCTGAACTCTCAATTTTTTGTCTACTGAAAGTCGACCCATTTTTCCACAAATCTGGGGCTATAAACTATAAACAGATGGCGTCTCTTCAGTGATCTGCTCTGTAAAAATTATTTTTATAAAATAATACAAAGAGCGTCTAAGATTTTTGGCTTTCAGCAGTAAATTGTAAGCATATAGCAATATGTGTGATCATAAAACACGTTCTGTTAATTTGAGGGAAGCTTTTACAAATAAAATGAAAATTTACATTTATTTCATGCAGTTACTGAATAATTTGCCTTATGATTTGGTCATGAAAATTCAGATGGAAAAACGAAAATATACCCTGGTGAAGTCAGAATGAGAGAAATTCATCAGCTTTGTGGAGAACTGTAACTTACAGTACTGGGCAAAAAATTAGAGACCACCATTCATTTATTTAATTTCCAGTCAAAATTTTACACATCAGAAAAAAAGCAGAAAACATATTTAACAGAAAATTAAACAGAAGCTCCAACAACTACATATCATTTTTTTTTTCAGTGTTTATTGCATCAACTCTTTCCCTTTATTACAGCTCCAATTCTTTTCAGGGGACTCACTTTCAGCTCCTCAAAGAATCTGCAGACACACATCCAAAGTTCAGTCTTAGAAGCTGGTTGATCATTTTCTGAAGTAATGAAACCCATTCAGTGATGTTGAGGTCTGGACTCTGGGGTGGTCAGTCCATTGTTCAGCTTCTTTGTTTGATGTGTCCGTCTCCTTTTCTCAGTGAGGTTCTTCTTGACAGCTACACATCCTTTCAGACCCATAGCGCTGAGTCGTCTTCTCACAGTGGAAGGATGGACAGAAACACCTGTGGATGTTTTCAGATCTGAAGCAGCTTGATTTTCTCCTCTCTCTCAGAGATGAAAGCTTTAAGTGCTGTTTATCTGATGGGGACAGTTTTAGTGTCCACCAGGTCTTCCAGGTGGTTGTTAGGAGCCCCATTTTCTCTGTAGCTTTTAATCATTTTTTGAGCTCCAGTTTTGGAAACTCCTGTTTTTTTCACTTTTTTCCTTTGACTTTCCCCTTCCTTGTATAAGTGGATGATCTTGTATCTAATCTCCTCAAAAAAATCTCCCGAAAATGAAGAACTTGTACTTAACGGCTGTTTTGAGCGGAGCCCTGCTGGTGACATCCTATATAAATAAAAATAAAGCATGGCCACGACTTAGTAAGGGATGGGAACAAGATACTTAAGTCATGGCCATGACTTAGGTAGGCGTGGGAACGAGATCTTAATGCTTTGCCATGACTTAGTAAGGCGTGGGAATGAGTTAACTAAGTTTTGAGCACAGCTTAATAAGGCAAGATCTTGTTCCTAACCCTTATTAAGTTGTGGCCATGCATTAGGATATTGTTCGCATGAGTTAATATGCCATGGCCATGCATTATTTTTATTTATGCAGGATGTCACCAGCAGGGCTCAGTTGTTTTGACTGGAACTTAATACCATCTTAATTCATGGACTTATTTATGCCTTTCTCCTCATTGCATATGCAGACAGTCCACTGGCTTTTCTGCAGGGACATCATCCTCCGACATAAATAAACAGAATCTAGGCCACAAATAAGGACCTCTGGAGGAGTTTGAAGGTAAAAGGGTCAACAGTATCAGTGCAGTGGTGTCAACATAGATTTAAGAGCAAAAAATCTCTCTCCTATGTGAAGCCCTGTGACAGTGCTGCCATGGCAACAAGCAGCAGAATTAAATATTTACTTCAGTGGGTGAGGTGCTGGCCAGATTCATAACACAGTGGCATCTGTATTCATAAGGCTGGACACTGGCTCATTAGTGACGACAGGGCTTTGAATGATGTGTATCGCTTCACACTGACTGTGCAGTGATGGACAGCTCCCAGGCTGTAATCAATTCCTCAGCCCCTCATTTTTCAGGTTGAAGCGCTAGTTTGGCCCAAATATCTAATTCGCACAGTACATTTACACCCCAAATGTAGCCAAACAGCCAAGACATGTTTGGAGTCTGAGGCTTGCTTCTTTAGCTTTGCACTAGAGCTACGAGGCTAATGTAGCTAACAAGTAATGGAAGCTTATGTACACCAATTAGCCTCATACAAACTGCATTCCTAATTCACACTTGCCTCAAATCATGTTAAGCTGAGAAGAGCACTTCAACAGATATTTTCAGGATTTCTTCATAATTAAGTGGTTCAGATGTAAACAGAGTCATTCAGAGTGGTTTGGTGTGAAACGCTCAGTTCTAGAGAAACTTACCAAGTCAGAACTGTTCACAGTGGTGGTGATAGGAACCAGACGTCCACCTCTAAAAGCTAAAAAGTTATTATAAAAAATGGTTATGAATATGCTGCCTGATGCCTGAGAGACCATCACTCGTTTTAATTTTGAGATGGGCTTTTGTCCTAAAATGTATATGTAAAAATGAGTTTACAGTGGAAAAGTACATTCTGGCCATTATAAGGCAAAATAGTTCCCAAAGAAAATGTTTTTTTCTCAGATTTATCACTATTTTTCCATCATAAACACTGCATATAAAAACTCAGATAGATAGATACTTTATTAAGTTAGCAGCCAGCAGCAGTCACAACACACAGGGCGGTTATAATAATAAGGGTGAAACAATATAAAAAGAAGAATATAAACAAAAAACCCATCTACAGGCATATATACAACTAGGAATATACAAAAATATACAATAAGATCTATCCTCAGATAAAAAAGGCAGTGCAATAATAAATGTACAAGGAGGTGCAGGTAACAGCATATAATGACAATACTGCATAAATATGAGCAGATATTGGTACTGAAATGTCCAGGAGTGTCCAGATGTGCAAGATGTACAATAAGGTGTGCAGAAGTGCAGTGTGTACAGTAAGGTAATAATAAACCAGTAATTCAGCATAAGAGATTTAGTACTAATCTATCCTTTTCTCTCTTCTCTCTTCTCTTCTGGCTCCTCTGGGAAGAGCTGAAGAGCCTAATGGCTCTAGGGATAAAGGATCTCCTGAGGTCTCCTCAGAAGACGTGTATGTTCACTAGTCCTATCACCACCACTGTAAAGAAATCTGAGTCAGTAAGTTTCTCTGCAGTGCAACATTTCACATCAAACCACTCTGAATGACTGTGTTTACATCTCAATGACTGAAGTATGCATAAATTATGAAAAATTGATGGAATTCCCCTTAGGTAAGTGCAAATATGCGGTTTGCTGACTCTACAAAAATGGAGAAAGGGCATTAGAAGGATCTTGAGCCCTTTTTTCTAGTACTGTAGACCATGTTTATAGATAACAGCATGTTGTACAGTGTCAGAAACCACATAAACCAGTTCATTAGAGATACTGAACATCCATTATTAACCCATTATCTTTTTGCATGTCTGTGTGATTTACCCTTAAAAAAAAGATCGTTAAGGTCAGGAAGGAACCAAATACTCTCCTAACAAACAGAACTGCGTATCATTTCGTTACTGCACTGCAGACTGACCAGATGCAGATTTCCAGATGAGTGTTTCTGTGGATGTTCTGATTAACATGTTTTTCATGTAATCCAAAGTAAATTATTATGGTCAAAATATTGCAGGCTAATTTTTAACCAGTGCATCATTCATATATTATCAGGTATCTCATTTGAAATATGTAGCAATGTAGCCTTAGAAAAGTATTGTGTCTATATTATACAGCTGTCCATATGGAAGTAAAATTCATGTACATATAGATGGTAAATTTATTTAAATAAATGTCATAAATGCACATAAATGTCAATATTTTGCAATATATGCACATACGTATATGAAATAATATTTTAATATTTACATATATGTCAAACATGTCACTGCTGTCAGATCAAAACCCTGCATCTCCAAAATGGTAACTTTACAGGAGAAGGAAAAAACGTACTTTACTTTTAATGTAAGTCAATGGAACCAGACTTTTTCCAAGTAAATCTGGGTCGTTTGTTTTGGTCCATTCATCATGACATTTACACACAATGTAAAGGGCAACAGGCATTTTCAGATTATGTGAAAAACTGAAAAATGACAAAAATGGAGATGTGAGGTTTTGTTCTGACAGCAGCAATGTGTAAAAATATATTACAAGCTTCAATATGTTTTGAAAAATCTATGGAAAAGTATTTCCTATGCATATATTTCCTATCCACCAAGTAAAACTGAGTATTCTAAATAATGTAATAATGTATTTGATTATCGTCCACATCCTGTTGTGTAACATATGTGTGCTTGTTGTCTTTGAGCCACAGGAAAATAGGCCTAATTGAATTACTTTAATCCAATACAGCAAGTGCATCTGGCAGGAACGGCTGCAAATTATTCGCCAATGGACGTCTTCCTCCTCGCTTCTGGATTATATCTGATTTCTGAATAAAAAAAAAAAATATTTGTTCCAGAACATCTTTTGTGAGTACAGGCTATTAATTACAGCGAACTGTCCAAGGTTGTGCTTTATTTTTCAGTGTTAGCGTTCGGGGCAGATGCTCACATGCTGTGGGTTCAGAGATCTGAATGCAAACAGCATGCAAAAAACCACGGCCAGGCTTAAAATAAACTCTGAGGAAGGAAGTAAAGGTCTGACCTTGACCAAAGCAATCATCCAAAATGAATGAGTGGGATGAAGGTGAACAGTGAATGAAAAAGAGAGAGAGCGAAGGGATTATACCATTTGAGGATTATAATCTGTAATCTGTACAGAACACCATAAACCCTCTGCATCACTGTTAGTGCTCTGAACACTATTCAGTCTGTTTTCTTCTGATGTAATACGTAAATCTGGTGGACTAGGGCCTTCTAGAGCTGCAGAGAGAGCCTAATCATTTCTGTGAAGTTAAATAATGAAATTAAATAAAATATGTATGTCATTTTCGTTTAATTTATACCGAATAGAATCATCATGCATATTGTATTCAAACTCTGCAGGGACTGACATTAAAATGCCCAGCTGAGTCTCACTGTAAATTTGTTTATTGAAGTAGATAAGGTGCCGTTCTTAGCTTGTTATGGCATCTCTTTCTTTTGAACACACTATTTAGTACAGTATTATGCAGATTGAGACACAGTCTGTGTGTAGGCAAGGCAAGTTTATTTATACAGTACCCTTTATACACCGATCAGGCATGACATTATGACCTCCTCCTTGTTTCTACACTCATTGTCCATTTTATCAGCTCCACTTACTATATAGGTGCACTTTGTAGTTCTACAGTTACAGACTGTAGTCCATCTGTTTCTCTGCATACTTTGTTAGCCCCCTTTTACCCTGTTCTTCAGTGGTCAGGACCCCCATGGACCCTCGGAGTCTATTTTGGTGATCATTCTCGGCACTGCAGTAACACTAACATGGTGGTGGTGTGTTAGTGTGTGTTGTGCTGGTACGAGTGGATCAGACACAGCAGTGCTGCTAGAGTTTCTAAACACTGTGTCCACTCACTGTCCACTCTATTAGACACTCCTACCTTGTCAGTCCACCCTGTAGATGTAAAGTCAGAGACGATAGCTCATCTGCTGCTGCACAGTTTGTGTTGGTCATCCTCTTGTCCTTCATCAGTGGTCACAGGACGCTGCCCACAGGACGCTGTTGGCTGGATGTTATTGGTTGGTGGACTATTCTCAGTCCAGCAGTGACACTGAGGTGTTTAAAAACTCCAGCAGCACGGCTGTGTCTGATCCACTCGTACCAGCACAACACACACTAACACACCACCACCACATCAGTGTTACTGCAGTGATGAGAATGATCCACAACCCAAATAGTACCTGCTCTGTGAGGGTCCATGGGGGTCCTGACCACTGAAGAACAGGGTAAAAGGGGGCTAACAAAGTATGCAGAGAAACAGATGGACTACAGTCTGTAACTGTAGAACTACAAAGTGCACCTATATAGTAAGTGGAGCTGATAAAATGGACAATGAGCGTAGAAACAAGGCGGTGGTCATAATGTTATGCCTGATCGGTGTATACTGCGGTCATTCAGTGTTTACAAAAGAGAAAATATAAAGATAATTCAAATAAAAAATTAAAAAGAAATAAGAGAATAGAAACATTAAAACATTAAAAAGTAGGCTGGAAATGTGACTTTAATTTTATAATGTTCCTTATACACACACATTATCTAAGTCGCTTATCCTCCTGGGTCACGGGGGGTGCTGGAGCCTATCCCTGCGGTCACTGGGTGGAAGGCAAAGTCCATCACAGGGCAGACAGACAGACATATACATTCACAGACACACACTCACAGGGCAATTTAGTATGTCCAATTCATCTGACTGCATGTGGAAACCCACACAGACACCCGGACAGGTCACCCGGACGGGGAATCGAACCCAGTCCCTTCTCGCTGTGAGGTGAGAATCTATGATGTTTACCACAGAAAATATGCAGTAAAGTGTAAAACAAATGAAATAAACTAAAAGATAGTTCACCTAAAATCTGGCAACTCTACTGACTGCAAGTATGAGAGAAGGCCTGACCAGTGCTTTCCAGCCAGATGTCAGCTCTTCACTGAAAGAGTCGCCGTGTGTGTTAGCATGAAGCTAATGGTGATTCACGTGAACACTTTTTTGCAGTACTTGATTAAACAGACTTTTGAAGCGTGTAAAAGACATTAACATATCTCTCATTTGAAGGTTGTATAGCTTCACATGAAATAGATCTATGGTATGAAGACGTGTCTCGTTTAGCTGCATCGGTGGTGCCAGTTTTATCTCAATATGCAAACTAGACTAGCTGCCAGCTGCCTTATGTCATAGAATGCTTTGCAAATGCTTCATTTTATCACATTACACAGTTAACCACGTTTCATAAAGTTACATAAGAAATATTTTGTATTTTTATCAAATTATGGCACTGAAACTCAGGATTGTTTGCTGTTCACATAAACCAAAAGTGCTGGAGCTCCACTCCGGCCCAGTCTACCCACTGTGTGTAAATGGTACGGATGGAGTAAGAAGTGCAGAACTGCCTGAAAAGCTTCATAAAAGATGGACTCCAGTCACGCATCGGTCATCTATATATAGATAAAAGGGAGTATGGAGCTTTTGTATTATTTAGAGCCCATCGTTTCCACATGAATGACAAATCTCTGCTCATTCAATACAGCACACTTCAGTTCCGTCCCATCGGGAGCAGAATGCTTACGCTCCTTCTAGGAGTTAATGAGCAGCCAGTGGTGGTGGTGGTGAAACAGGCCGTGTGCACCAGGCTGAGGGAACATGTTCATGGCAGTGGAGTGAGGAAGTGGCTGTGTGAAATCTGTGGGCAGCTTGTGCTCGTGTGCGTTTCTGGGCTTGTGGGAGAGTGTGAGTGTGTGGGCGCTCTCCAGCATTCTGGATCCAACTGGAATCCCATTTGAATAATTAGGCCTTGCCAGGTTTTCCTCGGTGACTGAGCTATGCCAATGCAGCAAACCAGTGCTGTCACTATCCACTATATTAGTAGAGATTATTTTTAAATAAGTTATTAAGATGGACTGAACAATAACAAAGCAGATAAAAGCTTCCAAAGATTTCAAAATACTTTGTTCAACTTATTCAAGATTATGGCTGAAATGTCTGGTTGGAGAACTGAGGTGTCATTCAGTACTGCTTTAGCTGTGTTTAGGAACATGTTTACCTCTTCAGTTATTGTTTTATGTACCATTAAATGTCTCTAGGGTGTTTCGGCTGGTTCTGTTGGTTCCTGGTGTTGTCCAACAGTCACTAATAGTATTCTGTGTTTTCTTGATGGGGTGATATCATCGTGTAAAGGATTCTATTGGTTTAACAGGTGCTCTGAAAGTGATTTCTTTGCTCCTTAGTTTTGAACTGGGGTTGCCAGGCTAACAGTGCTAACAAACAGTGGAAGTAAATAGTCACCCAACTGTTTCCACAAATAACTGTGAAAACCTTGCTCTGTGAGGGTCAGTCAAGTTCTTCCACACTAAACTCACCCAGCCAGGCCTTTATGGACGTTGCTTGGTGCACTGGGGCTCAGTAATGCTGGAACAGGAAAGGTTCTTCCCCAAACTGTTGGAAGAGTACAATTGTCCAAAATGTCTTGGTTGTGATGGACTGGTGACCTGCCCAGGATGTATCCTGCCTTTCACCCAGTGACCACTGTGATGGGTTCCAGCTCCCCCCTGCGACACAGAAGGATAAGCGACTTAGAAAATGTGTGTGTGTGTGTGTGTGTGAACTGGGGGGGGTATTCCAGTGTATGTTAGCTACATTAGCCTCATAGCTCCAGTTAAAAACTATAGAAGCAAAATTTTGACACCAAACCTGTCTTGCCTGATCAAATGCAGTTGAGGTAAGTCATGTAAATTAGATTTGTTGCCAAACTATTGCTTTAAGAGCAACACATTTTGCATTATGTCTTTGTTGTAAAAGAAATTAGACATCATTTTTATTAATTCACGTTTTTGAGAGTGCAGAATGAGTAATGAGTTCTCGGTGCCAAACAGGACAGAGCTCTCGCCCACACACCTGAAAGACAAACAGTCACCTGAGTGTCACGGTGACTTCTGTTAACAAACTGACTCCAGTCAGAAACAATGATTAACCAGCAGCAGAATGACAGTAGTGTGTCTCAGTGTGTGCATGTGGAAATACAGTTGTGTGACCCAGACCTGGGATCTAATTCTTTTTCTCAGACCAGATGTTGTGACAGCTCCATATGCCAGCCTCCAATTAGGCCCAGCGTCCTTCCAGCCAAGGGGCCAAAAGGAAAACAGTGAGTGAAGCTAAACTGGCAGCGACCCAGCAGCAGCACCTTCATCTGCTTTGGCATCAACAAATGTTTACCTCTGAATAATTAAGCTGTCCATGTTCCGCCCACTAATCTGTTTTCATCTTGGTACAGTCGTCTTTGTGGAGAGGTGGAATTGCTTCCACAGCACCCTCATCCACCCCTCATTGCTCACTAGCAGCTCAACACAGAGAGGCAACAGTGTCCCAGTTCATCTAATAACAAAGTTACAGGGAACAACATCTATCATTTGATTAAACTGATTCAAAATATCTGAGATGCTTTACATTTCAGAAGCTGGCTGCCTGAAGAAAGAGGCTAGATATCACCTTGCATGTGTTACATGCAACTCAAATTGCTTTACAGCATAAGAGAAGAACAGAAAATGTTCTACAGAAAACAAGGAAGGCAAAAATAAAGTAGTCTAAAAATAAATATATATGGTGGCCAATAAGACCTTATTCATAGTACAATTAAAAACACCTTGCAAACTCATAAATGCACTGCATATAAAGAAAACACTTTCATCAAAATGTCGACATCAGAGCTACATTTTACAAACACACTGCAAATAAAGAAAAACACAAGCAACTTCAGAAACACTGCAACAGCAGTCACAGCACAACAGATGTTTCTGGAAGACTCAAAGGCCTCAAAGTGGATTTAATATCTATGATGGAAAATCACTGACAGAAGTAGATCAGAGTTCATGCTTAACCTGGCTGGCTAGTTTGCTGTCTGACATGTAGCTGTACTGTGGTGCTTCTCTGGTATTACTAGTAAACCTTTTACAGCTACTCTACAGCTAATTCCCATTACGATACAGTGATAGTCCTAATCTGCTCAAATAAAAGTTAACTCACTTTTTACCGTTGAATGTTTGTGCTGCATCGCTGTCACCTCACAGCAAGGAGGGCCTGGGTTCGATTCCCCGGCGGGGCGTCCAGGGTCCTTTCTGTGTGGAGTTTGCATGTTCTCCCCTGTGTCTGTGTGGGTTTCCTCCGGGTTCTCTGGTTTCCTCCCACAGTCCAAAGACATGCAGTCAGGCCGATTGGACACAATGAATTGCCCCTAGGTGTGAGTGTGTGTGTGTGAGTGTATATGTCTGTGTGTTGCCCTGTGATGGACTGGTGACCTGTCCAGGGTGTATCCTGCCTTCCACCCAATGACTGCTGGGATAGGCTCCAGCTCCCTCCGCGACCCAGAAGGAGAAGTGGCTTAGAAGATGTGTGTGTGTGTTTGTGCTGCATAGAATTTAAAAGTCGTCCAGAAACACCTCCGCTGTGTTCTGACTGGCTTTTCAGCGATTCTGAAGTTGCACGTGTTTCTGTATTTGCAGTGCGTTTATGAAATCGTCGGTGTCGTCATTTTTATGAAAGTACTTTCTAAGTTTGCAGAGTCTCTAAACAAATTTGCAGCGCGTTTGTAAAATGCAGCACCCATGTTGTTATTTTGATGAAAGTGTTTCCTGCATTTGCAGCTCGTTTTTTATTTGCAGTTTGTTGGGTCTTCTTGGCCACTGTAAAGAAACAAATAAATAAATACACAACAATAACAACAATAATAATAGTAGTAGTAGTAGTAATAATAATACATACATACATACATCATCTAGACCACTTATCCTTCTGGGTCTCGGTGGGTGCTGGAGCCTATCCCAGCTGTCATTGGGCGGAAGGCAGGATACACCCTGGACAGGTCGCCAGTCCATCGCAGGGCAGACAGACAGACATACATATACAATCACACACTCACACCTAGGGGCAATTCAGCATTTCCAATCAGCCTGACTGCATGTTTTTGGACTGTGGGAGGAAACCGGAGTACCCGGAGGAAACCCACGCAGACACGGGGAGAACAGGCAAACTCCACACAGAAAAGACCCTGGACGCCCGGCCGGGAATCAAACCCAGACCCTTCTTGCTGTGAGGTGACAGCGCTACCCACTGCGCCACCATGCCGCCCTAGTAATAATAATGATAATAAAAATAATAAGGCAACTGCTGGACAAGCGTTAGAAAATGCTGGTAAAAATCTCATTTAACCTAATCAGAAACTACAACACTCAGATTTTCTCAAAATACAGACAGTTTGAGTACATTATTAATGATTAATTATGAATTAATTTGTCTACACTGCTAGGAGAGGTCCGAGGTTTTATGTTATGTAATTACGTTAGCATGATGGCAAAACAGTTTTCCTTTCTAGTTTCTGTTTGCTTCAAAAACACAGATCAGCTGAGTAGCACAAACCAGAAACTCAACGTTATGTAGCTCGTCTAAAGTCCAACCTGAGTTCATTAGGCTGAATGGGGGTTTTAACCAGCGTTCTGTAAAGCTGGTCCAACCTAGCAACCGTTACTATGAAAGAATGCATTTGTGGGCGGAGCCTCGTTTCATCCTAATCATCTCACACAATTCCAGAACTACACTCTTAAAAAAGATGGTTCTTCAAGGGTTCTTTAGTAAAGAAAAAGGTTCTATAAGGAACCATGAACACTTAAAGAACGCTTTGCATGATTTAAGGGTTCTTTGCACTATGAAAGGGTTCTTCAGATTGACATCGTAACAATAGAAGAACCCTTCTGGGTGCTATATAGAACCTGTTTCTCATTGTTTCTCCAAATTGGTGGTGTCAGCTGTACACTCCTAAAAACATGGTTCAAGGGTTTTTTTAGTAAAGAAAAAGGTTCTATAAAGAACCATGGACAATCAAAGAACCCTTTACATAATTAAAGGGTTCTTTGCATCATGAAAGAGTTCTATTTAGCACCCAGAAGGGTTCTTCTTTTGTTACGATGTCAACCTTGTTACGATAGATGAACACTTTTCAAATGTCATGATGCAAAGAACCCTTTAATCATGCAAAGGGTTCTCTGAGTGTTCATGGTTCTTCATAGAACCTTTTTCTTTACTAAAGAACCATTAAAGAACCAACTAATCTGGTACAAATGTTTTTACTGTGATACATAAACTAATGTACTTGATCTGTTTATGTTCCACACTATATGAAATTTACTAAATGCTTCAATATTTCTCACTGCTACTGCTGTCTTAAAGGTCTGGTGTTTTTCAGAGAAGTTATCTAGAAAAGTTTGCTATCTGAGTGGAACCAGAGGTAAAGCTAACTGGAAAGACCTGTAAAGTCGAAACTGGAAGCCACATTAAGGTTTCAAATGCACGTTTTAAATCACTGGTAAAAGCTGGCACAAAGGGCGGGACCTTTCCTGCAAACAGCTGCCAAATTAACTTTCCTATTCATTTTTCAACCAGTTGCCTCATCCGTTATAATGCAGAGACTTCGGTGGAGCTCAGTGAGCTCACAGGTTCAGGACAGACACTGTTTATGAATAGTTTTATTAGGAAATGTTGTTATATTATAGCTATGATATGCATGTCCCAAACACAAAGGAATAAATTAATAAAATAGAAAAAAATAAAGAAAGAAAGAAAGAAGACAGAAAGACAGACAAACAGACAGAAAGAAAGAAAGAACGATAGACAGAGAGACAGAAGGACAGAAAGAAAGACAGACAGAAAGAAAGACAGAAACACAGACAGGCAGACAGAAAGAGAGAAAGACAGACAGAAAGAAAGACAAACACAGACAGACAGAAAGAAAGACAGAAAGGCAGACAGACAGAAAGAAAGAAAGACACAGAGAGACAGACAGAAAGACAGACAGAAAGAAAGAAAGAAAGACAGACAGAAAGAAAGAAAGGAGGACAGAAAGAAACAAAGACAGACAGATAGACAGAAAGAAAGAAAGAAAGAAAGAAAGAAAGAAAGAAAGAAAGACAGACAGACAGACAGAAAGACAGAAGAAAGAAAGAAAGAAAGAAAGAAAGAAAGAAAGACAGACAGAAAGAAAGAAAGAAAGAAAGAAAGAAAGACGGACAGAAAGAAAGACAGAAAGATAGACAAGAAGAAAGAAAGACAGAAAGACAGACAGACAGACAGAAAGAAAGAAAGACAGAAAGAAGCAAAGATGGACAGATAGAAAGAAAAAAGAAAGAAAGAAAGAAAGACAGAAAGAAAGAAAGACAGAAAGAAAGAAAGAAAGACAGAAAGACAGACAGACAGACAGAAAGAAAGAAAGGAAGACAGAAAGAAGCAAAGATGGACAGATAGAAAGAAAGAAAGAAAGAAAGAAAGAAAGAAAGAAAGGCAGACAGACAGACAGAAAGATAGACAAGAACAAAGAAAGAAAGAAAGACAGACAGAAAGAAAGAAAGAATGAAAGACAGACAGACAGACAGAAAGACAGACAGACTGACAGAAAGAAAGAAAGAATGAAAGACAGACAGACAGACAGAAAGACAGACAGACAGAAAGCTCCTGAGAGTGAGGCTCAGTCCGGCCTGTTTCCTGGTGTTATGTTTCGGTATGATTGTCCGAAGTGGTGCGACTTGTTAAACAGGCTGACTGCTGGTCCTTCAGTCTGTTAATGTTTGACAGTGAGGGCTCAAATCTCTGGAGCAGATCCTGATAAAAAGCTCTGGAATTCCCCTTCAGTTCCGGCTGGCAGAGGTGGGCGATACCACTGAGTGGGTAGCAGGTCTTCTCTGGCACATAAATAAGGAAAGGCTTTCTACAAACAGCACTGTGCAAAAGTCAGAGAACCTTCACTGATTTACTTTCCAGTCAAAACAGAGATTAAGCACATGTTAATAATTTTTCCAGGAGATATTTGTGAGATTACATATAAAACAATCCTCCTGCATAAGGAAGGAGAACGCCAAAGGAAAAACAAGGGGAAAAACAGGAGTTTCCAGAACTGGAGTTGAAACAATGATTAAAAGCTACAGAGAAAACGTGCCTCATAACAACCACCTGGAAGACCTGGTGGACACCAAAACTGCCCCCATCAGATAAACAGCACTTAAAGCTTTCATCTCTGAGAGAGAGGAGAAAATCAAGCTGCTTCAGATCTGAAAACATCCACAGGTGTTTCTGTCCATCCTTCCACTGTGAGAAGACGACTCAGCGCTGTGGGTCTGAAAGGATGTGTAGCTGTCAGGAAGAACCTCACTGAGAAAAGGAGACGGACACATCAAACAAAGAAGCTGAACACTGGACTGACCACCCCAGAGTCCAGACCTCAACATCACTGAATGTGTTTGGGTTAGAAAAGAATGGAAGCTGTAATAAACAACCAGATTGTTTTGACAGCTTATATTCCACATATGGACTGTATGGTCTGGGGAGCGAAGTGTGCATTTTAAAACTTTAACAGTGTTTATTGTTCTTGTTTGATAATTGTCTTTTTTTGATAATTGATAATTGTCCAATTGTTTTTTTTATCTCTGAATCGTTCTGGATGTTTTTCTTTGCTTATAATTATTTAAACTTTTCATTTATGAATGTCATCTTCACTAAACTTGTACATCCACCATCATTGATCATGGTGTTACAGATTATATATCTCCCAGCACGAGATCAGAACTACAAGTTCCAGTCTATGCTTTGCCCTGTAACAAACATCACAACTGGCCAAACACACCAGAAGGGTGAGGCTCACTCCTCCTGTGATACCTCATACCAGAGAACTTACCAATACAGCTAGTAGATGCCTCCTCCTGCCACGGTGCCACTCCAACTACAGAGATATCTAGATCCTCAAGAGTGCTTACTCTACGCTCACTGGCCACTTTATTGGAAACACCAACCTCGTGCTTCCACTAACTGGTCACTTTATTAGAAACACCTACCTTGTGCTTCCGTTCACTGGCCACTTTATTAGAAACACCTACCTAGTGCTTCCACTCACTGGCCACTTTATTAGAAACACCTACCTTGTGCTTCCGTTCACTGGTCACTTTATTAGAAACACCTACCTTGTGCTTCCGTTCACTGGCCACTTTATTAGAAACACCTACCTTGTGCTTCCACTAACTGGCCACTTTATTAGAAACACCTACCTCGTGCTTCCACTCACTGGCCACTTTATTAGAAACACCTACCTCGTGCTTCCACTAACTGGCCACTTTATTAGAAACACCTACCTCGTGCTTCCACTAACTGGCCACTTTATTAGAAACACCTACCTTGTGCTTCCACTAACTGGCCACTTTATCAGAAACACCTACCTTGTGCTTCCACTAACTGGCCACTTTATCAGAAACACCTACCTTGTGCTTCCACTAACTGGCCACTTTATTAGAAACACCTACCTTGTGCTTCCACTCACTGGCCACTTTATTAGAAACACCTACCTTGTGCCTCTACTAACTGGCCACTTTATTAGAAACACCTACCTTGTGCTTCCACTCACTGGCCACTTTATTAGAAACACCTACTTTGCGCTTCCACTTACTGACCACTTTATTAGGATCACTTGTGCTTCCACTCACTGGCCACTTCATGATCTCTATCTGCAGTTATTTACTATAACCCAACTGTTGCTGCACAGTTCATCAGCTCCCCTCTACCCCGTTCATCACAGGTCAGTTTATGACCACAGGGTCACTGTTGTCTAGATATTATTTGAGAGGTGGTCCATTCTCAGCACAGCAGTGACACATGGTAGTGTGTGTGGCGCTGTTACGACTGTATAAGACACAGCAGTGTGGGAGAACACAAGACTGCATGCAATAAATGCCATTGATAACACTAAGAAATTAGTTCAGACATTGCATGTATGTTGCATATTTATTGCCAAGGGAACAATACAAAAATAACGGTTAAATATATCAGCTTTAAGATAGAATATAGGCATGTCATACATTTCAAAATATAGTAGGAAAATAAACGATTGAACCTTTGCAAAAATGGATGGACTCGCTATAGCCCAACATACACTTCTTTAACATAGCAAGTGGTCAACATTGAAAGCTTATATGCAGAAAAATCTCCAAATATTTGCATAATCGGTTCTCATTTACCACATTGCGAAAACATCATCTGGTCCTGAACAGAATATTCTCTTGGTCATGCACAGTGCTACAGATAAGTCAACTGATATTAGCATTGGAATCAGAGCAATGCTAAAGCACCATCTCATGCCAACTTCAGGTTCAGCCCCAGTGTGCGTCTGAGCAGTTTGATTCCTACACATGCTGCTGTGAGGTATAATACAATATCATATCGGTCTTCTGTAAAGGTCCACTACACAGTGGACATCTAAACTTCTAGTAATACTTTATTTGAAGGCTACCTACATAGACGCCTTATAACACAAGTATAAGCATTGAATGGCAGATTTATATACCAATACTTGAGTTATGAATGGCTTACGGCAGTAATCACAAGGTGACATAAAATGTTAGATGACACTGCATTGACATAAGGGGCCTTAAACTAAAGTGAGACAGTTGTTTCATTTATAACGCTGTTATGAAGCATCGTAACAGAACAGAGACACAGTTAGGAATGTCCTACAAGTTTTAAATGTTTCCATTTAACAAGTTAACAAAGCTGCAATTTCTTTTATTTACTTTTGATACTAAAATACTTCAAAAAGCATCAAACAGGCATACACGGTGCTCCTAATAAGGCCTCTGCCTTATAAGTCCTATTACGTGGGAACAATGCATCATAACAGTGTTATAAATGTACCTAATGTCACTTTAATTTAAAGGCTTTTGTCAGTATAATGTCGTTTACCTCATACATCTTATGCCATCTTGTGATCACTGGCATACGCCATTCATATTTACCCAAGCCTTGCTTTATATCTCATTCATCTCATTCAATGCTTATGCATGTGTTATGAAGTCATTATGTAGGCAGCCTTCAAATAAAGTGCTACTGAAATTTTAAAGGGTTTGCAAGGACAAAAAAAATGACATAAAATCATCGCAGTGCAGTAAATCACAAGCAAAACGTCTGAAATGCAGCATATTTCAACTGATTAAGTGCAGATGAACATGATCTACACTAGTTTGGTTACAATGGTTGCAACTTTTCATCAAGTAGAAATGAAGTTTGAGTTAAATTAAGAATTCTTCATGAGTAAACAGGAAGGTGTTGCATTGCATTGTTTAAAAGAATGCTAAAAACATGAAGGTTTCATAAAAGCCATACAGTATAGCAGTACAGTAAGAGTGTATTTAAAGGAATAGTTCGGCCAAAAATCTAATTTACACTATTTTCTATTTACTCCAGATGTAGTTGATCGGCGAAGGCATGTTTGGTGTCTGAATTTTGCTTCATTAGTTTAGAACTGGAGCTACGAGGTTACTGTCGCTAAAAAACCATGAGTCAATAGTCACCCAAATATTTTCTCTAAGTACAAGGAAGAAAAGGCAAATCACAGTATATGTACTCTGCACAACACAGCCTGTTATGTTTGACTACAACTGAACAGCTGATGCTGTTTGAAAACTCTGAAACAGCTCAAGAACAGCTTCAAACACTGTTTCTGAATGAAAGTTGAGTCTTTAAGGCTCTGTCTTCTCCAGCAAGGGAATTTTATCCATCAGTTTCATTTTAGCAAGAATTAGAAAATCTATGTAAATTCATGCTTAATGAAGACATGCAATTTGAGCAGGTTGAGAGAAGTTCTGGTGATGTATAGTGATTTAAGGACATGATTTGGGCTATTTGGGTGCCCACTGAATTCTAGTGTTTGTTAGCAACATTAGCCTCGTAGCTCTAATTAAGTGACCCTTATTAGTTGCACAGTGGGAAAATTTCACATCTGCATTTAACCCATCCATGCAGCAAAACACCACAACATACACACTAGTGAATGCACACACACTAGGGAGCAGTGAGCACACTTGCCCGGAGCGGTGGGCAGCCCTATCCACAGCGCCCAGGGAGCAGTTGGGGGTTAGGTGTCTTGCTCAAGGGCATTTCAGTCACATACTGTCAGCTCAGGGGATCAAACCAGTGACCTTCTGGTCACGAGGCTGGTTCCCAAACCTCCAGCCCACGACTGCCCCCTCTAAACTAAAGTAGCAAAATTTGGACACCAAACACATCATGGCTGATTTAATACATCTTGAGTAAACAGAAAACTGTGTAAATATGATTCTTTACCCAAACTACCCCTTTAACACTGCTCCAAAACACAAAGCCATGCAAGCTTTCTATGATTTAGATTTACTGTCTCCCAATGGCGATGAATGAAGTACACAAAATACATGCACACCAGCAGAGCTTTTCACTTTGGCGGGCTCTCATTCAGCGCCCCTGTCTGTAAAACGTTTGCTGTTCTGCACAATACAAACAGCCATAATCTAAGTCACACAAAACCATATGAAAAAAGAAAGCTTTTAAACTGCCATTCATTTCGGGATCCTAATAGAATAACTGGATTTTGGTCTTGGTTGCTGTAGAAACAGTTGGGCCTACAGAACTCCCAGCTGAGAAATGCGAGCAGAAGAAAAGGACACACAGCTCAGAGGTCAACAAGGGGCACAGAGCGGCTTCGAAATCTGCTCAAAAAAGGACATTCTCCCCCAAACTGGGCTATTTTCATTCCATGAGCTGGACCCTCCAAAGCACACTTATAAAAAGAAACCAACAATGACGTGCTGATCGCAGCTCATGCCAAGATGCCGCGATGTGCTGAGAAACGCGATTTTAACATAATTATTTCCAGAGAACCTCCGAAGACCAACATTTCATGTTGAGGCAAATATGAACAGTGCATAGCAAGTTAAATATGATGAGCATTTGTCTCCTGACAACAGACAACGAGACATCTTTAATATATACACCGATTTCCAGGAACAGCTTCAGTTTGTGGCAACTAATATGTTAACAAACAAACCTGAAAACATCCCTTACAAACGTGTTCAGTGCTCTATAAATATGTGGTGGACACAGATAGTCTACGCCAAATATATAAAAATACGTCAAACATCAATTTTTATCCCATCTGCTACTTTGAAAGATCCAGGATGATTGACTGGTTTTCCAGACAAGACCAGAATGCAGTGCTCAAGGCCTAGTTGTAAAAGCGTAGCAAAAAAAATATTTAAAAATGATTTCTCAAACTAGTGGAGAAATTTGAATTTTTTTTTGTAAGTAGAAAAGGGAACAATTTATTATAACTTGACTTTTGCTTTTGAGTATTTTGTTACTATGCTGCTCTTAAATGGAACCAGTTGACAGAGAGCATTAAAAGAGCCCCGACACTGGACACTTTAAATCCAGGCTCAAAGCGTTCATATTTGAGCAGCTTTCAGCTCAGTTTAAACACTGTTAGCTCTACTGCACTTCTAGCCTGTAACAGCACTTCACCGTCCTACTTTATTAATTTTTTAATTTAATGATTAATTTCTCCTCTTTTAAATTTGTTTATAATCATGTTTTAATCATGTTTTTAATTTCTATCCTCATATATCTTTTCAAATTCTAATCTGAATTATCTCTGTATTTTCTCATTTGTAAAACACTTTGAATGACCGCAGAGTATAAAAGGTGCTATATAAATAAACTAGCCTTGCCTATGGTGCTGAGGACAGCATGAGCCGAAACGTGTCCACCCCGAAATTAAAAAATATGGTTTAAGCTGCTATAACCTGGTCATTTGTCAAGCGTGAACAGCTCAACACGCTTGGAGGAGAACACTAACTGCTAATTCTCTGACTGAGTGATAAGGGGCGAGGGAGGACCATCACCCACCCAGAGAGAAACAGAGAACAATTATACTCTCTTGGACACCTGGACACAGAAGGCTGTGGCTTCATCTGGGATGATGATCTGAATCTGATGAAAAGTTATTGTGTTGTGAAGGAAAAAAACTTTCCATCTTTACGCTCGTCATGTTTTTGCCATTTCTTGACATTGAAACAAAAGGAGAAAAGTCAGAAGTGTAGATAAAGTAGATAAAGAACTGACTAAAAGTAATTCATTAAAGACAGAAATGATAATAATAATAACCAAGTGGATTGTTTGACTAACAAACTGACAATATGTCAACATTAATTCAATTTTATAGAGAAGTAACAGTTTCTGTATATGCTAATTTTGTTCTATTGGGTTGAGTGGAAAATGGCAAAATCTGTCAAAACTGGTAAAATCTAACAAAATTCTTATGACAGTGGTATTTTGTGGTATTTGGCTCAAATAGTGTACAAAAATATTTTTCTTCCCAAGTTGTTTTGGCTACTATGCCTGCACATCTCCAAAACAAGGAGCTTTCCTGCTTACACCTTTACCAACAATTCGCCTAGCTCTTTTACTGATTGCTATTATTAAATATTACAAACTATCCCATTCGAGAAGTGTTTCTTCTTTCTTTTACATTATCTCTGGTGTAACTAACTATGCAGTGAACTTATTTAAAAGGGAATTCCTCATTTTTCAACATTTCTGCATAATTAAATGGTTGAGATGTAAACAGTGTCATTCTGTTTATGTAGTTTAGTGGTTCTGTGTGAAATGCTCCGTTTTAGAAAAACATGCCGATTCAGTGGTGATAGGAACCAGACATCCAAAGAGTTTACTGTCTTGAAAAGCTCCCTCACAGAAAGTTATTACATGAAATGGTTATGAATTCACTGCCTGATGCCTGTGACAATGTTTTAAAATGGTTCTGAGAAGATTTGTGTCTAAAATATATAAATCCATTAATACTGGAGGGGTACATGTAGCTTGTTGTAAGACAAAATAGTCTGCAAAAAATGATTTTTTTCAGATTACATACAGCATTACATACAGAAACTCAGAAGATGTGTAAAATTATGCAGAAATTGTGAAAAATTGGTGGAATTCATATTTAAGTTTAGTTATCCTATTTAAGCAATATATAGTAAACAAACAGCCATAACTAGAGTTTTTCAGGCTTAAAATATGGCCTGGGGAAATTCTGCTTTTCTGAAATGAAGCATGAGAAAAAGCAGGTTACTTATGCCAACTGAGCACATACAGTAGCACTATTGTGCGGTGCAGCGCAGTGGAACAGCAAAGCAGGACAGAAATGCCTTGTAAAGGGCTTCTGCACTCCACTGCCTCCTCCGAATGGATGAAGAGAGTGGAACAGCTTGAGTCATGTGGAACAGGTTGCGAGTGTCAAAGCGAGCCACCCACTCACTCACACATGCATAGACACACATACGTACATACGCACACACGAGCTCCTGTTCTGCTGGGCCCAGCCGAGTGTGAAATATGAAGCTAAAGTAGTCGACTCTGGGGGACGCAGGATGAGCTGTAGACTGTGCATCTCCGCAGGCCTTTGTTTTTCACTTTTAGCGTTTGGAAAAGTATTAAGTCCATTACATAAGGTTTACATTCCACAGGTATACTGGTCAGGGAAGGAGGGGGGCTCTGAGAAAAAGCTTCTCCGGAGCGTGTAGGTGTGCGTGGGTGCGTGTTTAGGTGGGCGGCGGGCCGTGGTAACGCAGCATGATGTTGAAGGAGCGGGCGAAGTTGTTGGACAGCGAGCAGCTGGTGCCTTCGTCCATCATGGGCAGCAGGAAGGCCAGCAGCAGCAGAGCCAGCAGGAGCAGCTGCAGAGGGAGAGCCACACGACAGACACGGTACAGGAACCCACAGCAACTCTTCCCCTGAAACAGACAGACACGCAGACATAAGTCAGTCTTCATCCAGTTGTCTAATCAGGTCTTTTTGAGAAATACAGAGCGAGTTTACAGAGAAATCTATAAGACTTCACTCAACCACTGCTACAGAACACTGACATTATCATCCCATAAACATGTTTTGGCAGATATCATAAGCTGTCATGAGCTGTCATGATGGCTCCGTGCATGGTCGCCTAAGGACTGAGCTTCTACATGCTTTATTCTTCTCTGTCTGTATCGTTCTCTGCAAAGCTATTGAATAAATGCTCACACAAGTTATGTGTCTAAACACCCCAAACACTACGTACTCTGAACTGTGTGATATTCAGATATAGTTACGTAATACAGGGAGATTCAAAAAGACTCAATCTGATTTCAAACCGCCATATTTTTACAACCGTGAGGTGCCTAGGAACCAATCACACACCAATTGTAAGAGGGGGTCACAGAGTTTCTGACTGTCACCAGAAGATGGCTCCCTTCAGTCTGAGAGGAGATGAAGCAGAAAGCGTTCTGCGTTCTCCACTTTAATAAGAATGAATCAGTCATAACTGTGTAACGTGATTTTCGTCAGCAGTGAACCTCCAACAGCTCAGAGCGTTCGTCGTTGGTTCCACAGCACTGGATGATCTCCGAAATTGCACTGAAAGAGCCGTGAGTGCAGAGACACCCGACGTGCTCAATCCAGTATTGAGCATTTCTAGGCCAATAAATTACAAAAGCATGGCAAAAATGTAAACGCTAAACTCGACTGTTTCTTTCCAAATTCTAATTATAATAAAATTCGATAAAACTCAGTCTTTAACATCCTTCTATTGTTTTAGCTGTGCCAATGTACTTCTATCCATGCTTAGAGATAACAGTATGTTATACAGTCTTAGGAACCACATAAGCAGGTCTATTGCTTGGTTGGTATAGTGTGGGGGGTAACATCTCTGCCTTTTGCACTGTTGACTGGGGTTCAATCCCCACCTGGGTAAGCACCCTACACTATAACAATAAGAGTCCTTGGCAAGACTCCTAACACTGCCTAGCAGCACTGGGGCTCCTGGTTTTAATTAGACAGGAGCACAGAACGATCTATGACACCTGAACCTTTTTATTCCTCCCACCAGTCAGAGAGATGTTAATTCATTAATCACATTTCTCCTACACCCCCCAAGTCCTTGAGCATCTTAGCAACTATCAGTATTTCAGTATTTATCAGCCCTTCAGTATTTATTATGTTCTTTTCTTACAGATTCTTTATGTATTTCTGTCTTTCATCTAAACTCAAAGTAGACTCTTTAAAAAGATGGTTCTTTCTAGTAAAGAAAGTGGTTCTGTATAGAACCTTTTTGAAAAGTGCTCTACATAGCACCAAAAAGGGTTCTTCTATTGTAACAAGCTTGACATCGTAAGAACAGAAGAACCCTTTTTGGTGCTATATAGAACCATTTTCATAGAGCCATCTGCAGCACATTCTCCATCAATCTGAAGAACGCTTTCACAATGGAAAGAACCGTTTAATCATGCTAAGGGTCTTTGAGTGTTAATGGTTCTTTATAGCACAGTTTTCTTCACTTAAGAATCCTTGAAGAACCATCTTTTATAAAGGTGTACAGTGTTTGTACGGGCAGTTATGTTCTGTTTGCTGGACAGTCACTTCTTACTGTAACATATTGCCAGTTTCACATTTATTGAATTATTGTTTTATAATATAATTACATTTTCTGTCAATTAGAATTAAAACTAAGACTTATTTCAAATTAAATAATAGGTAATATTACTAACTTGGCTCATCTGAATGAAGCGCCGTTTTGGAGCCAAAAGAGTGGTTTCTTATTGGTGATCTGATGGATGGAGGTTTTTTAGCGAACTTTATGTTGCCTAAAGAACCATTTTTGTAAAGGAGATGTGCAAATGAATGGATCTTTTTAAAGAACCTCCACATAATGTAAAGGTTCTAGGAAGAACCTTTAATTCGGAATGGAACATTTACAGTTTGTGGAGGTTCTTCAGACTCACAACTCTCTTTTTTAAACATGGTTCTTTTTAAGGAACCAAACCTGGTTCCTCTATGGCATCACTCAATTAATGCCTGGTGGCACAGCATACATTTGATTTTTCCCCCAAACTACTGCTTCAAACAGCTGCTGTCAGACACCCACACACCACTCAGAGCTTCTATCTGCACACAATAAACAAAGAGTTCAATACACCTGAACTTCAGAGTGCAGACATTTTTAGTGACAAGATTTTAGGAACCGGGGAACCAGCGAACATTTTCCAGAACCATCAGGTTTGAAAGCTGAACTATTACATAACGGTGCAGTATCACTTTTAGACAGTCTGTTTTTGAAGACTCGGTACATTTTTCTGCTTTTTCTGTTTATAAAAGGCTCAGCTGTTCTGGTGAACTCAGCTTTCAGCAGCTCCTCTCTGATCCCCACCCTGGTTTTTCACGAAGAAAAGCACATTTTGCCACTACATACAGCAGCGATCAAACGTTTGGAATCACTTGTCATATTAATCATTTATGTTCTCCTATGTACGATAATAACACGATGTGGATCTAGATATTAAAGACTAACCCCCGAAAGGCATTTCTGGATGCTTTATTCAGTATTCCAAGAATTATTTGAACAAGATGTGAATAACATGATAAACAACGTACTGTGATTATCTTTTTTATTTTTTTAAGTTACAGCAATAGATTCTTATATGACCATTTTCCAACCTCTCTTTACCCCTTAGAATTAAAAAGGCTGTTTATGTTACTGTGCCTTTAAGACTGATATATGTAAATAAGCTCTGTTCTGATTGGCTGATCTGTCTTGTGCCTCATTCAAAAAGCAGTCCAGACTGAAACACTCCTTATAACTTCAGCATGAATTTGGCCCAATCTCATTTCTTCTTTTTACCCCTACCCCTTATTTTCGAGTGTCTCCCTAACCCCTTGGAACTGAGTTAGTGGTTAAAATCTTGCCCTACAAAATGGGACAACCCAAGCAAAATATTGCTTGATTAACAGGTTACTAGCGCTGCTCTGTAGGCGACCAGGCCCATCTTTAGTGATAGCAGAGGAGGGTAAAGTTCAGCATCTCACTGCTGGGCTTTAGTTACATTTAGGGAATCATATCCTTTCAAAGAGGGGGGCAATTATTTATTATCACCCACCGCTAATTCTTTGGTGATACAAAGCTCAAGTCAGAATCAAGTCGAATTTTCCCGTTCCACCTTAAATGGTGCAGCAGTTACATTCTGGTGCTTCAGGCGTCAGAACTGCTGGACTATTTAAGGTGGAACAGGAAAGTTAGCAAGCTAGCTACCAAGACATTAGCATGCTATTAGCATTTTTTTTTCTGCTTGTTATGAAGAAAAGGACCATAATACACTGAAACATCATTAAACTAAGATAAAACAATGATTATCGTAATTTTTAACAGAGAAAATTCTCACATTTGTGGGTTTCTTTGGTCTTTTGTTCAGCCATCTCGCCGGTTTTTCTGTTTTTTCTCATATCACTCTGTTTGGAGTCTCTGAAAATCCTCCGTTTGGAGGGCCATGTAGCCCCAACACTTCACCGTACCCCTCTATCTCAACAAAAACTGGGACATCCTAACCCTAGAATGCGCAAAACAGAGGGCTAAGGGCTCAGTGGTAGGGGCGAGGGGTGAAATGGGACTGGGCCTTTGTGTGGCTAACCTGCTTTAGGCTGAATGATCGGATTTCTGTAGATGCACTGGTACATGTGACCTCACAAAAACAATGAATTTGAAACGGGATGTACTTTTGCAGCTTAGTTTCCACACATAAACTGGGGAGTGAATGGTATGTTTTGAACAACGATAGCATATTACATCAAAATCATTTATTAAAAAAAAAAAGTGAGGAATATTTGATATGAGCTCTCTGATTTACCTGAAACTTACTTCTCAATGCTATGCATCTTTTTCAACCATTTTCTATTAATTAGAATATCATAACGCCCTATTCATACTAGTGCGCTACTAATGATTATTAGACTTACTTTATGCACTTGTCTGCAACTAAGTTGATTTTATATTATTGAAGAAAGGGATTCAAAAATTTTGATCGGTACGTCTTTATACTGATTGCAGATGCACTGAAATTTCTGCCATCAATGTTCGGCCAAAAGAGAAAAAAGGGCCAAAAAAGAGAATAGTGATTTAAAGCACTGCGCCGGTCAGCACAGACATGTTCAAACAGCTCAAGCAGTAGATCAACAGTGAAAAACAAGCACTGTCCACTGCATTCTTTACTGTCTATCCAGCTTATTGTTGCACCCCATGATGCCTCGAGTGCCTTATGGACAGAACATCCTGCGAAGCGTAAACAGACATCTATAATGTCATATATTAAAAAACAAGTATCTCCATTTTTTGCACTTTTTATTTTTCTACATCAAAAGTCAGCTCAACATCTGACTTTTACATTGAGCAAAAATTCCATGATAAATGAACAACAGAAATGCTTCAAAATTCCTTAGAATAAAATCTTTACTTATTCTTAACTTACATTAAAGTAAATAACACTTTTGCCCTCTCTGGTAAAGTTACTGTTTTTGGAGATACCATTTTTCTTTGGACACTAGTGAAATGTTGCAAGCTAATAACATCCTAACATGATAGAAATGTAATAAATAAAAATGAAATAATATGTTAATTGGGGTGCTTGAAAGCTTTTGTACCGATGTTCGTAAATCGACCTGCCAACAGAAACCTGAACCTGTGTGAGAGAAACGCCTTAGTCAGAGGATCCTATTAATAACCTACACCAATTACTCGCGCTTATTAATAATTTCAGCTTTGTATATCGCTCACACTATCAGGTATGGTTATTAATCCATAAAGCAATGTCATTACACAGCTTTGCAGCTTTAATGTAGAAATCTGTTATTTCATTTAAGCTTTCTTTAAACCAGTGCTATGATAATCCTCCTTGTATTGTATGTTAGTGCCAAGCTAGATGGTTTGCACAGCATTATGCTGGATTTTGATGTCAGCTCCAGTTTAAATAAACACATTTTCAGCTCGTAACAGGCAAGTAACATATTCTCTACTTTGTATGTAAGTAAAAGTGAAGGCTGGAATTCCAATTATTATTGTAGCGTGGGCCTGTTAGCCGGTTAGCTTTCTGCTGACCTGCTCCTCCTACTCTACCACTAACCATAGCATTTACGACATTAATGAAATTCTTTAAGTAAAACTTGTGCTAATCAACTTTTTTCCATTGTTTTTAAGTTGTCACTGTGTGTGTGTTTATTAGATCCTGCTGGTGTGGGTTCATGAATGTTTCTTCTCTAAATGACGTCATTTAGACGTAAGTGACTTGCATGCTAACAGCACCCCCTCGCTGGAGGAACTTCAGACCGCTAAATGAGAGCTCCAAAACCACATCCACCTGCTTTACATATAAAAAAAAGGTGTTTTCCCCGTTATTATACTGGCATCTCTGGAACTCAGCTTCAGGTGTCTTTGGGAAACCACAAAGTATTATCAAAGATATTTTGTTATAAATTTTAATATCATTTAGCATGTTTAAAATTAATTAGTCCTCTTTCCCAACATAGCGATTATCACCTTGGAAGCATCGTCAACACTATTTTTAATTTAAAAGTGTAAATAAAACACCAAACAAATATATTGTCACTGTCCAAACCATTTTTTACGATTTTTTTCCTACATCATTTAAACACAGCAACTGTCCTTTACATTGTATGAAAGACTCATGATCAAAGGACCAATACAAATGCTCCAAAATTATTTGGACTAAAATCTTTTTACATTAACTTGTTTTTTGGACAGCGATGACATAAAGGATCCCTTTTTTTTGGGCTTCACTTTTCGGCTGAGTTTGTCCTGAATTTCAGTCAAGAAGTTTCATTTTGGTATCTCAATGTTTCAATAACTTAAAAAAGTTACCTGCTTGCCTTAAAATTTTGAGTTCACTGAACTTCTCACAGCAAGTTAACAGAACAATAATTTGTGTTTTACTTTTGATATTAGAAGTTCAATGAACCTCAAACAAACTATGTTATTAACTTTCTTTAAGTTAAACAATGAATCATTTATTTGCTGATTCATTGTGCCGTACAGATCCCAGGCTTTCTATCTGCTCCAAAGCGTTCTACGAACGATCACTATGAGAACTGCTTGTTCTTGTGAAAAACACGTCATATTCCCCAATTTCACACAAGACCTAATAAAGTTTCTGATAAAAGAAAAAAAGAAAAACAGAAATCTGCTAAAGCCTGAGGCTGACTCACTTTTCCACATGACTCATAGGCCACAGCAAAATAAGTTCGCACAGAGTCCAAATTAGAGCTGCCACCGAATGAGCGCATAATGTATGAAGAAAGAGCTCATTGATGGTGTTCAGACTCCATATTCCGTTTGAATGGTGGAACTGAAAACCACCCACACCTGCTCGCTAACAGCCATCTCTGCTGGAGCCGCTGCAGAGGCCAACGGGGCGCCGGCAAAACGCAGCCCGCTCCCTGTAACGCCTCTGTACTCGGGACGCGGGAGCACATCAGAGCCACAGTTTGAGGGAGAAACAGAGACAGAGCAGAGTGGGAGAGAGTGGGTGGAAGAGAGAAGAGAAAATCTCTTCTTTACTGTTCTTATTCTACTTCTGTTCTGCCTGATCACTGTAATTACATCCAGACAGCTCAGCCCCTCCACCTGTAACTGACAAGTGCACTGCATATGAATATACTGAGGTTATTACATCTATAAATGCATTAATACTGTTCCAAACAGCAGTTCAGTAACTGGAAAACATTGCTTCATTCCTGTGACACTGCATATTAGAGTGAAATATAATGGCAATATGGGGGTCTCAGGGGGTAACAACTCATATTAGTTTTTATTCACTTAAGCTCCATTAAAACATGGAGTTTATTATTCAGTAACTACATGGAAAGCAGTGCAAACTGGATGAGTTATCCCTAAGTTGTAGGAGTGAGGAACAAATGCTGGGCCATTTTAGTGCTGAAGGGCTTTCCTACACTTATTACTTGTACTTTATTTTTTAACTGGTCCATTTAGAACATTTGTGTGGGTTTAGGTACCAAAAAACATTTGCAATTCATTTTTCCATGACTATTTGCTAACTCTCCTTAGAATTTACCAGCCTGTTTTGTTGCTGTGCCTTTGAGGCTGATATATGTAATTGAGCTCTGTCCCAGTTGGCTGCCTCACTCTTTACAACTTCAGCGTAAATAGGCAAGAATAAAGTTAGGTTACCCTTTATTTAAGTTACCTTTACCCTTTATTGGGCTGAAAAAGTAGTTATACACCGATCAGGCATAAAATTATGACCTTGTTTCTACGCTCACTGTCCATTTTATCAGCTCCACTTACTATATAGGTGCACTTTGTAGTTCTACAGTTACAGACTGTAGTCCATCTGTTCCTCTGCATACTTTGTTAGCCCCCTTTTACCCTGTTCTTCAGTGGTCAGGACCCCCATGGACCCTCACAGAGTAGGTACTATTTGGGTGGTGGATCATTCTCAGCACTGCAGTAACGCTGATGTGGTGGTGGTGTGTTAGTGTGTGTTGTGCTGGTACGAGTGGATGAGACACAGCAGTGCTGCTGGAGTTTCTAAACACTGTGTCCACTCACTGTCCACTCTATTAGACACTCCTACTTTGTCAGTCCACCTTGTAGATGTAAAGTCAGAGACGATAGCTCATCTGCTGCTGCACAGTTTGTGTTTGTCATCCTCTAGTCCTTCATCAGTGATCACAGGACGCTGCCCACAGGACGCTGCCCACAGGATGCTGCCCACAGGACGCTGCCCACAGGACGCTGTTGGCTGGATATTTTCGGTTGGTGGACTATTCTCAGTCCAGCAGTGACACTGAGGTGTTTAAAACTCCCGCAGAACTGCTGTGTCTGATCCACTCAGACCAGCACAACACACACAAACACACCACCACCACGTCAGTGTTACTGCAGTGCTGAGAATGATCCACAACCCAAATAGTACCTGCTTTGTGAGGGTCCATGGGGGTCCTGACCACTGAAGAACAGGGTAAAAGGGGGCTAACAAAGTATGCAGAGAAACAGATGGACTACAGTCTGTAACTGTAGAACTACAAAGTGCACCTATATAGTAAGTGGAGCTGATAAAATGGACAATGAGCGTGGAAACAAAGACATAATGTTATGCCTGATCGGTGTATATGTAAATGCGTTGGTTTTTGTGACATCACAAATTGAAAATTGTCTGTTTTTGAAGCTTAATTTCCTTATATTAACTGATGAGTAAACAGTACTTTTTAAAACTTTACCAATGTTTACATAACTACATCAAACTCTTGAAAAAAAAAGAGAGAAATTGTCACACATCCTCCCGGCTCTGACGTCCATAAAGATTCCACTTCCCAGAACTCTCTGGGAGATTATGTGACCCATGAACTTCCACGATCCTCCAAAAAATGCTCCAGTTCACCAGAGTTCTGACCTGCTGCACCTGTGATGTGTGTCATTTGACTAGCTGTAGTTTAGTACATAAACCAGGCTTTAGATTAGAAATATTTCGAGGGTTTGCTTCTTTCCATAGAGCTACTAAGCGTTTCTGTCTGTATTCTGTATTCTGCCTTCTGTTTTCTTGACCGTGTTTGACTTTGCCTTTTTGTCTTTGCCCTTTCGGATCTGGTTGCCTGATACTGTCTTTTTCTGTATTTTGGCCTTTTGGATTTGACCGCCGCCTTTCTTTTCACTACCAGTATTGTCAAGCCCTTTCTAAGTAAAGCCCTTTCATTTCTTATTTTTATCGCGAGCGTCTGGTTGGTTCTGTTCCAGTGCAGAAACATTTGGTTTTCCTTGATATGAGCCCTTTTAATCGGACATTCGAATAAAGCATGCCTAGTTTGGAATAAAAAATTAAATAATGTAATTTGTCAATACATTTTCAGTGGGAATGTGTGCAGAGAATCTTGTAACACAAGCAGTCTAATGGTAAGCCAGATGGACAGAGAGCAATTCCACCAAATTTTCTAGAGAAACTTACAGAGTCAGAATCGTTCACAGTGGTGGTGATAGGAACCAGACGTCCACCTCTAAAAGCTCTATGAAATGGTTATAAATACACTGCCTGATGCCTGAGACATTATTTTATGACAGTTTTAAGAAGGTTTTGGTCTAAAACATATTATTTTTTAAATCGATTCATGGTGGAGCAGTACATGCAGGGCACTGCGAGACAACAAAGTCCCCAAAAATCATTACCATAACATTACATATAAAATTTAGAAGACATGGCACCTCTGCAAAGAAATCTGAGTCGGCAAGTTTCTCTATAATTTCACAACAAACCACTCTGAACGACTTTGTTTGCATCTTAACAACTGAATTATGTAGAAATTTAAAAAATGGTACAATGCCTTTTTAAGAGGAACTGTATATGGAAATATTTCAGACAACCGTATCATAAATGTGTGCATTGTAAGGCTGTATGACTTCAATATATCCTTCTGTAGCTCAACTGGTAGTGTGTTACATCACAAACACCTAAAACCCCACTATTGTACGCATCACCTATTATACTGCACATAATAAACAAATGTTAACCTTACCCATTTCACACTATAAAATTCCTTCTCATCTGAGATATGTGACCGCTATTTGCTTAAAAATGTGAATATCTAAATAGCGACACTAGTTAAAATGCTCATTCCTTCTTGTCTGTTACAATATTTACATATTGAAATGTGTCCCTCCTCTGAGCCGCTTCTATTTTAGTGTTTAAATAAATATATTCAGGCAGGGAGGTGAGATAGGCCTTTAGTTTCAAGGACTTCCCAAATAAACAGGCTCTATTTACTCTGGAGGATAATGGCAGGTCACTGGGTAACCTGCGTTCACTGATGATACCACCAGAGACAGAGGCTAATACCCTCAGGCCACTGGGGCGCAGGTGAGCTTTCCATTCTCTCAGAACAGAGGGTGTATGAGCTGATAATGAGCTGCTTCGAACTTCACTGGCATGACAAAATACAGAAATAAGCCACGAGAGGTTGTACATTACAGTGATTTTACCATGGTTAAGGGGCAGCGATGTAACAACATGCATATTTTCAGGTTTAACATGACCTTCCAATTCTAAGGTCCATGTTTCAGGGCTCCAGACTAATGCCGTCCTGTTGTCCTAGGAATGATAAATATAGCGTACAGGACGGCATTTAAATCATTTTGGGACGATTCAAAGATGGTTAACGTCACAAAAAATCATAAAGAAAATGCTATTCATGTCTACATACACCAATGAGCCAAAACATTATGACACCTAATATGCTGTTGGTCCTCCGTATGCTCCCAAAATAGCTCTGTCCTGCTGAGACGTGGACTCTACAAGACCTCTGAAGGTGCTCTGTGGTATCTGGCATCAAGACGTTAGCAGCAGATCCTTTAAGCCCTGTAAGCTGTGAGGTGGAGCTGCCGTGGTTTGCACTTGTTGTTCCAGGATTGAGATCTGGGGAATCTGGATGCCAGGGCAACACTCTGAACTCTTCATCAAAGGGAACGCTGGTAAGTGGGGGCGCTGAGGCTGCTGTTTGAGGGTGAGAGTTAAGCTACGTTCACATTACAAGCCTCATTGCTCAAATCCGATTTTTTGTTCAAATCCGATCTCTCTGACAGGACGGTTCACACTCGTTTAGGTAAGTGATTCAAATCTATCATTAACGTGAACGGACCAGAGTCCTGAAATGACCCTCATGTGCACATCCTACTCAGTAATGTCACGTGAATGAATCACGTGAATCATCAGCAAACAAACTAACGAGCAGAACGAGCTTCGCTGAGAAGATAATTAACTCTGATCAGCTCTCAGCTTCATTATTAGAGCGAGATGAAGGACAAAAAGGTGAGATGAGCTGCTTTTCCACCGTTTACAGGCTTTAACTTCTGTTCGGCGCTGCTGCCATGGTAACGCTGAATGATGGCGCACGCGTAGTGGAAGAAAAGCACATGAATTTTGATCTGAGCGTCACATTAAGGTCGCATGGCCACGAATCGGATACATATCTGATTTGGACCACATATGAAAGTGACTCGGCGGATTTGAAAAGATCAGATTTGCGTGTCCACACAGCTCTGAAAACATCAGATCCGAGTCACATTAGGGCAAAAAATCTGATTTGTGCCACTTCAGCCTGGTAATGTGAACGCAGCCTTACAGGCCAGTTCTGAACTGCAAAGCAGTTATATCTCCCGCTTTGTGTGCTTTTCAGGGTTACATCTCACTGCGTGCCGGTGGGTGTGACATAAGATTACCACTACACAAATCAACAATCTGATTGGTCACCGCTCAGTTCATTTGCATAAAGTTTGTCTAGAACAAGAGCAAAGAGACGATGTGCGTCAGTGATTTGATGTGTCAGTTAGGCTATATTTCTATACTGTTATCTCTGGCCTCACTGTAGCACCAAATTAATAAATAAATAAGGCAAATCATTTTGTGTGATGTCATCGGTGACATCACATATATATACTGCTTAAAATTTCAGCAGGCTGTCCTCTGCTTAAAACACGTTCCCTCAACTTAAAACACCTTCAAGCGTCCCTGTTTCATCATGCTCCTCAAACCACTCCCAAACAATGTGTGCAGAGTGCCAGGGCAGTGTGGACACTATCCTGCTGAAAGAGGCCGCTGGCATCGGGCAATATCATCACCACGAAAGGGTGTACATGGTCCGCATGGATGTTTAGGTAGGTCACATGTGTCAAATTGATGTCCACATGAATGCTGGACCCACGATTTCTCAGCAGAACATTGCCCAGAGCATAACACTTATTCCACCGGCTTGTCTTCTTCCCACAGTACATCACTTCCTCAAGTAAATGAAGCATGTATTCCCGGCTATCCACGTGTTGGAAAAGGAAACGGGACTCATCGGACCAGGTGTCCTTCTTACATTTCTCCAAGGTCCAGTTCTGATGCTCGTGAGCTGGTTGTTGAAAAGTTTGGGTGCCACCGGTCGGATGGTAATTTATTGTTAATTTTCTGAGTAACAATAAGTGAACACATCCTCTACAGAGAACACACTCCTGCACATTTGAATGCAGAATTACTTATTACTTATTTGCTGCATTTATCAAAGATCTGGGGGGTTATGACAATATTTATCATTCTCGTGATAAATTACATCTCAACATGTCTCAATATGTGACAATGCTTTTCTAAGCATTGTGGTATCGGAATACTTCCCTGCTGCATGTTTGATTAGCGGTATAGACAACATAATTAGTCCTGTTTAGGTGGATTTAGTGTAGCAGGGTGTGTAAAATGTTGAATACAAATCACTGGATTAATAATTTTTCATTGTATTTTTGTGGCACTACTTTGTTCCAACTTAGTATCAGGAGAACTTCTTGAGGCACTATGGTGTTACATTTTGACATACTGTCCACTTCTAATTTAACATATTGGGGGAAAAAAATAAAATGCGGCTGTGGCAGTGGGGGTGTGGTCAAGCGCTGTCTACTGGGGAGGGGCTGGGCCAGAGTGAGGACCTGAGCTGTGTCCCAATTCAGGGGCTACACCCTTCGAAGGACGCGGTCTACGAAGGCATGTCTTTTGAAGGCAGCGTAGACCCACGAAGGCTGAACTGAAATGAGACGGCCTACTCTATGGCGGATTTCCTGTTTGTGTCACAGCACTGCTGTTCCCGCCCTCACCGCTTGTCTTCTAATTGAAATATAGTCTTTCTGCTGGTTAAGGTAGGCTCTGAGTTGAGACTTTCTCTAGTCGCTATCTTCAAACGCAGACTGAAGACACACCTGTTTATTCAGCACTTAAATGAGCCCTAAATTAAGTATTGATTGTAATGTATTGTACAGCACTTATGTATTGTATTGCACTGTTCTGTGTTTAAACCCAATACATACATTTAAAGTGTCTCCTCAGCCACCATTCACTTCTCTGCTGACGCTGCTATGTTCTCGAATCTCCACCGGCACGCAGTGAACCTCAGGATATGCTGGCTGGTGAAGGATCCATCCGTTGGATCCTTCTTCGCCATGGAAAAGAAGGACATATTTCTCGGCCACATATGAAGGAGCCTTCGAAATAGGACAGTCTAATTACTCCGCTGTGGCGCAATCAGCCTTCAAATGCAGCCTCCGAAGGACGCAGCCCCTGAATTGGGACGCAGCTATGGACTGATTGGCAAACACTTACACCTGTGGGTATCTGTCTCTTTTCCTACTAATACGAGCTTCTTTCCCCAGTAGAGAGAGAGAGAGAGAGAGAGACACCTGGGCGACAGGAACACTTGGGCAGAGAGACAAACTGAACCTGAAGCTCCAGAGAAGGAAACAACTCTAACGCCCGCAGTAGTGAAGAGCTATCCGCTCAAAGCCTAGCGTCCTTTTGTTTTGTTAATGTCTGGAAAGAAAGAATAAAAGATCTCTGCCCACAGACACCGCCTCCTCTGTATTCCTTCTGCCTACACCCTCCAGGGTATCACAGTGGCCACAAAAGTGTTTTCCAACATGCTGAATCAAGCAAACAAATAGAAACTCTACATTAAAACTGCAGAAAAATGCCATATTTGCGTGTGCTCTCTGTAGAGGACGTCAACAAAATCAACAAAATGTAATTTGATCAGGGGGTTCAAACTGTTGCATACGACTGTAGTTAATTCTCAAGAGGCTGTCACTGTCCAGCATCATAACAGCCGAAGATTATCTCATAAACAGCACAACAGCTTTTAATAACCGAATTCAGGTGACGTGCTGGGTCGTATGTGTCTAAATCAAGCCTTGAAAGTGGATCAGCCAATCAGATTTCAGAAACAGAGTCAGTTTTATGATACAGCAGTAAAGCAGACGTCACATGACAGACCAGCCTTACAAAAATACTATAAAGTTAATGTTCATTTGTGACTGAGTTACTCATTACACTGACCAATCCTGAGCTGAAGTCAGGGAGGCATCTCACTCACTGCTCATTCACACTGTCTGCAAATGACCTTTCTGCTGTGGCTGTGATGCAGAAGTCTGTTTGTATCCTCCTCTGCTGACGGCAGCGCCATGTAAATAATCAGGACAAATTCAGCTCAGCCTGTAATTCAGAATCAGCAGCTCACCTGTCTCTACTGTACACACCTTCACACAGAGAACCTGCTCAGACAGGGGAGAGAGAGAGAGAGAGGGAGAGAGAGAGAGAGAGAGAGAGAGAGAGAGAGAGAGAGAGAGAGAGAGAAAGAGAGGGTGTGAGAGAGTAAGTAGAGAGAGAGAGAAAAAAAAGAGGGAAAGAAAAAAAGAGTGTGGAAAGAAAGGGTGTGAGAGAGGAAGATAGTAGAGAGAGAGAGAGAAGGGAGGAAAAAGAAGAGTGTGGAAAGAGATGGAGTGAGAGAGGAATAAAGCAGAGAGAGAGAGAGAGATAAGGAAACGAAAGAAAAAGTAGATAGGTTGGAAAGAGAGGGAGTGACAGAGGAAGAAAGTAGACAAAGAGAAAGAGGGAAAGAAAGGAAAAAGGAGATAGTGTGGAAAGAAAAAGAGTGAGAGAGGCAGAAAGTAGAGAGAGAGAGAGAGAGAGTAGTGACAGAAAAAGAAAGTAGATAGAAAGAAAACAATGAGAAAGAGTGAAAGAGTAAGGAAAGAGAGGGGCTGGAGGGAAAGAGACTAAGATAGTAGTGAAAGGAAGAAAAAGTACCAGTGAGAGAGAGAGAGAGAGAGAGAGAGAAAGAAAGTAGTGAGAAAAGAAAGGACAGAGAAAAAAATGAGAAAGAGTTAAAGAGAGAGGAAAGAGAAAAAGTATTGAAAAAGAGTGAAAAGAGAGGGGAATGGAGGAAAGAGAGTGAAAGCAGTGAGAGAAAGGAGAGAGAGAGAGAGTAGTGAGAGAAAAAGAAAGGAGAGCGAGAGAGAGAGGAACAGAGAGAAAGAAAGAAAAAGAAGAGTGTGGAAAGAGGGAGTGTGAGAGAGAGAGAGACAAAGAAAGTAGTGAGAAAAGGAAGGACAGAGAAAAAAATGAGAAAGAGTTAAAGAGAGAGGAAAGAGAGAAAGTATTGAAAAAGAGTGAAAAGAGAGGGGAACGGAGGAAAGAGAGTGAAAGCAGCGAGAGAAAGAGAAAGGAGAGAGAGAGAGAGTAGCGAGAGAAAAAGAAAGTAGAGAGAGAGAGCGAGAGTAGTGAGAGAGGAAGAAAGGGGAGAGAGAGAGAGAGAGCGAGAGTAGTGAGAGAGGAAGAAAGGGGAGAGAGAGAGAGAGAGAGAGAGAGTAGTGAGAGAAAAAAAAAGTACAGAGGCAGAACGAGGGGGTGAGCGAGGGGGTGAGCGAGGGGGTGGGCGTGGGGGTGGCAGTGAAACAAGGTGCAAATCCTAAAGAATCTGAGAGAAATGATCCAGAAAGCTTAGGCTGCTCCTCAGAGAGTGAGAGCGGAGCAGAAGCTGTGATATTTCTTAATCTGCCGGATTCCCACAGAGCCGCTAAATTAAATTTGTTGTGTTGGTTTAGAGCTCAGGGTTCACGCTGACTTTGGGTGGGCAAACAAGAGATCATTGAGCTGAACCGCACGGCTGCTTCTTAATGCACTTTCAATAGGCCAACTAACCATTACACACGAAAAAAGAGCCTTTCTAACGGTTTAAACCCTTTTAGCCTGTAAGAACGTACGGTGAAAAATGAGTATGACCATGAAATATGAAGTGTAATGAGTATGAAATATGAACTGTACCCAGTGAACTGAGGGAAGGTGGTAAGATGACGATGCAAAACAAGTAGAATGTATCTTTTAGTGAAAGAGTGTGAGCTGCGTGCCAAAACTTTCCACTGAACCCTGCCACCAATTCTTCTTCTCTATTCCTCCCTGATCTTTCCAGAGATGATAACTAGAGCAAAATAATAAACGCTTCTTCCTTTTCACACTAATTTTTCCACTCTGACAGGAGCGCTAAAGCCATATGCTTCTTATATATTCAGATCTGTTTTACATTTTTAAAAATAAAGCTGCCAAAAAAGGTTATTTGGGTTCATTTAATTGAAGAATCACTTTTGGTTCCTTTCAGCCGAGTTTTATAGTCACTTTTACAGACTGATATATTTAAATGAGCTCTGCTCTGATTGGCTTCCACATATTGAGCTTCATTCAAAACGCAGTTCTGGCAGAAACACTGCTTATAACTTCAGTGTGAGAGCTAAACTCCTGCATCAAAACAATAATTATAAACAAAGTACCTTTGAAGTTCGGATGAGCTCCTCCTGCTGGATGTCTTCACCCTGGAATAAAGCAGAGTGCTGGATCAGTGCTACGGGTGCGCCTCCTTGTGGTTGGAACTGATCACAGCATTCAAATTCAAATGATTCTTCTGCCAAACCTGCACTGTATATGACTTTCTAGATATATTCACTGCAATTCAGTAAAGCAAGGTTCAAAATTAGACATAACTTTCACAAAAGATAATACAAAGAGAAATGAATGATACTGAGAATTGTTCACAACCTCAGTTCTTATGCTACTACACAAAAGCCAGAATGACAGAATAAGTGATTCTTATTCTTATTGATTCTTATTTGACAGAATAAGTGATTATTTAAAATATTTAGATAAAATAAAATCAGTGTTCAGTACGTGACTGAAGTGCCCTTGAGCAAGGCACCTAACCCCTAAATGCTCCCCAGGCGCCGTGAATAGGGCTGCCCACTGCTCCGGGCAAGTGTGCTCACTGCCCCCTTGTGAGTGTGTGTTCACTAGTGTGTATGTGGTGTTTCACTGTACGGATGGGTTAAATACGGAGGTCTAATTCCGTTGTGTTCAGACACAGTTGGCTAAAAGGTTCATTTCATTTCATAAGCCACTGCACATCTTTGAAATTTAGTCTGTCAAGTATGTCAAAATTTAGTCTCAGAATCTTAAGGTTTTGAGAAAATAAGCAATTGGTCATATTTTTGAGAACATAACTATTATATTGAGATAATAAGTCAAATTCATGAGTGAATAAATCTTTATATTGAGATAATAAGTCATATTTATGAGCAACTAAGTCTTTATATTGAGATACTAAATCAATATTTTGACAGAAAAAGTGATTATTTCAAAGATTTTGATAAAATAAAATAATTATTTCAAGATTTTAAGTCATTTTTGAGAAATAAAAATCATTATTCTAAAATACTAAGTTAACTGTTTAGAAAATTAGTCATTATTTTGACACACTAAGTAAATATTACGACAAAAATAGCCATTATTTTGATATACTAAGTCAATTTTATGAGAAAATAAGTAATTATTTTGAGATGCCAAGTCAATTTTTTGACATACTTCCACCAGAAACAAACACACTAGGAATGGCTTTCCGTAGATTCTGATACTGATGCTGAAATGAAAAGAAAAACAATCACATTAGCGCCCCCTGCTGGTCACTTCTTGCAGTACCTTGCGTTTGAGCCGAGCTTTGACATTTTCTGCGTCCTTCAGTTTGGATTTGTAGAGCATCCATCTGTACCGCAGCTCCTCCATACTCACATCTTCTCCTCCAGCATCAGAATGCCACGAGTCCATCAGCTGCTGGAACAGAGCTTGACCCCTGGTCACCCCAGCACGCAAACCCTGCAGCAAAAAACAGCCAGAGAAAAATATTTTATTACTTTCTTCCTATTCTTTTAACGAGTGAAAGGAGAAGGTGCGCAATACTTGTTTTTGAATTTCAAAGATATTTGGAAATACACGTTTACATGACTTTATGAATATTATTTGAGTATATTAAACAGCAGTAGATCTTCCATGGGGCTTCCAAGCAAACAAATACTTCTAAATATTTCTCTTTCAAGGAATAGACAGTCTATGCCAAACGCATTTCTGTTTTTCCCCAAATCGCACTCAAACTGCGACCAAAAAGAGTCGATTCCAGAGCCAGAAGCTATTTTGGTCCTCTGGCAGGACGCCTGGTGTTTGTGAGGTTTGTGTTTTTCAGAGCTGAAGGTAACAGACTAGTCATGACAGCCAGAGCGGTACAGCACACCACGGTTAGAAGAGTCTTATAACACTCATATGGGTATATGTTTAAGTGTTCTCCCGCTGAGCTCCTTCGCTCACTAACACAAGACAGCACCCTAGAGCTCGACATAAAATCAAGCGAATAGGACATCAAAACGCAGAAGGATGTTCAGCTTTTCATCAAGACGCTGAATTTTTCTGAGTAAACATGAAAGTTTAATCAAAAGTGGAAAAAGGAGAAAGTGAGGACACAACAAACAAGCCTGACCTTGAGTGTATTCTGTCTTATCTTCAATTCTTTGGCGCTCGAAACTCTTTGGTTGTTCACAACTGCTGAGAGTTTGTCGTTTTCCTTACGAAGCCAAGCCTCGAACTCTCTCCGAAGAGCCTCCCAATCACGATCGTGCTCTCTCACGGCACTCTGCAACATAAATAAACTCATTTTAGCACTATTCTTATGTTTGTGCAGTACATTTTGTACGGTATATACAGCAGGGTTGTAAAAATGCATCAATCTGAAGGTGGCGATCCAATGTTACAATCGATTATAAACAGGTTTAATAAAGTATGTGGTCATTATTTTAGAAAAAGGCTATTTTCAAATATGCAATACTGTGCAAAAATCAGCATCCACCCTTTGTTTATTTAAATATCATTTGGGCTGTTTCTTTTAGTCCGTTCATCATGACATTTACATGCAATGTAAAGGGCAACAGGTATTTTCAAATTACGTAGAAAACTGAAAAAAGACAAAAATGGAGATGAGGTTTTGTCCTGACAGCAGCGATAAGTAAGAGGAATGCCAAAGGAAAATAATAAAAAAACACTGGAGTTCAAAAAATGATTGAAAGCTGCAGGAAAATGGGCTCCTAACAACCACCTGGAAGACCTGGTATGTGTAAGCATACCTGGCCAATAAATCTTGACTATGATTCTGATGTGAGGCAAATAAGTGCCCTCACGCGGTACCTGAATGCTGCTGCTACATCCAAAATGCATAATTATGCATGACTTATTGTGCTAAACAGCCAGTCGAACTTTACTTTCACTGCAGCACTTTATGTGATTTATGGTATTTAAATAGATTATTTTTTTTCATTTTATGAATTTAAAATGACAGTCATTAAAGTGCAAATTATATTATTTACATTGCAACTTTAGCTAAAAGACAGCATGGGAAATGTTCTAGTGTGCTTCATATGTACATTTATTCCATACAGTGTGAGCTTTGAGTTAATAAAAGGCTAATAAAAATCAACCATTGGCCAATTTGGCTGTAAAACAGTTTTAACTGGATTCAGCCTTAAAAATTTATGCTCAGTTCACCCCTAAAATGTTTTAAAATAGTTCTGAATCATAATAAACTAACTTAATTGAATCAATCAAGTCTCCATGACGCACTGAACTGTTTCCTAAACCAGAACTTAGAAAAAAAAATACATCCAAATAAAGTTATTCTGACCTCCATTAATCCGTGAGCTGCACCTGGTTTGTACGGAGATGGCTGCCTTTTCCTAAATTCGGCGTCTGAGGTTCTGATGGATCTTGCGAGTCCAGCTCCAGCTTGGTCTTCACTTTCATACAGACCCTTACTTAAGCCATATTTTCCCTCCAAATCAAGATCCTCTACACCAGATGCATGCTCTTCAACCCATTCTCTTGTCCTCCCTCCACTCCTGGATCCTCCTCTCCTCACCAAACCTGCTCCACACTGATCTCCTCCATCCTTCTGCACCTCGTAGCCTCTTCCTATTACCATCGAGTCCACATCATCTACAGTCTTCCCTCTCAGCTCTGGGGGAATTTTGACTTTACCTCCAGGACTGAACTGCCCATCAGCTATCTGACCTTCACCATCATGACCTGTAACAAATCTCCCAGCAGCTCCGAATCCTGACCCTCTGCCCGACCCTGAGCCCTCATAAGGCCAGTCAGGCTCCTGGGCTGGATGACCATCTGCTCTGGCTCTGCCTGTAGATCCGCTGCCTCTGAGTGAACCGGCCTCCTCGAATGGCGCACGTCTCTGGTCAAGCTCCAGGCAATCATCTGCCTCGTGTGCGTAAAAGGAAGAATCTGTTTCCCCTGATGCTCGGTGACCATTAAGAAGCCTGAAAAGAAAGCAGAAAGATAATAAAAGCTTGGGGATAAAGTGATACCTTGACTAAAAATCGCATACTGAATTATACAATAGCTGCGTTCCAAAGTCTAGGCTGCATTTCTCGGCCGCTACGTCATAGAAGGCCGTTCCAAAGTTAAGGACCCTTTGTATGCAGCCTGGAAATGCAGCCTAGGTTCTGAGTGATTTCAAAGATGCATCAGATGTTTCCTTTCAGGCCTTTACCCTTTCCCTTTGCAGTTACCCACAGTTCTCTGCGCACAAAAAAACAGCACCACACAAATGGAAAACGAAGCCATCGGAGCAGAGCTTGTTTTAAAATGTAAGTTGCTCACATCCTTGAATTCGTCTTCATGACCTTACAAAGTGTAAAATGACTGATTAATTAAAGCATTCATATATATTGTATATTATTTAGAAGTATTTGTATATCTGTAGTTTATCGCACTACATTAGAACTTCTCCTCCATTTCCATGAAGAAATGAAATAGCAGCAAACTCAATGCAGCAGCTCCATTTTCTCTCACCAGTTCCCTCACGAGTTTCGCTCCGCTCTGGTGACGTCACCACGCAGCCTTGTTAGGTCTTCACAGGACAGTCCTACCGAGGACCCGCCCTACCCTGGCTGCAGCCTCGGCTTTGGAACGCAGCTAATAACCCCCCTTACTACCCTAATGTAGTCTATGTGCTTTAGTTTGGCACTGGAGCCATGAGACTAACTAAAAGCTAACAAATAAATAACAACAATCGTATGAAAGCACATACCCCATCAATCAGCATCGAACAAACTGCATCACACACTTACCTCAAATTCCACTGACTTAAATAATCTCTAATATGCTCGGTTATGTTGTTTCTGACACTGCATGACACATAGTTACCTATAAACATGGACAAAAGCATGTTGCACAACTAAAAGCCAGTAGCAGAAGAAACCTTGGAGCCTGAATTTAGTCTGTGTTCAGAATCATACAGTGTCAGAAATCACATAAGCATGCCTAGAAGATTATCTTTCAATGTAAGTGCGAGTTAGCAGTTAGCACAATGCTACCTTTTCGAGTATAAGCTTTGATTACCTGTTGCTAGCATCAGGGCAAAACTAATGAAACAAACTTCGGACTGAAAAATGTCTCTGATGGAGTGGATTTCTAGGACAGGGGGTTTATGTGAACTTGTCACCAATCTACAGTATTTTGGTAAGCAGGTTATGAAACTTCACAATCCATCAGAAAAGGAAACATTTCAACAGTAGTCCAATGGTCAGGTGGTTTAATATAGGCCTGCGGTACATTAAGGGGGTAACAATTTCAATACAGTATCAAAAAAACTGTATATTTAAATTTTGTGTGGTGAACCTGAATCTTTTCAGGTTTTTGTGTTGTTTAGAGCTCAGTTGCACTATTTTACAAAATCAGTATTTAGCATAAAGACATGCTACTGCACAATATTTTGTTTTAAAATAAGTTGCATTTTCTTGGCTCTGTAGAAATAAACATTGTGAAGTCAATCATAAACTATATCATTACACCCTTACTGTACATACAGTTGTGTGCAAAAATGTGGGCTTCCCTGGTCAATTTACATGTTTTATTGATTTTCTAAGTGAAAATAAGTGAACACATCCTCTACAGAGAACACAGTTCTGCATATTTTAATGCACAATTACTGTTTATGTACTGAATTTAAATAAAACCTAAAATGTGGCCTATGCAAAAGTTACAGCACATTATGTATTTTTTATATTTCAGTTTTTACAAATACGTTAAACTAAGCAAATAAACAGAAATTGTGCACTAAAATGCCATATTTAAGTGTGTTCTTTCTAAAGGATGCGTCAATTTACTTTCACTTAGAAAATCAGCAAAAATTGCATTTGACCTTGGGGTGTTCGAACTTTTGCATACGACTGTCTGCCACTGCCAAAACACCAAAGATGAGTTTGCTGCTGTTCCCATTATCTGACCTGTAGAGGTTAAGACTGAGCGAGTGAAGGGACATCCATGATTCACGGAGGCGCTTGAGGTCTCGCTGAATGTGAACTTTGCCTTCCTCAGAGGTTTTGGCCAGCACAGCCTGACCCTGTCCCTCGGTCCGGTGCAACTGCAGCTCCTTCTCAGGGAACTCCCCCAGCGCCCTCTACAGGATTCAGAGACAAGCAAGACAGTAAAGCACAATTTCCCCTAAACACACTGTTATCTGAAAGAAGACAGAAGCACAGACAAACACATACAGACAAAAATACAGAAAATTAAGGCTTCAGCATGGCTGCTACTCAGCGTGTGAAATGCCCACTGGTATTCGGGGGGTCCTATTTTGGCTACAGTTGCACTCAAAATTATTCAACCCCCTCGAAGTGCAGGGCAGTCTGAGGATATAAAAACAATTCATGAAAATTTATCAAACAAGGTTTAATAAGCAGTCAAAAGAGGTTCATTACGACTCGTTCAAGTGATTTTGAGAACATAAATTTGAGTTTACTCCAAACAGTTCAAATGAAAATATCATTCTCTCTACAAATGTCCGTGTGCAAAATTATTAAACCCCCAAAGTCGGTATTTTGCCGCCTCCCTTGCACTTTATAACCTCCAATAAACGTTTCCGGTATGTCCTCACAAGCTGCCAACATCTCTCTATTGAAAGATTTGCCCATTCCTCATAAGCAAAACCTTCCAGCTCATTAATGTTCCCTGGTTTCCGTGCCACCACAGCTTTCTTTAAATCCCACTTAAGATCTTCAATAGAATTTAAGACCAGAGACAGAGATGGCCATTCAAGGACACTCTACACCGATCCCTGAAAAGAGCTTTGGTTGACTTGGACGTATGCTTGGGATCACTGCTAAAGAAGTCCATTGATCACAAAGCTTTAATGTACACACTGAAGACAAGACATTCTTCTCCAAAATGGCTGGTATTTTAACAAATCCATGAAGCCAATCAAACGGTAAAGACTGCCAGTTCCTGCAGCAGCAAAAAGGACCCTCAAAAGGACTGACCCACCTCCATCTCTATGCTTGATTGTGAAGATGGTGTTCCTTTTACCAGACATGCCACGGTTCCAGGAGTCCAAACAGTTCTAATTTAGTTTCATCACTCCATAGAAATGTCTCCCAGAACCCCACAGGCCTGTCCAAATTCCTTATTGCATGTTCAAGTTGACTTTTATGTGTTTTTTTGTCAAGACTGTTGTGAGGCGAGGTGTCCAGGCATGAGGTTACTGCTCATGTAGTGTTCTTATCATGTTCACTGATACTTTTGCTCCTGTCTTCATCAGGTTATACTGCAAGTCTTTGGTCTTTCTCTTCTGTTCTGTTCAAGTGTCCAATTCCTTTGGTGAAATTTTGCTCTTTATTCCACGTCCAGGTAGGTCTGCTGCTGTACTATGAGTTTTAAACTTGCGTATGATACCCCCAACTGTGTCTCTCTGAACTGAGATATCTTTCTGTAGCCTTCGCCTTTTTGGAGCAATGAAATAATTTCTTCTCTTAGCTTTTGTGAGAGCTCCTTCTTCTTTGCCATGCTGTCTGCTGAAGGAATTTATAGCTCTGTAATGTGTTTAGTGCTGTGTTACACATTATTATATGCAGTATTGCGTGTGCATGTGCTGAAGTTGTGTTTAGGCTGCCTATTTTTGTTTTTCTTTACATGGTCATGTCTGTCACACCTGTCATTTGTCATGTGTACGTCAAGTCAAGTCAAGTCAAATTTATTTGTATAGCGCTTTTTACAACTGATGTTGTCACAAAGCAGCTTCACAGAAATCCATTAAGACAAAGTTTTAACATGAAATGTAAATCCTCCAGGTGAGCTGGGGAAGAAACCTTGGGAGGAACCAAGGCTCACAAGGGGGACCCATCCTCTGGTCAAACTACCTATAAAATTATTATACTACTAATATTAATAGTAGTACTAGTAGTAGTAGTAATCTAATCTTGGCATCAGTCCAGCTATAAAACTGTATCAGTCCATCGTTTCACGGGCTGGCTAGGTGTCTGGTACCTGCACGCAAGAAATAAACTTAAATTCTCCAGACATACGGCTACTTCCCTGGTTTAGGACGGGGTCTGGATTCTTCCCTGCTGAGCTCGAATACATGCATGGGTGGGATTTATATATGTATCACAGCTGAAGCAAATTAATTGTCATTAGGGTCTCCAAAGGCTCAACTGTGTTGTAGCACAATTTTGTAGCCTCATAGATTATCAGTGATTTAAAAACCAGCATTATTAAATTGGGGTTGAATAATTATGACATAGCCGTATTAAGAAAATATCCTTTTAATCAGGAAAATGATATCATACATTTTCAATGTCAATTTCAATAGGTCACTCAACTGATACACAGGTAGTTAAAAATTTTTTTCTGGGTCTTCATAAAAGCTTGTGGGGGTTGAATAATTCTGAGTGCAACTGTAGCTGCTAACTCACTTGCTATAGCGGCGCTCACGGTAGCTTTAATGGCAACAAGATGTGTGGTTTAACAATTCTACTTCTGGAAATGCTCTGTTCTAGTTTGATAATGCACTCTTCCACACATCAACTGAGATCCTTCACTTCTCTTTTATCTCCGGTTTAAGAAATGAGGAACAATTCACAATTCGTGGAATACAGTGCAGTTTTCAGAGGTATCCTGGACATAGTTACAGCTGTTAGGCTATAAAGAACCAACAGGGTGAAACGATTTGCTACAGCGCCACCCTGAGGCAGACCACTGCTGCATCTCTAGTTAAGAATACCAAAGACAGAAGCTCACCAACTGTGGGTGAAGCAGCTGAACAATGACCTTTCCCTGAATTTGTATTTACGTGTCTATTTTACCCCAATGAAGAGCATAACGTTCGAAGTTTTAAGGGACGCCTCAGAATTTTAAGACATTCAGGGGGTCTAAGAGGTTAATTAGGACCTCCCCAGGACCCCTTTGCTACTACATACATACATACATACATCATCTAAACCGCTTGTCCTTCTGGGTCGTGGTGGGGTGCTGGAGCCTATCCCAGCTGTCATTGGGCGCTTTGCTACTGTTTTAGCAATACTGTTATATGTATTTATATCTATGTTTATAGATAACAGTGTGCTGTACAGTGTCAGAAACCACATAATCAAGTCTAATGGAGCAACTGAACAACTCCACACGGTTTGAGGTGTGTGACGATTTAGGCATGCAGTTAGCACAGTGCTAACTCGTGTACTTAGGCTTCCATTACTTGTTAGCTACTTTAGCCTCTTAGTTCCCGTGCAAAACTGAAGAAGTAAACTTCACACACAAAACATGTCTTGGCTGACTACACTGAGGGGCTGATACGCAAACTTAATTTCTGGTTGAATCATTTCTTTAGGCTGAGCTCAGAGAGCCTTGATTCTACTGAGAGATGTTTAGGTAGACTCAGAGACACGTAAACAAATAAAAAAGAATCAATGTATAAATATATTTAAACACTTCAGTTAGATATAATGTGAACTGTGTGCAAGTGTGAATGTACATCTGGTGCGTATCAGCATTTCTACCACTGAGGTTTCAAGCGTTCAAAAAAATAAACACGTGTTCCTTTCATTAACTTTATGTTTCATTCAAGGGTCTGATACCATTAATAAAACAGCTATAAAGCAGAAAAACAGGACGATGGGCACTCATGAGCGAAAACAGTTTAAAGTCAACCAATTTAAAGTCAATTTGAATCGTAAAACAAAACACATTTTTCTTCCATACTGTGACATACCAGTGTTGGGAACTGTTTCACTTTCTATTTTTCTCCCACTCTATTCTGTGTGACTCTCTTGGGGGTGGAGAGATTTAGAGAATAAAGCTCTGGGTCCAAAAACTGGTCTTTGGACTGGGTGATGATGGCAGCGATGGACAGAGCGCTATTCGAATAACCCTGCATTTCTGCAAACCCTGGTCTCTTGACTCTCTGACTGTGGCAAGATCAAAGATTCACATCACTAGTGAGTGAAACTCTAAGGGCTCTTGCAACTTGCAAGGCAGGTTTTTTTTTTATTAAAGTCCTTTTAATAATTAATGAGCCACACAAGGTGTATATTTACCAGAGCTAATCCTGCTAAAGTAAACCGGTTTGTAAGTACAGAGCTAATCTGCTTTGCCTGTTCCTGATAGAGCAGTCAAATCAGCAGCACTTCTATGGATTTGTGGTCTCAACTGACTTGATTATTTGCTGTTGTAACTTGTGTAAAGGATTCTGGATAGTTTTGGATATTTTAGACACAAAATATGTTGATTTTGTTGAAGATTTGGGAGTTTGAGTCAGCTCCTCTGAAAACACAATCAGAGCACTTGTGTTTAACCCCTTAAATAACCAGACTTATTATTCAGTAACGACATGGAAAACAACGAAAACTGACCAAGTGATTAAGTTACAGGAGTGAGGAATGGACATCTGGACCCACAGGAAGCTTCTGGACATTTAAGGGGTTAAAACAAATGAGAACAGCCTTAATAAGAACTTACATTTCTTAATTTCTGAAGGATATGAGTGGTATATTTCATGTCTCTACATCTTTATCTACATATCATATATGTAAAGTACTGTATCACAAGTGAAGGTTTACCAAAATACGTCACTAACCAGTGAAGACAGAGAAAGGACGCATTTTGTATGAATTCTCATTATTATCTTGTCAGTAACCTCCAAGTTGAATAAGCAAGCTTATCTTGTGAACTCCATCCTTGTGATTTTTAAGGTGACAAAGACGAAGTCCACTTTTTATGTAGACAAAATTCACTTCTATTTTACTATTACACTAGCCAGGCTAGTGGGTGCTTGACATAAGCTTCCTGTTCACAAAGAGTTGATAAAAAGTTCAACAGAGTCTGAAAAATTAAGAGAGAATACGTTTTCAGAGATGGGCTACATTTATCCCAACTTCCAGTCTGCAAGACTGAAAAGGAACCTTCAAACAGTGTATAACGTAGCAGGTTATGACGTGCACCACGATTCATAAAGACGTGTATATGAATATCAGATAAACCGGGATTTGCTGCCAGACTCACAGCTCCTGAAATCTGCGAGAGAAGGCTCGTTCTATGTGAGTCGGGATTCGGCCCACAGGGATTAAAGTGTAAAAGAATGTGTTTGAGCGAGTGTGTGTACTTGTTTTCGTACACTTTCAGGACAGTGTCCTGATTTTGCAGGAAAAAAAAAAACAGAACAAAAACAGAACAAACCTACAAACACCCACACAATCCTCCTGACTTTGTAAAGTGCTTTTTCACAAAAGCTCAATGTTTCATTTTTAAAAAATAACAAAAAATAACAATAAAAACAACAAAGCCATTTCTTTTTGGTTCCTGATGTAAGACTTGGGTTAGGCTTGTAAATGTTTTTGTTTTATTACACATAGCTACTGACACGTATACACTCACTGAGCTCGCTATTAGGAACACTATACTAATACTGCGTAGGGCCTGCCTATGTGCTCAAAACAGCCTCAGTTCTTTGTGGCATGGATTCCACAAGATGTTGGAAACATTCCATTAAAATTCTGGTCCATGTTGACATCACTGCATCATGCAGTTCCTGCAGATCTTTCAGAAGCACTTTCACGCTGCGAATCCCCCGTTCTACCACATCCCAAAGGTGTTCCACTGGATTCAGATCCAGTGACTGGGAAGGCCGCTGAGGAACACTGAACATTCATGAAACCAGACTGAGATGACTTTTACTCTGTGACACAGAGTATTATTATGCCGGAAGTAGCCATTAGAAGAAGGTAAATTGTGGCCATTAAGGGATGCACACGGTCAGCAACAACACTCAAACAGGCTGTGGCATTCAAACAATGACTGATTGGTATTAATGGACCCAAAGTGTGCAAAGAAAACATTCCCCACATCATTACACCACCACCATCAGCCTGGATTGTCGACACAAGGCAGGTTGGGTCCATGGATTCATGCTATTGCTAACAAATTCTTACCATACTGTCTGTGTGCCTCAGCAGAAATCATGATCCATCAGGTCAGGCTACGTTTTTCCAGTCTTTAACTGTCCTGTTTTGGTGAGCCTGTGCCCACTGCAGTGTTCTTGGCTGACCAAAATGGAACCCAACAGGGTCTGAGTGAGGCCTGCAGTTCTTAGATGTTTGTCTGGTTTCTTTTGTGACCTCCTGGATGAGTCATTGATGAGCTCTTGGTGAAATTTTGGTAGATCGGCCGCTCCTGGGAAAGTTCACCACTGTTGCAAGTTTTCTCCATTTGTGGATAATCACTCTCACTGTGGTTCGCTGGAGTCCCAGAGCCTTAGCAATGGCTTTGTAACCTATGTGCTGCTTTTTGAGACCTTCTAGCTGCTTCTCATTGCCAGACAGGCTCTATTTAAGTGATGTTTAGATTCAACAGGTCTGGCAGTAATCATGCCTGGGTGTGGCTAGTGACACTAAACCCAATTGAATTTGGTTAACTATTTGATTCAGAAGCTAAGGGGGGCAATTACCTTTTCACACGGGGCCAGGAAGGGCTGAACAGCATTTTTCCGTCAATAAATCAAATCATAAAAACAGCATTTTGTGTTGGGTTACCTTTGTCTAATATTAAAAGCACTTTAATTATCTAAAACATTCAAGTGTGACAAATATGCAAAAACGGAAGAAACTGGGAATGGGGCAAATACTTTTTCACAGCATGTATATATGTAAACATGCAATATATTATTATTACATTGATACATATATTGATACATGTCCCATATACATATGTGTGGGACAAAAGTATGAGCCCACGTCCTGACAAGGTATAAAAACAAACGTGCGCCTATGTGTGTTACCTCTGCTTCATGCTGCCGGTTCTCCACGCTCCACTCCCCGTTCGGCCCGCGGAACGACTCCAGCTTCTGCCTCATGATCATCAGCCATTTCTCCACGTTCAGCAGACTCTCATGGAAATTCTCGTGCTCAGAAATGCTCTCCTCACTTTCGTTCACCTTCACCTGATGAACACACACACACACACAATCAACCCCAAAAACAATGCCACATCTGAGAATCAGGCTGTTATAGGATCGAGTTCACTTTGTTCAATAAATAAAGATCTCCTCGGGCCAAAACAGTGCATTAAAACTAAAATAACCACAGTTTGATCAAGGTCTTCAACATCATCATCATCATCATCAAAGCACAGCAGGAGATAAGGAAACCAGGGGGGCAATCTTTGCGGCTTCTACAGATCTTGAGGACTGAGTCAGAATTACTTGAAGCTTGGCATTTTGAAGTGGCTAGTTAGAGGATATAAATTCTACCCATGAAATATTTCACATCTTTATTCATTAAAAAGACAGGAACTTTACTACATCAGGACTTCCAAGAACCTTGAGCAGATCCTCCTTACCCGAACTGCTTTATAGAGCAGTTTCCAGTCTGCGTAGAGGCGCTCAAACTTCGTCCTGTTCGTCGGGCTGGACGACACCAGCGTCTCCAAAACCGTGATGTGAGCCTCACTGTCCTCCAGGTCCCTCTTAATGACCTGAGGATGGATACAATGTTAACCGCTTAAACTTAATGGACAAATCAGCAAGGCCCAATCCCATTTCACCCTTCGCCCCTACCACTTAGCCATTACCTCTCTTTCAGAGGCTCACTCCAAACAGAGTGATATGAGAAAAAAAAGAAAAACCGCCAAGATGGCTGTGCAAGAGACCAAAGAAACCCACAAATGTGAGTATTTTCACCATAAAAAAATATAATAACTATTGTACTATTTTAGTTTAATGTCATTTCAATGTATTTGGATCCTTTTCTTCATAACAAGCATAAAAATTGCTAGTAGTAGCTGATGTCTCGATAGCTATCTAGCTTCTTGTTTGAATTTTCCCATTCCACGTTAAGTGATGCAGCAGTTCTGATGCCCTAGAATGTAACTGCTGCATCACTTAAGGAGGAACGGGAAAATTTGAACAAGAAGCTGTCGGATAGCTGACTTACAGTGTCAGTTAAAGAGAGGAAACAGCCATGAACCCACACCAGCAGGAGCTCACAAACTCACAAATGTGTTTACAGCTTTCAAAACATGAGGTGAAATAGTTTGTTAGTTTATACCAAAAAAAAAAGACTTAACATTATATTGTTTCATGTGATTTTTCAATTAAAAAGTTTCATTAAATAATAAAAAATAAGCTAAAGATAGCATAGAAAGTAGGTCTAAGCTGCAGTGTGTCTGTGGCTGTGGTGGGGAAGAGGTGATATAATTGATCATCCTCATTTTTTAACATGAAAAAAAATTATAATTTTACATGCTGTCCAGGTCTAACCTTAGACAGAGCTAATAGTTAGTAGATAGTTTACATAGTTACTGGATAATATTCCTGAAGATTAATCACCGAGTAATAATCCGTAAAGGTGAAAAAACTCTGAGCTCCAGCTTTTCAACTACTACATGAAAAACCTGGATCACTCAGCCGCCCCCTGCAGTCCAGCATGATGCAACTCTCATCAGTGTCACTTCTGACACGCATCTCTCTATCTGCGCTCAGTAACGCTCAAATCAAAAATGTGTTTACTTGCTCTTGATGCAACACACAACGATCACATCAAGTTACATATGAAAGGACCTCAAGCAGTATATCCCACCTGTTACCTTTGTGCTCAAACAAAGATCGTATCTAAAGAATTTATCAAAGCTGCAACATTTATAAAACACCTTTGACTTTGAGCTGTATTTTTATCCTTTTTTATCCAGCTGTGATGGGATGCTCACCTTTAGCTGGTCAGCCTGGCTCTTCTTGGCAAGAATGTCAGGTTGGAGCCCTTCTGCTGCAAGAAATCTCTCCTTTATGGAGGCCAGTCTCTTCTGAATAGAGTCGTAGGCATCACCAAAGTCCTTCGTCCTTGAGATCAGTCCCTGAGGGGAGGAAAGACAAAAGCTTGATTTGCTGTATGTAAAAATGCTCATTTAAACGCAGTTGACACATTATCATAGACAAACAATAAACAGGAATTGCCATAAAAATCAGGCTTAGTGAGGAAGCACAGAGGTAGCCGCAGTGCTGAAGGCAACAGTTTGGTGAACGTAGTCAGTCATCTAAGATGTTTTGTGTCTGACGTTTGCTTTTGTTAGTTTTGCACTGGATCTATGAGGCTAATTAAGCGTGTCTCATAAGCCTTTCACTGCATTTTATCACTTACATTTGACACAGATAAACAGAGTATTAGCAGCTTGAATTTTGTCCAAAATTTTGTCTTTTCTGTCTATTTTAACTCACTTTTGATCTGAGCATAACTCTGGAGCCCACAACAAAACATGTGTCAGACAGTGACCGTGATGAGAGTTGCATCACGCTTGACTGCAGGGGGCTACTGTACGATCCAGGTTTTCATGCAGTAGTGAAGAACTGGAGCTCAGATTGGTTTTAAGCCTTATACTGCAGGTTTATTATCCAGTTTTTAACAAGTTATTAAAAGGCCCAGAGTCATCTTTAGCAGATAAAAGTATGTCATACAATGTCAGAAACCACAGTTAGCACAATGCTAATCGGTGTACATAAGTTTCCATTGTTGTTAGCTACATGAATCTCGTAGCTCCAATGCAAACGTCAAGCACAAAACGTGTCTTGGCTGACTACATTAGTTAAAGTGTAAATAAACTGTGTAAATCTGACTTTGTTGATGATGATTGGGCACCTGTAGTCGACTCTTCCTCTGCACAAGCTGGCTGTGGAGCAGCTCCCTCTTCCTCATGTCCGCAGTGAGCTCCTCCAGCAGACTGTCTGCTTTGTCCTTCCCAAAAACGGCAGTCAGGAGATCAGCCTTCACCTGCAGCAGGCTCAAACGTTCTTGGAGCTGCACACTGTGCTTTAGGAGCTTCTACAAAGGCAGAAAAGAAGAAATTACAACCAGAAAAATAAAAAGTTGAATATTTTTAACATTGTAATAAATATCTCAGCAAAGTGCTACCAGCAGTGCTGTAATATGTAAAGACTTTTGTCAGTATCGATTTGTAGAAACAACCATAAAGAGGCCGTAGAGAGAAAATGTTGAGCCTTTGAACCATTCACAAGTGCATCTAAGGCCTCTGTACAGCACCAGAATATTCGGTTCTCTCTTCACTCATTCTAGCTTGTATAAGATCTGTGAAAGCGTAAGAGAATGCCCGCGGCTTTCTGGGGGCTTTACCTCAATATTCTGCACGAGCAGAGCGATGTGGGAAAACTCGGTCACTTCTGCTGAAGCCTCCAGAACCTGAGACACAGCCTGACTCCACTGACTAAAGCCATGCAGTGGGTCCTGCAGAACCTGCCTCAGAGCGGTCTCACTCTCCGAGGACAGCCGGGACGAACGGCCTTTCACACTGCGCCACACAAACATACACATCTGCAATCACAACTGTCCACCACAAGTACATATAGACATGTTTTCCTTTCTATGTATACACTATATATTACACATAACTACTTTATACACTCACTGAACACTTTATAAGGAACACTATACTGATACTGGGTACAGCTTCCCTGTGTGCTCAAAACAGCCTAAATTTTTCACAAGATGTTGGAAACATTCCTGTGAGATCTGGTCCACATTGACATGACTGCATCGTGCAATTGCTGCAGATTTTCCAGGTGCACCTTCATGCTGTGAATCTGCCGTTCTACCACATCCCAAAGGTGTTCTATTGGATTCAGATCTGGTGACTGGGAAGGCCAATGAAGAACAAAAGCTTGATTTGCTGTATGTAAAATGCTCATTTAAACGCAGTTGACACATTATCATAGACAAACAATAAACAGGAATTGCCATAAAAATCAGGCTTAGTGAGGAAGCACAGAGGTAGCCGCAGTGCTGAAGGCAACAGTTTGGTGAATGTAGTCAGTCATCTAAGATGTTTTGTGTCTGATGTTTGCTTTTTTAGTTTTGCACTGGATCTATGAGGGCTAATTAAGCATGTCTCATAAGCCTTTCATTGCATTTTATCACTTACATTTGACACAGATAAACTATATTAAAGATATAGATATCTTTATCTAGATAAACAGTATTAGCAGCTTGAATTTTGTCCAAAATTGTGTCTTTTCTGTCTATTTTAACTCACTTTTGATCTGAGCATAACTCTGGAGCCCACAACAAAACATGTGTCAGACAGTGACAGTGATGAGAGTTGCATCACGCTTGACTGCAGGGGGCTACTGTACGATCCAGGTTTTCATGCAGTAGTGAAGAACTGGAGCTCAGACTGGTTTTAAGCCTTATACTGCAGGTTTATTATCCAGTTATTAAAAGGCCCAGAGTCATCTTTAACAGATAAAAGTATGTCATACAATGTCAGAAACCACAGTTAGCACAATGCTAATTGGTGTACAAAAGTTTCCATTGTTGCTAGCTACATGAATCTCGTAGCTCCAAGGCAAACGTCAAGCACAAAACAAAAAAGAACAAAAAAGCCGTTCTACCACATCCCAAAGGTGTTCTATTGGATTCAGATCTGGTGACTGGGAAGGCCAATGAAGAACAATGAACTCAGTGTGATGTTCATGAAACCAGTTTGAGATGACCTGCTTTGTGACATGGCGTATTATCACGCAGGAAGTAGCCATTAAAAGATGGTAAATTGTGACCATGAAGTGATGCACATGGTCAGCAACAATACTCAAATCAGCTGTGGCATTGAAGTATTGATTGGTATTAATGGACCCGAAGAATGCCAAGAAAACCTTCCCCATACCATTACACCACCTCCACCAGCCTGGACTGTTGACACAAGGCAGACTGGGTTCATGGATTCATGCCACTGGTGTCAAATTCTAAAACTACCATCCGTGTGTCTCAGCAGAAATTGAGATCCATTAAAACAGGCTACATTTTTCCAGTTTCCTAACTGTCCAGTTTCTGATGAGCCTGTGCCCACAGCAGCCTCAGCTTTGTTTTTTGGCTGACAGAAGTGGAAGCTGACTTGTTTTTCTGCATCACCTCAATAGTACTGAGTAGTTATTTGAGTTACCGGAGCCTTTCTCAGCTCTAACCAGTCAAGCCATTCTCTGCTGACCTCTCTCATCATCTGCAGAACTGCCCCTCACTGGATGTTTTTTCTTTATTGCACTTTTCTGAGTGAACGATAAAGATGGTGTGTGTGAAAAGCCACAGGAGATCAGCAGTTACAGAAATACTCAAACCTGCTTGTCGGATACCGACAATCATACCACAGTAAAAATCAGGGAGATCACATTTTTCCTCATTCTGATAGTTGATATGAATGTTACCTGAAGCTGCTGGACCATATCTGCACAATTTTAAGCACTGCACTGTTGCCACCAGGCTGATAAGATAACTGCATGAATGAGTAGGTGTGCAGATGTTCCTAATAAAGTGCTCAGTAAGTGCATGTCCAAATGTTTGCATACATCTGCTTACTCTGAGATTAACAATATTAAAGGAATCAAATTTAAATAATTTTCTATTACCTTAGTCAATCAGCCAAGACATATTTGGTGTCCGAATTTAGCTTGAGGCCAATGTAGCTAACAAACACTTGAAGTGAACAGTCACCTAAATCTTTTCTATAAATACATCTTCAAAACTTCATTAAGGTCATGCAGACTTGTTGTTGTGGTTTAGAGCACAGTATGACTTACTGTGAGCGATAAAAACGAACAAAACGTCACCATGTAGCTGAATGCAGCAGTCAGCCACTTTAGGACAACAGGGGTGTTGTCTAAATACTGTCCACATACTTGCATGTGAGGTCGGATTCTGCAAGGGAAGGCAGAATTTGAAACAGCATTTGCTGTCTAATGTGGCTTCCCACTGTGTTCAGTTTCACTGGGAAGTTTTCTTTTTTTATTGTTCACAGTAAATCATAATGTGTCCTAAACCACTTCAACAAGTCTGCACAACCTTAATGAAGGCCTGGACGTGGTTTGAGAGATGTTTGGGGATGTATGCATTAGCTTTGTAGCTCCAGTGATGAACTAAAGAAGCATTTGTCTTGGCCTGGCTGGTTGCCCTCGTCTGTGGTGAGTGGAAAATTGTGCTAATTTGATTTTTGGGCATGGTGACCTTAGGCCAGAGGTGGAGAACTGCACAGTTTGACGATTTTCCTGCTCAGACACATGTGATTCAACTCATCAGCTAATTACCAGGTTCTGAAGTTCTGAACAATATTAAACCATGTGCAGCCTTTCAAAGGCTCCAAGATAGAAAGCTTTTTTAAAATATAGTCGTATGCAATCACATTTCTTTGATTTTCTAAAGTGAAAATTAAGTTAACACGTCCTCTACAGCCCTGTATGTCAAACATAAGTCACAATCCTATCCAGTCTGTGAAATAATTTTGACTTTCTATAAATATGAGCCTGTTTCATAATGCGCTGCACTACAATCCCCTAGCATGCACTGCAATGTAGCGTGCACTCCCACCTCCTCCTCAAACAACTAAATCTATGGGACAGCGGTTACACCATAATTCTACACAAATCCACGTCATATCACAAAACACAGCATGCTGCAGTTCAATTCAGTATGAACACTTAACTCAGCAGCTCAGAAACTGATCCCAAGAATGAATGAATGCTGACGTTTTTACCATTTTTGAATAAACATTGGACAGTTTGGGTTACAGTAAAATGTTATTTCAAATTGAAATTAAAACATAGGCGTTCTCTGGCCCACAGACTTGTTGAGATTTTTTAATATGGCCCTTTCTGTGGTTGAGTTTGACACCCCTGCTCTTTTTTGCTCAATTTAACATGTTGGGTAAAAATTTAATATAGAACATAAAATGTTGCTTATGCAAAAGTTTGACATATTTTATATTTTGTTAATATGTTAAACTCTTCAAATAAACAGAGATTGTATGATAAAACCTTCAGAAATGTCACATTTAAGTGTGTCCTCTAAAAGATTATGCATTAACTTATTTTCACCTAGAAAATCAACAAAACGTGTAAACGGCCCAAACTTTTGCAAATGACTACAAATATTCAATGTGTAAATTTATGTCCAAAACAAAAGTTTTCATTTTGTACTTTAGTGAACTTCAGAGCAGGAAAATGTAGAGATGTACATTTCCACAATCATTATATCATTGCAGAAGCTTTATATTATTCTAATTACTATGTGAATCTCATTAGAAGTAAATTAGTGTCTGTCCTCCATTACGCATTTCAGCTAATCAGTTGTGCTGTGATGAGGGACGCGGGGGCCTAAAAAGCCCTATTGGGTTGAAGGCTAGTAGTTCTGACTGAAGTTACTCCATATGAACTATTTCATAGTTTTAATTAATGTCAAATTTGGAAAATAGTAATAAAACTGTTCTCTGAGTGGGTGTGTCCAAACTTTTGACGGCTATATTGTTTATTTCCCACTCTCTGACACAAGCGGAGAAATCCTATCAGAAGAAGAAATTCAGAACATTTAGTCAGTGCCACCGTTTTTTTTTTTCTTTTGACTGAAATAATAAACAGAATGCAGACTCAATCCTGCCAATACAGAAAGAAAATCTGCATATATAAATGAAAGAAAATGTAAGTCATAACTAATTATGCAACTAACTAAATGTGTAACTAATTATGCGTAATTAAATATGTAATTAATTACATTTAAACAGTTTAGTCAACAGCAGTACAACAAGACAGCTAAGGGTTAACATGCTGAACACGACAGTGACCGTAAAAGAATGCATAACCTGTTCATGCACGGCCCTGCTGAATATTTGTGGCTGCCTGTTTATGTTGAATGACCCGTGTATCACACATGAATTATGCAAGCAGGTTATTAAATTACTTGTTTGTCTCCGGTGTGTTAGCCACCCTCTGGGTGTCTGCTCTCTGCTCACCTTTGATACTCCTTAACTGCAGCCAGAACATCATCAGACAGCTCTCTGTGGTCCTGAGGGAACCTGAATAACTCCTTCAGCTGGGTTTTGAGCTGCTCTACCCTCGGCTCCTCTGCCAAAAGTACGTTCCGCACGCCCTGCAGCACAGACAGAGAGCTAATCAACCCTGCAGGACACATGCTGATCACGGGCTCCACCAAACAGCTTCCAAACCAGCATTAATGACTAATTCCTCTCCATGGGGCAAAGAAAAGCTGCTTTCACTGATCTAAAAAGGATTTCAACCTTGTCAGAAGTTTTCCACCGTGGACAGCTATAAGCTTAACCACCTTACTATTTCAGCACAGCTTATAGTATGTTACTTCAGTGTTTTCCCAAGTCTCCACTACCCTGCATACTTACTTACTGGTGCATTCAAACAAAAGAATGAAAAAAAAGTCATATGGGTAAAAATATCACTTAATTTACTTATTATGGGCAGATTTTATGATGCATTTGGCAACAATAATTGAGATAATACACACCAAACTTTCTTAATCATGCTATACTTTGGCCTAAATGAGCTTGTGATCTTTGTGTCTTGTGATATTCTAAAGAGTCCGAATGGCAGCACTCACATTTGTTCAAATGCACTGCACTAACAGAGCAACCCAAGACTCATGAGGAGTTCAAAGGGTCCATTTGCATTTTATTTTAGTGGTTTTGTGTGGTTTTATGTAAAACAGTCATAATTAATTTTTACATGACCATTTTCCACCCCTCTTTATCCCTTAGAATTAAACAAGCTGTTTTCTTACAGTGCCTTTAAAGGCTGCCGTATGTAAGTGAACTCATATTGTGCCTCATTCAAAAAGCAGTTCAGACTGAAGCACTCCTTATAACTTCAGCGTGAATGGGAAGAGGTAGATATATGTAATGTATGTGTAATATATGTAATGTAAATGTGTAGCGTTATGCCATCACAGATACAATAAAATCAAAATAGCTCCCATATATAGACTAAGGCCCAATCCCATGTCTTATTTTTACTCCTACCCCTTGTTTTTGAGTGTCACCTTGCCCCTTGGAACTGAGTTACAAGGGGTAGTGGTTGAAATCTTCCCTACAAAATGGGACCCTTGAATAAAAAGAGCATTACTTCATTAACAGCTACTAGCGCTGCTCTGTAGGTGACCCTGCCAGTCTGCAGTGACAGCAGAGGAGGGTAAAGTTCAGCTCCTCACTGCTGGGCTTTAGTTACATTTAGGGCATCATATGCCTTTAAAGAGGTGGGGCAATTATTTATTATCAGCCACCCCTAATTCTTCAGTGATGTGAAGCCAAAGTCAGCTATTCGGTAGACTTTTGTTTGAACTTTCCCGTTCCACCTTAAATGCTGCACCATTTAAGGTGGAACGGGAAATTTAGCTAGCTACCGAGACATCAGCATACTACTAGCGATTTTTTGTTTGTTATGGAAAAAAGGACCATAATACACTGAAACAACATTAAACTAAGATAAAACAGTGGCTATCGTAATTTTTTTAACAGAGAAAATACTTGGAGGGTCATGTAGCTCTAACACTTCGCCCTACCCCTCTATCTCAACAACAATCAGGACACCCTACCCCTAGACATGAATGTGCAAAACGGAGGGGTACAATGTAAGAACACTACATTGTAAAACTTTTAAAAGGCCCATATCTTATATTGTTCATGTATCTTTTGCTTCTTCTGAAGTCCACTTAAAACATTAGCGTGGCTTCACATACCAAAAACAGTCATAGTTCATTTTTACACAACCCTTTTACAACCTCTCTTTAGAATTAAACAGCCTGTTTTGTTACTGTGCCTTTAAGACTGATATATGTACATGAGCTCTGTTCTGACTGGCTGTCCCTGTATTGTGCTTCATTCAAAAAGCACCCAGGCTGAAACACTTAAGGGATAAACAATACAGGTTTGAAAATGGTCCTGTAGAAATGAGTATCAACATTTGGTATGTACCTTTTGATACACAAAACCACAAAAAATGTTTTATGTGGACCTAAGAGGATAATGAAGTAGTAAAAAGCAAAATGTAGGATACAGGCCCTTTAATAATATAGAATATAAATAAAAATAAATAAAAAATATAAATATTAAATTGTCGTCTTCATCAAGTTTTCACTGCACATTATAATCCACTCTATGCTAAACTGCTCTTTGGCTACGTTCACATTACCAGGTTGAAGTGGCACAAATCAGATTTTTTTGCCCTAATGTGACTCAGACCTGATGTTTTCAGAGCTGTGTGGACACAAATCTGATCTTTTCAAATCCCACCTGAGCCACTTTCATATGTGGTCCTAGATCGGATACGTATTCAATTTGTGGCCATGCAACCTTAATGTGACGCTCAGATTGGAATTCATGTGCTTTTTTCCACTGCGTGTGCGCCATTATTCAGCGTTACCATGGCAGCAGCGCCGAACATAAGTTAAAGCCTGTAAACGGTGGAAAAGCAGCTCATCTCACCTTTTTCTCCTTCGTCTCGCTCTAATAATGAAGCTGAGAGCTGATCAGAGTTAATTATCTTCTCAGCGAAGCTCGTTCTGCTCGTTAGTTTGTTTGCTGATGATGCACGTGATTCATTCACGTGACGTTACTGAGCAGGATGAGCTCATGAGGGTCATTTCAGGACGCCGGTTCGTTCACATTAATGACAGATTTGAGTCACTTACCTAAACAAGTGTGAACTATTGTGTCAGAGAGATCGGATTTGAGCAATGAGGCTTGTAATCTGAACGTAGCTTTTGCACGGAGTTCACTACTGAACTCTTAAAGCGTACATCTTTAAATGTTATTTATTGATTATTTGCGTAGTGTGTATTACAGACACTGACCTTAACAAATAAGCTACATTTGTTCTGTGGTGCAAAAACCCAAACCGCTAGAGAAATTCCTTTCACTGGGTTGTGAATATTTGTCACTCCCCACTGCGGAATGTACCTGAGGCGGTCTGGACTACATAATTACGGCCACAGAACTATGCAGGCATTCCCGTGTGTCCTACTTGACAACTGAAATGGTTTTAGGGCGGGGTGAAAGCGAAAGGAATGGAGCACTAACTGTGTATTTCCTCCACTGAGTCACCATGTGCTCCTCCGTCCTCTCTCCATCTTTACTCTCCAGCTCGCGGCTCATTTTCTGCACCAGCGCCCGCAGCTGCCCGATACCAGCAACCAGCTCCTCTCTGCGGGCCAGGTACTGACTGTGGGAGTCTAGCAAGCTCTGCAGTTCCTCCTGGATGTCCACCAGGGCCTGACGGAGTCTCTGCCAGGCCAGCCGCAGCTCCTCCACCTCCTCTGTGATGGTCTCCGCTCCAGCCGGAGACGTGTTGACCTTCACAGCCTCAGCCAAACCTTCAATGTACCGTAACGTCTCTTCCTCATGAGCTATACTGGCGTCCAGCTCCTGGAAGGAGAAGGGAGTTTTAGGTTGTCTAAGGCAGGGGTCGCAACCCAAATGTTAAGAAGAGTCATTTTGTCCTTCCAACAAAAGTCAAACCTAGAGATGAAACGATATTGAAATTTCATATCACGATTATCATGACCAAAATTATCACGATTATCGGTATTATCGCGATATTGTTCAAATGTGTTGAAAAGTAAAATGAATAAAAAAATAAATACTGATACACAAACTGAAACTCGTTTCACCAACTTTTATATTAACACAAATAGAATTGGCAGCAATATACACTTTTTGTTTGCATAAACATTAAAAAATAAGATGAGTACATTTTTTAGTATTACTTTTGTATTACTTACAATACTTGTAATACTCTGTAAACAAAAGAATGGCAAATGTATTATTATTACTGTTATTTTTATTATTATTACTGTTAATATTCTTATTCTTATTATTATTACTGTTGTAATTATTATTATTATTATTATTAATAATAATAATAATAATAATAATAATAATAATAATTACAATAACTAGGGATTTCCCTGCATAGAGAATTAAATCTCGACCAACTCTGAGGTGGGTCATAATGGAAAATTACTACTTCTAAGAAGTGCTGCACTCGGGGGATTTCTGTCCGAACTGCAACTGCAGCATTATTGTGCCGTTGTGGCGCTGAACCCCTAATCAACACAGTGCACCAGGAAAAACAGCCAAAATCACAGAGGAACTGCGTGACCGCGCTGTGAGCTGCAGACAGTGTAGAACTCACACAGTGTGAGTTCACCTGTTGAGCTGCTTCTCTAAAAGCATTTTAAAACTAAAACATAACTTAAAATGAACATGCGTCTGAGCTGCAGCAGAAACACTCCTAAAGTTTAATCTCTGAAACTCTGCTTTTCCTAAAAGCAGCACGCAGCGTTTGCTCGCGAGGTCCCGTCTCAAAGCACACTATCTTCCCTATGTAGTGCACTTCGCACAAATCCTTCACCCAAAGAGTGCAGGAAATGTTCGACTAAGTCATCTTTAATCAACATTAACAACAGGTTACAAATTCCCTATTTAAAACTCAACTGCTTGTTAATGATGATCATGTTTGTCTGAACAGTAGCGCACTACTGAGTGATTTGAGACGGTGTTATTCTCCTCTCAGATAGTAAACACTGCACGCGAGACGAGAAAGGGGAGCTGTGCAGATTGAACTTTTGCAGCTTCTCGTTCCAGAGCTTGTGTGACTATCAGAGCTCATTTTGGAGACTCCGCTCCACAGAAATGTGTGTTACAAGCTTTAGTTTCGATTCACAGCTGATTCACCGATTGTTTTTTGTTTTTTTTTTCTTTTTTTTGACGCTAAAAGCTTCATTTAACATTATTAACGAACCATAAGCAAAAGTTAAACCACACAGACCATGACATTTCTTCTATTTCGAAGTCTCCACAGACTTCTCCGTTAAAGTTAACCTTGCATTCTTGCAGGTAGCGGGTGGTGGTCGCGAAGATGACTCGTAAGGTTTTGATGTGTTGCCCCCTTTCGCCGCTATTTTATTTCGGCCTGTTCTGCAGACAGGGTGGTCATCTTCAATGAACTTTCCTTCTGCATCCTTATAAAACCCAAAATATGACCAAGCGTCAGACTTGGCCTTCTTAGAAGGCTGAAATATCTCCGAATCTCCGAGTTAACCGTCATTAATTTTACCGCGGTTTACCGTGAAACCGGTAACCGTATCATCTCTAGTCAAACCACCTTGGGAGCCACAACATTTTATGTCCATTTTAGCATCTTGGCTGTAAATATGTCTTAATATGTGCTACTATCACAGGCTAAAAACTATAATAAAAATTAAAACGCAGACTCACTTTGCTCTGCTTTAATCTTTAGCTCAGCTATAGCCACTTTTCTCGCATCTCCAGCAGGAAACTTTTCCACAAAACTAGAACAGTTTCTTGTAAAATGTCTCTCAACGTTTGACTTTTTACGGGGCTGGAGTTGCTTCTCATTCACTAGCTTCAATTTTCCCGTTCAACCTTAAATGGTACCTGAGGCATCAGAATGTAACTGCTGCACCATTTAAGGTGGAATGGGAAAATTTGAACAAGAAGCTGGAGAACGAGAATCTGACTTCAGCCTCGTGACTTTTCAGTGTTTGACAGTTTCACGTTGCAGATTAAACATATCAGTAAACCAGCTGAAGTGCATTCGTCTCAAAATTTTCGATGTTCGTCTTTAATCTTTCTCTTTTCTTTAGATTCTTGCTAGGCGAGATTGTTGCTTGCATTGCTATGGTGACCAGCAGTCTGTGCGCCAACCTTCAAGGTTAAAGGTTCATGAATGAGCTGTTATAGGCTACATTAACTCCGGAGTTTAAGACCATAAATCTAAAGGCCGTGATTTCTACTCCATTGGCTCCAGATTGCTTTAATCAATTATAACTCATTAATCGTATGTAAAAGTTTGGGCACCCCTGAGCAAATGACATGTTTTGCTGAGTGAAAATAAGTTAACATGTCCTCTACAGAGAACATACTTAAATATGACATTTTTCGGCAAATTTCAGTGCCCAATCTCTATTTATTTGCTGAACACTGGACAAAAAAACAAATCAAATATAAAACATGCCAAAAGTTTTGCACAGGTCACATGTTTTTTCCACAGTTTTAACAAACAGAACAACGGCATTAGAACTCAGGTGATTTACAGAGAACAGCATAAACAAGGTCAAACTCTAAAGAGATGAGTCTGGCCAAATTCCCCAGTTCAGTTCCTTCCTCTCATAACTACAGATTGCTTTTAAAGTAGATAGTAAATAAATCATAGTAGATTCTGATTAATACGCCTCATTATTAATATAAACTGAATAATAAGATCACAGATTAAGGGGTTAATATCATCAGCCCAATAGACCAAAAGTCAGACACAAAAACATTAGAGACAGTGACTGACAGCGTGTTGTGACCTCAAATCAGATTTCAAGCTTCAAAGAAAAAGCTGATTATAGTGAATAAAACATGGGATAATGTCACAGCCAGTGTCAGTCACTTTCTATGGTAGAGTATAAATAGATTTCCCATAAGATCAGCGCAGTCCATCTCCCTGCTCTAATAAGTGGGTTAGTGTACCTGCAGGGCCTCCAGTCTATTCTCAGAAGTGTCCTCCAGCTCTGTGAAGCGACTCACTTCTTCTGTTTTCAACACCAGCCACTTCTGGAATTCATGAACATGATTTTGGAATTGCTGGTCCTCTTCTGCCACTTTCTGGACCAGAGCCAGCCTCTCCTGCAAATAAAACAAACATGTCGCAATAACTCAACAGAGAAAACACCACACCATCACAAAAAGACAACAACTATTCTTTAGTCTAATACGTGGATCGTTCTACCTAACGGGTTCGACGTCAGAGCTGAAAACACATTTCAGACTTGGACTAAAAACGTGTCCCAATACCTTAATTATGTTTATTTTCATTAAAACAAATGATTTAATACTTCATTTTGTCACTAACAAAAAAAAAGACACTACTAAAACTTTACCAAATATTTGACAGTTTCAGCTAATTTTGAGCACAACTCAAAAACACGAGCTAGTACATCACTAGCAAACACAATTTTAAACAGTTGTACACACATAAAATCATATTTTTCATTAAAATATAAGGAGATTTATTCAATTAAAGAAAATATTTGTTTAGGTAGTGACAATTCTTAATATTCCACACTGATTTTCAGACTTTGGGACACAGTGGGATCTAACTGCCCACCATGTGGCCATGAGAGACAGGGATGCAGTCTCACTCCCTGCTCTAAAATGCAGGGGCGTGGCCAAAATAAGGCTCCACCTATGGACTAAAAGTCTTTGTGTTCCAGCATGCGACATGAAAACATGAGACAGCGTTTTTTTTTATTTAAAAATTAAATTAATATATACGTTAATACATTTGATACATATAACTCTCCCAACTTAAGAAATCAAAAAGACTTTTTAAAAATTTTCACAAATGTAAAAGCCAAACTATTTTTGGCTAAAATGATCCATACAGACCTGAAAGATATATCATTTTTATATCAAAATCACAAGAGCTAATGTTTTAATTATATCCCACATTATTCAATGTTGTGTAACAAGTTTTAAGAGGGCAGATTTCACTTAATAACACAGAGCTTGTGAACTGGCAGTCTCTGTCAGTTTCAAAGCCTCAAGCCTGAAAAATCAATGTGCAGTTTTCTGGGGGAAAAACAGGCCAGGAGTTTTAGTTACAGAAACTAACTGCATTTAAATTGCATTATTGGTCACAATAAATATCACAAATAGTTTTCGAAAACAATCAACCCTACTGATGTATTAATAATTAGATATTAAATAAATATTAACTATTAATTAAATATTAAAAATGTTAATTTTCATATTTACTAAAACCCAACAGAAGTAACATTTGTAACATTACTGGGAGCAGTGAGGACTAAACTGTAAGTCAACTGTCATCCCTTGCTTTAGTTTTCAGACAACGCTTTTCAGAAAAACATGTTCAAACAGGAGTACATGACTGTAAAAAGAGAGTTGGAGGACAGGACCACCTGCTTTCCCTGTTATATAGCTATGAATTTGCATACTTGGAAAATTATATATATATAATTATATAAAGATATATATACACACACCAATCAGGCATAACATTATGACCACCTCCTTGTTTCTACACTCATTGTACATTTTATCAGCTCCACTTACTATATAGGTGCACTTTGTAGTTCTACAGTTACAGACTGTAGTCCATCTGTTTCTCTGCATACTTTGTTAGCCCCCTTTTACCCTGTTCTTCAGTGGTCAGGACCCCCATGGACCCTCACAGAGCAGGTACTATTTGGGTGGTGGATCATTCTCAGCACTGCAGTAACACTGACATGGTGGTGGTGTGTTAGTGTGTGTTGCGCTGGTCTGAGTGGATCAGACACAGCAGTGCTGCTGGAGTTTTCAAACACCTCAGTGTCACTGCTGGACTGAGAATAGTCCACCAACCGAAAATATCCAGCCAACAGCATCCTGTGACCACTGATGAAGGACTAGAGGATGACCAACACAAACTGTGCACACATATATATATATATATATATATATATATATATATATATATATATATATATATATTTATACACACTCACACACAAATACATGAAAATAACTGAAAAAGCCAAAAAGCCAAACTGCAGATCCAAAGTTGTTTGCAGGTATGTAAACTGAAAGTAGCTGCAATTTATTAAACTTTGTAACTGTTATGACTACATAATTTAAATGATACATAATTAAATCATTTAAATAGTAGCACAAAACAACTGTAACAACTCTGTTCAACTGTAACTTAACAGTAATAACTCTAAGGCTTAAACTCTCACTGCGTGAACTTCTGTGCTACCTCTGCTTTGGTGCGGATGTTGTTGTAGGCGTCTTGCAGTGCGTCCTGGGCGTTTTCGTCCACACTGGTGTCCTGTGTGCGGTTGTGAAGAGCCGCAGCCTCGTCCACCAGCCTCTCCAGGAGCTGAGCCTGGGCCTTCACATCACTGCAAAGGACACGGTGATGGTCCAGCTGCCACAGCTTCTCGCGCAGACCCAGCTGCAGTTCCAGCTGTGGCTCCAGTGTCCTCTGCATCTTCACCAGCCACATGTTAAACTCCTCATGGGCCTTCAGATACTCACTCCAGTGCAGCCACACCCACTCTATACGGCTACGGTACATAAACAAAACGCAATTAGCAAATAACAATACCATACTTGAGGTGGAGAGTTAGAGTGAATAACTTCATGGCTGTGGTCTCAGTAGATCATCCAACCATGTCGGTATTCATGATAATATTCAGTCTTGAACATTGTAATGATTTTGTAGTTTTGCAGCCACAGTTTTGAAAAAAGATTAATGCAATGAAGCCCCAAACATTATTTCAAATTTCTTCCGCCCAAAAAGTAGTTCTAGCAGCTGCATATCTTTTATTTATTTTTTTTATTTTTCTTCACTAGATACTGTAGCTGGTTAGACTAAAGACTTAAGCTTATGCTGTTAATAGCAAAAACGTGCTGTGTGCAAGATGAAACAAAGTAAAGCCTCACACAGCATGAGCGCTGCACACAGAGTATTGTATTTAGCTAGAACCAGCTTAGGCTACATTCACACAGCAGGTAAAAGTGGCCCAAATCTGATATTCTCACCAAATGCGTTTCTTTTGTTTGGCTGTTCACACTATCTTTTAAATGTGACCTGTATGCGACATCAGTCTGAACAGATCAGCTCCTAAACTGACCCACATGTGCAAAAGAACAATGCTTTATATGGCTCATCCAGAGGTAAACAATCATGACTGCCAACGAACAGGGCGCGGTCACTTCTTTGGTTCGTGTCCTCGGATTCTTTAAACTTTGCTTTCAGACTTTTAACTGTTCTTTGACGCTGCAGCCTCATTCTCCTACGCCTGTGTTCGGACATTTCTTTCGAAATCTCTTCAAACACGGAGGTGTTTGGATAAGGCTTGGATAATTTTTGTACAGAAACATCAGCCCAAATGTTTATGAGTCTCAGCAGCGCAAAATTATGACAAATGTCGAGTTGGATTGGCATAAAAGTTGCATGAATTCCAATCTGGCTGTTCAGACTGAGTCGCATTGCTGCATATAAGATACGTATCGGATTTCAGTACCACATATAAAGGCATCTCAAATCGGAATTAAAAATGTCAGATTCAGTTTGTTTTTGCTGTTCACACTGACACACATCTGTAACACTTATGAAAAGAGAGATCAGGTTTGGGACACTTTCACCTGCTGTGTGAACAAAGCCTTAGATAGTTAATTAAATCTGCCTTTGTGGATTTATTCATGAAACTGTGAAAGGTACAACATGTCAGAATTAAGAAATTAATGGAATTAACTAATGGATCCATTGAGAATGGAGAATTAACTGCCTGCCATTGCGTTTCACCCACAACTTCACTCATGTTTAGCAGGTACGGCACTGCTATCAAAATCAGAGTATAATTCTACTGTTAAATTTAAGTTTACTTGATTTAACTGAACACTAAAATGTTTATTAAACACTATGTATTTATACAACATCAACAACAAAATAAAGAAAATAATAATACTGTATTTGTGGTGACAGAAGAATTATTTTTATTATTTTCTTATAACATTGACTAAGATGCACTTAAATGAGTATATGTTTAGTTTAAACATATTTATTTAAAATTTAAATAAAAAAATTAAATATAAAAAAAATAAATTTATTTAAAATTTATTTAAAATTTAAAAATGAGACATTTTTTTCTCTGAAATTTTTCCCAATCGCTCCCTCTGTTTGGAGAAGACCATCTGGCTAGTGGCTCCCACGTAATTTGAGTTTGAAACCCCTGGCTTAGAGTAGAGAAACAACTGTTGTTGCTTAGGAACCAGTGGTCGGTGGAATGATACAGGTATGGTGAAATATCAGATATATCAACAGCTTTTGAATCAGATTATGTTAAAAAACTGGTTTATAAATACTCAGACAGACTGAATAACAGGTCTGTGTTTGTGCTCCTATTACAGAAATGGTGCACTGTATAGTATCGGCCATGTTGTAGCGTTGGGCAAATTCTAAACGATCAACAACACTCTCAGAAATAAAGGTACTAAACTGTCACTGGGGCAGTGCCTGTCTTGTCACTGGGGTGGGACCCTCAAGGGTACATCTCAGTACCTTTAGTCAGGGAACGTAACTGTACCAAAATCCACTGAAATGATATGTTCTAAGCTGTACTGACTCCACACACCCCGTCTCGTCTCCAGGCTTTTATTTTACTGTTCTGTTTTAAAACATTCGGTTATGAAAAGGTACAAATACGAACTTTTCACCTGGAAAAACTTATTTAAGGTTCACAATCAGACCTTAAAACCACTGTTGTACCTTTGAGGGAACATTTACATTGTTTGTACCTTGATGAACGAAAAATGTACCTGAACAGAACCTTTATTTCTAACAGTGAATAAATGTTTTGCTCGTTCTGGTCATTCCTGAGTCAGTACACTATATAGCAAACACTGTGTGCTAAACACTGAATGAGTTAAAGGGCCAATATCCTACATTTTTCACTGAGTTTCATTTTTTTAAACTTTTCCATTTTCCATCCATTATCCAAGCTGTTTTTATTACCGTGCCTTTAAGATCGACAGAACTGTGTCAAAGTTTAAAGCACCTGAAAAAATATATATATTTAAAAAACTGTTTATTTGGTCATAAAGTACATATATGCTCAAAATTACAATACTTATACTAAATACAGATCATGTTAATACAATAAATAGTGATTTTATATATCACTGTTGTCGGAACAAAACCTTGTATCTCCACAATGATAACTTTACACAAAAAAGGGAAAAACCTACTGTACTTTTAATGTAAGTCAATGGAACCAGACTTTTTCCAAGTCATTTTGGGCCAATTATTTCGGTCCATTCCTCATGAAATTTACACAAAATGTAAAGGACAACAGGCATTTTCAAATTATGTCAAAAACTGAAAAATGCCAAAAATGGAGATATGAGGTTTTCTTCCAACAGCAGCGATATGTTCATGTATTTAACAACTTGCAAACATCTCCTCATAGAAACACAGTAGTATTTGTAGATATGCTTCAATATCTGTTTTTTTTAAATCTGTTGCTTTTTTAAATGGATATATATAACTGCACTGTTGTGAATACAGAACTTGTTTTTTGTGACCATAATGAACACAAAACTTGCGGCTTAGTTTCCATATATGGATTAGGGAGTGAACTGTACTCGTCAAAGCTTTAGTTTACATTCTACAGAAAAAATTCACTTTTGCATGATATGACTCCTTTAACGGTTGAAGCACTCTGAAAACAGCACAGTATTTTTAAAACTTTTGCACATCACTTCTTATTTTAGCTACAGGCTGCAGCCACATGTTTTGTCAGGAACTGTGTGGTTAAACAGTGTCAATGGGTCTTGCAGATATTACTATAAACACTCTCTCTAATAGCTCAGCTGACCGTGCTGCATACGGAAACTGAGAAAAGAGAAATAAAGTATATTTTATGTTCAGATGCTGATGTTATGACATTAATTGAAGGTAAATGACACCCTATTTTTAGTTTGGTTACAGCTGCAACAGAAAGGTTACAGTCATATTTTGCTCACAAGTGCTAAATTACATTATTAATGTGGTATTAAAATAAGCCTGAGAAAACCAGCTTAATAAATATAAACTTCTTTTACATCGTCTCATATTTGAGGTGGTTTCTTCCCACCTGAGATTCAGCCTTGAAAATTTAACCAAAGTTGTTTTAAACACCAAAAACACAACAAAAGCTGAACTGTTCGCTTTCGATGACACCAATCGATTAGAGTTTTATTACATACATAAAAACGACTTCTGATTAAAAAAAAACATACAGACAACTACCAGGTTTTACTTGTTGTTAAGTGCACTAAAATGCTCGAGTTTGGTTTTGCCTTCAAATGTCAAGGTTGATTTTTTTTCCTGAAAAGATTTCACCATGTTCGATACGGACAGGATTTTTATCTCTTCTTTAATAGACATGTGACTTAAACATCTCTGAAAATATTGTGACTGTAAATAGTTAAGATGTAAACAGAGTCATTCAGAGTGTTTTGGTGTGAAATGCTTCGTTCTAGAGAAACTTGCCGAGTCAGAACTGTTCACAGTGGTGGTGATAGGAACCAGACGTCCACCTCTAAAACCTCCCTCACAGAAAGGGACGTCAGAGACATTGTTTTGCAACAGTTTTGAGCAACAGTTTTGGCCTAAAACCTATTTTTAAACCCATTCTTGGTAGCGAATAGTGACAAAATAGTGCCCTTTTCATATTTTACGGTATGTTACCATCATCACTACATACGATGTGATGATAGGAACCAGACGTCCACCTCTAAAAGCTCCCTCACAGTAAGTTATTATATGAAACGGTTGCGAATACACAGCCTGATGTCCAGGCATTGTTTTGTGACAGTTTTGAGAAGATTTTAGTCTAACATGTATTCCATTCATGGCAGAGTGATACACACAGGGTGTTGTGAGACAGATTTATCACTATTTCATCACCATCAACATTACATATAAAACTCAGAAGACTCGTGTAGGTTCACCGGTGGTTTTGGATAGTAAATAAAATGTCTATATCTGTGTTGTAGTCATGGCGACCCCTAGTTCCTATCACCACCACTGTAAAGAAATCTGAACCATTTCACACCAAACCACTCTGAATGACTCTGATCACATCTCAACAATGAAATAATGCATGAACTCTGAAAGATTAGTGGAATTCCCCTTTGAAATCAGCTGGAGTTGAACCCAGCAGATGTACCTGTGGCAGTGGATGATGTAGGTTGAAGTCTCCTCCCACAGAGCCTTCAGGTCTTTCAGTTTGGAGTGAGTTTGGTTCTTCATTTCCTCATCTCCGCTATTCAGGAGTGTATCTGCAGCCGCCAGCACCAAGTCCATCTTCAGCCGACCATCCTGCTCCGACTCGCGGATTTTCTACACAACAAAACAGCACAACCACGTTCATTTAATGCAGACAAAGACAGGCATATTTTTGTTGGTTCATTTACTGAATATATATTCAAATAAAATGTATACCTTATTCCCCTTACAGCAAATGTAGCTGATCAGACGTGCTTGAAAAGTACTCTTCTTTATTTTTATACAGGAGCTACACGGCTAATGTAGCTAACAATTAACAAAAGCTTCTACTCCAACAATTAGCATGGTAGAAAATGCCTGATTTACCAACATATCTGCATAAATAGATGGTTAAAATGGAAAACAAGGTCACTCAGAGTGGTTTGGTGTGAAATGATCCGCTCTGGAGAAACTATAGGCAGAACTGTTCACAGTGGTGGTGATAGGAACCAGACGTCCACCTCTAATTCTCCCTCACAGAAAGTTATTACATTAAAATCATTACGAACACGCTGCCTGATGCCTGAGACATTGTTTTATGATAGGTTTGAGAAGTTTTCGGCCTAAAATTTTGTAATGTATTCATGATGGAGGGATACATGCAGGGTGATATGAGGCAAAACAGTATACAAAGAAAATTTGTGGTGTTGGATAAAATGAATAAAATGGCTAAATCTGTGTTGTAGACATCACAATCCCTGGTTTCCATCACCATCACTGTATAGAAATCTCTGTCTGTTATTAGACATCAAAACACTCTGAATGACATCTCAATTATTGATTATTTTTTGAAAAATCACTGAAATTCCCTTTTAAATAATCTCTAATAGGTTTGATTCTGTGGTACCTGACACTGCATGACACACTGTTATCTATAAACATCAACAAAAGCACAGACAATTCAATATGGGCTTCAATATGGCTGCTACTGCCTTTAGCTTTTACTGTTTATGTGATGTATTTTTGTCCACTTTTTAGGCAACATTATGTCAGTGTACGAAGGGACAATGTTAGAAACCACATAAGAAAGTCCACTTGACATTAAAGTCAGTATGATTTGGAAATAATAACTCATTCTTCTTCCACACTGTGATGCATTTGTGAGTGAAACACAGTATCTGGACCAAAAAAAACTGTTGATGGAAGAACATTTTAGTCGTTTAAATTACTTGAAAAGACCAATCTTGCTTTATATGAGCAGAGGCATGAAGTAACAATGTAGAAACTGTCCAATTTGATTTCAGGTGGACTTTAACTTGAAGATTTAAGGTAAGAATGTGACGACTTAGACATTCAGATTGCTTGATGTTAAACTGGTGGCTGTAAGTTTCCATTACTTGTTAGCTACATGAGCTTCTTAGCTCCAGTGCACAACTATAGAAGCAAACTTCGGACACCAAACGTGTCCTGGCTGACCGGCTACATTTGGAGTGAGGGTGAAAACTGTGTATATTTGATCTATGGCACAACCATCGCTGTAAAAAGCCCATTTTCCTACATGCAAAAAAAATAAAACTTCCCCTTTTCCCATTTATAATGCTTGTGTTTGTTCCAAAAACAGTCATAATTAATTGTTACCATTTTCTGTTTATCAATGCTTATAATTTCAAATGAAACAGGGTGTTTTTGTTACTACTTAAAATTCTTCTACTGACATATAAAGCTTTGAATGGCCTTTCTCCTCAGTACCTCAGTGACCTTATTTCCTATTATCAACCGACACGCCCACTTAGATCACAAGGTGCTGCTCATTATTAGTACCCAGACTAAATAAAGTTACGTCAGGGGGAGGAGCCTTTTCATACAAAGCCCCCCAGCTTTGGAATAACCTACCAGTCTGTGTTCGGGACTCAGACACAGCCTCCATCTTTAAGTCTAGGCTAAAAACTTACCTGTTTAGTCGAGCCTTTGGTTAATTTGCTTTCCTAACTATGTCCCTCTTATCCCCCCCTATCGACCCCCCCCTCCCCCTATCTTTCCCTGAGCTGAGCGGCTGCCTGTCCTGAGAGGGTCTGACCTGAGATGCGGCCGGCGCTCTGCACAGTGGTGTTAAACTGTATCCACTTATACTGTTTTGTGTCTGTGCTGTTATCCGGTGTCGACCAGAGGAGGATGGGTTCCCCTTTTGAGTCTGGTTCCTCTTAAGGTTTCTTCCTCCTGTTGAGGGAGTTTTCCTTGCCACTGTCGCCAAGCCTTGCTCACTGGGGGCGTGGACCCGGATTCTCTGTAAAGCTGCTTTGTGGCGCTATGTAAATAAATTTGACTTGACTTGACTTACTGTGCCTTTAAGGCCGATATATGTAAATGATCTGTTTTGATTAACTCAAAAAGCAGTTTAACTTTAGCATTAACGGGCGGGGCTAAACTGCTGTTGGCTGATATAACAGGCGGATTTATGTAAATGTGTCGGTTTTCATGACATCAAAAAAACAATTCATTTAAAACAGCGTCTTATTTTCTATATATGGACTGTATGGACAGCTTTGAAACTTGCACAACAATGCTTACATACTACATCAGAAAGCTCAGTTATCCACGAAACCATGGGCAAAAACCATGGGCCCTTGTTCAGACATATGCATTTGATGATTACCAGT